>NW_027512661.1:330000-660000 GCF_048772815.1 Callospermophilus lateralis | reverse complement strand
ACATGGAGCTCTGCTGCCCTAAAGATTTCTTGAGAAACTTCATCTGAGGTTGTTTTTAGGAGCTTTAGCTTCCTTTGTAATGAGACGATCAAAGCTGGGTCAGAATCTATGTGACCTAGAGGACATTGTTTCTTATTTTCCAATGAACATGAAGCAGCAGTGCTGAATTCTCTCTTTGTAGGTAAACTGTGGCCACTGGTGGCTAAGTGTCTCCCAGTGAGGAATGTGAAGCCATTGGTCATCCTCCAATTTTTGTGGTGTTTCTTGCAGCTGCACTGGGAGTTTGACATTTGCTTCACGAAATACAAGAAGTTCAACTGGGACACAGTGATGGAGGGAGTTCTGTCACGTGTGGTGGGTAAGGGTCTGCAGGAGAATGCACCAACAAGGCTTCTATCCCACATAGCTTGCCCCCTTGACCATAGCAATCTGATTGTAAACATTGCCCTGAATCCTCTCCATATAACAAGATGCCTTTACATACAATGGTCTGTGGCTTGTAGCATGTCAGTCACAAACCATTTGGAAGCGAAGGGCAGATGCAGATGACCCAACCACAGATGTTTTAACACACACCTGCACACCACTGCTCTAGGCCGACTACTCAGCAGGCTCCAAGTTACTGGCATCTCTGTTCTACACCATTTTCATGAAATCCAGTCAATCAAGGCACTGTCTGGAACACTGATGGTCATCAATAGGATATCCAAAGGTTCTCCATGGCCACCTGGTCATGGGAATGTCAAAAATTTAAAGGTGTTTATCTAGCCATTTTTCAAGGGTGAACTTGGAGGCACTGTGGGTTTCAATTCATTCAGGAACGATTAAATGGAGAGGAAGCTCATTTCAATGAAAGCTCTGGAGAACTATCACACGCAAGGCTTCCCAAAGACAGGCCAAAAGGTCCCATGAAGCCAGACCTACTGAGGTCTAAAATTTGAGGTCCATGTGTGTTTTGACTTGCAACTATGGCTGCCAAGTCTTTAAGAATAAAATCATGTGATATCCTTCCCGATTTTCCCAGTGCTCTGTGGAAAGCCAACCTGGGCCCAGATCTCACTTTCCAAGGGCGACTCTCATGTGTGGCCTCCTAAAATCCCAACACAATACAAGGCAATACTTCTTTGAGGTAAGTTCCAGAACTCAGTCTCTAAGGAGAATCACACCAGTGTTCAAGACCAGGTGGACCCAGTCATCTATTCCAAGCGCCACACAAATGACCGCAATTAAAGTCAAGACACTCCCACATGGCCCTCATTTTCTTCCATATAGACACTCATCATAACCTCTGGCTGGAGGTTTCCATGAGGGGCACAGCCCAAGACAGTGTCCAAAATAAGCTCCCTTGCATCCATTTGCCTAAAGTCAGTGTGGCCGGGACATCCTTCCTGTGAACCAGGAGTGTTCAAAGAGGCCTGCCGTTAATATTGCTCTTATTCTCGATTTTGAGGCCTACTGACTGTGGGGTTTAGATTCTTTATGTTAATTGGAGTCATGAGAAAACCCAAGAACCTATGGTCTAGTGTCTGCAGGGCTTTGAAGAACTCATTTGACGCAAAGGATCTGTATTCTCAATGATGGAAGTCAGAAACCTTACAGAGGAAGGTGAGAGACTTCATCCAAAATTACTGCTCTTTTGGCTTTTTGATTTGGATGCACACATGGGATTTTTCTTTAGATCCATCAGGTGCTGAGAATCTAAGCCACAGCCTCACACAGGGCCAAGAGGCTGATTCAGACACATCCCTTTCCAAAGCAATTAAGAAAGAGCCACAGGTAATGTCCATACATTTCCATTTGAAAACTGTTTTCTTCAGGCTTCAAAAAGGCGTAGCCTGAGGCAAAGACCTTCCTGACATTCAGGGCAACAGAAGGATATGTAAGCAAAAGGCCCAAAGCGGGGTTTCTCCACTGAGACTTTTCTGGTCACACTGATATCTGAGTTTTCTGAGATGCTCATCATTTTCTTCAGCTCTCTAGTGCATGGCCGTATCACAGAGCGTGGAGGTGGTACATATCTTGGACACAATACCATGAGCGTATTCTGGAGATTGCCCATAATTCAGGTAGAGAACAGGAACTTAAGAAGATATTAGGTGTTGCCCATCCATTATGCAAGCCGCAGACAATTCATAAATTGGGCAGAATGAATGCTGGGAAGATTTCTACTAGAAAGGACACATGTATTTATGCATTCTCTTTTCTATTGTCTACAACCATGGACACAGTGGGATACACAGACATAGAAAGACTAGCCTTGTCAAACGACTTACTAGAATCGGTTCACACCAAACCAAACAAACCGACTTTCTTACCTATTCTCAGAACATGAGACAAAACCACAAACAAATACCCACACCCACACCCACACAGACCCCCAAGTACGTCTGTGACAATATGGAGTGTCGTTTGATAGTGGGCCATAATAAATTCCCTCATAATGGGCTGTCCTGTCTCAGATCTAGTCTCTTTGGCAAACTTTGTGAAGCTGTAAGGAGCCAGTGGTGAGCCACTATCTGCTTTCTCAGGAAAGGCCCCTCTTCAGACCTTCCTGGCATTTGGCCATCCTCACATAAGTAGGTACCAAGAAAGACTGACTCTGTCTTTGGTAAATCCGAAAAATTTTGACCACTGGGACTGGGACTGGGACTGGCTCTGGATGCCTGGCTACCTGGATCCCAAGTTCAGAGAATGCCATCACCAAGGAAGTGAGGTGAGGTCACTTCCTTCAGGAACTGAATGAGGTCCCTACCTTGGCAACCACTTTGTCCTAACAGTTGCTTCCAAGGGTCCCATGAGATGGAGGCTGCACCTACTTACTCTGACATTTTCACAAGTTAGAATGGTATACAACCATAGGCACCCAGGAACAGCTCTCCACACAGGCCTGGTTTGCTGCATCTTCTTTACATTAAGAAGAGAGAGGCTGATTCCTACACAACCCTTCATCCTGACCAGGTTGTTTGCCATGGAAGATGACTTTTGCTCTCTGAGGTCCTTAATAGCTGCCTACATCTTCTCCAGGGATCATTTCTTTAATGACCTTTGAGGTTCTCAGCAGGTGAAAGATCCCTTAATTTCTGTCTTGTAAGACCAACTCTGTCCCTGCTCTTCTGTAAAGTTAGATTGAGGGAAGAGTGTATGGTTAGGGTTAATAACATGTTCAATCTGTGTTAGGAACTATTCTGCTAGATGAATAATATTATTGGGAACCTACAATATTTATAAGAATATGTAGGTGAAATATATGTATGAAAACAGAAATCTAAGACTTGAAGCCCTGAAGGGCATTGGGCCCTTCATTGGGATACTTAGTGTTGACTTACTTTCTGCACAGATGTCTCAGATAAATCCATATACAATGGCATAGGACCTTGTACATTGGATGATTGAATGTGGAAGAGAACATCGAGTCAAAATGGGATAGTAGGTAAGATTAGGAAGATAGTTGGTAGGTTTTGGAAGGAGAGTGAGTATAGGATTTGGAAAAAAAAAACTTCTTTAGCAATAGGGTTTCTGTTAGAGGGTGAAGGTAAATGTCAGCACATATGAAGATTCAGTCACAACGATGAACTTTGGAAAATATGTAGGAAATCAGATAACAGAGACATTACAAAATCAGGGAAAGTATAAAGTGAGTGATAGGATTAGACATTTTGAACAGGGTTGAGTTTGACTATATAATCTTAGGAAGAAACAAATATGTAGTCACCAATAGGATTGACATTTGAGAGTATTAGGCAATGTGGACATGGATGTTTTTAGTAATCCCTGTTCACTTTCCTTTTAGGCTTTGGTACAATCATAAGTGTGACCTTTGCATTTTGTGTCCAGAATATTACTGTGATAAAATGTATATGTAGATCGTGTGACATGAGTATTTCTTCCAGCATTTCTGGGAGCAATGTTTTGAAGTCCTATAAATTAGTATTGGTGGTACAAAGAGGTATACACTGTGTCTATGAATATAGAGATAGTGCATGAATAGACCACATTGTGAATAAATAATATAACTGGTCCCACTTTAAATAATAGATTGAATTGATATCTGAAAATATATAAGAAATCTTTTATCGATATACCATCATTCATTCCAACCAGCAATACATCTAATGGTAATATTAGGGTTATGGTTTATCACGAAGTGTCTTTGAGTTTTGCTTCAAAAGTGATCATGGAAATCGAAAATAATGTGTTTGGAAAGAAGTCTCATGAAAAGACCCATCAAAAACATGGAGGAACACACGTGT
Organism: Callospermophilus lateralis; assembly: GCF_048772815.1. Classification (NCBI taxonomy): domain Eukaryota; kingdom Metazoa; phylum Chordata; class Mammalia; order Rodentia; family Sciuridae; genus Callospermophilus; species Callospermophilus lateralis. Next base: position 655,750 of record NW_027512661.1, on the reverse strand, counting down.
TCTGTAGAATAATGTGATTGAAAGTGAACAAAATGCCTATAAATTTGCAAAGTTTTGGATGAAATATATTTGCTATGATGAGCATAAACTGAAGAAATAGTAATGTACCAGTGTTGAATAAAATAGATGTCAAAATGCACAACATGTCCCATAGGAATCTACTTGCATTGATGTTAAACTGGTTCAGTTACTGTGGAAATATTAGGATTTGTATGCACCATTCACTGAAGATAGTTTTCAGTACTAGGAAACAAATATGTATTTCAGGTGAATGAATAATTTTGAGAATACTCTTGTGAAATTTTGATTATAAATATACATACTTGAATATGAATGAGTTTAGGGAGTGTATAACAAGATATATATTTCATATTTTGAAAAATCTGGAGAGTGTGTGTATATATATATATATATATATATATATATATACATACACAAACACACAGACATTAAAAATAGCATAATATATTCCAATTGAAATTCACCATGAAATATATGTCATCTACAGATCCAAATATATTTATTTTATTGAATATATATATGTATAATGTTGTTCAACATGGAAGCTCACTCATAGATTGAATTTTCAGTTCCAACAGCGTTTAGGAGGAGTGATCTCTTACAATTTGTATCTGCCAAGTCAGTCACCTCACAAGAATGTACGTGTGGTATCAGGTAAGATTCTATAATTGCATGTAAAAATATATGTGCTGAATAGGCCACAGAGAAAGGGATGCCTTGACATTACAATCACCGAGACTAAGGCACAATTAGAGGAGAAGAGTTAGAAAATATGTGAATAAATATCTGGAATGGATATCAGGAGTTCACAACCTTGAAGACGGTAGAGGAGATTTCAAAAGTAAGGGACAGGGAAAACAGTCCACAAACATGGAGCTCTGGTTCCCTAAATCCTTCTTGAGAAACTGACTCTGAGTTTGGGCACTTGAAATATATGTTGTTGTCGGGAGATTTAGCTTCCATTGTAGTGAGACAATCAAAGCTGTATCTGCATCTATGTTACCTGGAGGACATGGTTTCTTATTTTCCACTGAATATGTGGCAGCAGTGCTGAATTCTCTTTTGTAGGTAAACTGTGGCAACTGCGGGATAAGTGTATCCACATGTGGACTGTGAGGCCATTTGGTCATCCTCCACTTTTCGTGGTGTTTCTTGCTGTTGCACTGGGATTTTGGTATTTGCTTCATGATATACAAAGAATTCAACAGTTACCCGGTGCATGAGTGAGTTCAGTCACTTTTGTTAGGTCAGGGTCTGCAGGAGAATGCACCAACCAGGCTTATATCCCACATGACTTTCCCCCTTGACCACAGCAACCTGATTCTAAACATTGCCCTAAATCCTGTCCATATGACAAGATGCCTTTACATACAAGGGTCTGCTGGCTGCACCATGTCAGTCACAAGCCATTTGGAAGCCAATGGAAGATCCACATGGCCCCACCACAGTTGTTTTATTACACACCTGCCCACCACTGCTGTAGGCCCACTCCTCAGAAGGCTCCAACTTCCTGGTATCTCTGTTCTGAACCATTTTCATGAAAACCAGTCAATCAAAGCACTGTCTTGTAATCTCATGATCAGCCACAGGATATCCAAAGATTCTCCAGTGCCACCTGGTCATGGGAAGTTTCAAAATTTCTTGGTATTTATCTAGCCATTTTTCAAGGTTGAAGTTGGAGGCACTGTGTGTTTCATTTCATTCTGGAACTATTACATGGTTAGGAAGCTCATTTCAATGAAATCTCTGGAGAAGTCTCACAGGCAAGGCTTCCCAAACAGTGGCCAAATGATCACATGAATCCAGGCCCATTAGGATCTACATTGTGACATCCATGTGTGTTTTGACTCTCATATATGGCTGCCAAGTCTTTCAGAATAAAATCATGTGGTAACCTGGCTGAGATTCCCAGTGCTCTGTGAACAACCACCCTGGGCCTAGATCTCATTTTCCAAGGGTGACTCTCATGTGAATCCTCCTAAAATCCCAACACCATTCATGGCAATACTTCTCTGAGGTGAGGTCCACAACTCAGTCTCTAAGGGGAATCACAACAGAGTTCAAGCCAAGGTGGACCCAGTCATCCCTTCCAACGCCCACACATGACCACAATTAAAACCAAAACACTCCCACATGGCCCTCATCTTCTTCCATATGGACACTCATCATTACCTCTGGCTTGAGGTTTCCATGAGGGGCACAGCCCAAGACAGTGTCCAAAATAACCTCCATTGCCCCTCATTTGCCTAAAGTCAGGGTGGCCTGGACATTCGTCCGGGGAACCAGGAGTGAGCAAATAGGCCTGCTGTTAATATTGCTTTGCTCCTTCATTTTGAGGCCTACTGACTGTCAGGTATAGATTCTTTATGTGATTTGGATTCTGGAGAAAACCCAAGCACCTATGGGATAGCCTCTAAAGGGCTTTGAAGAACTCATTTGATCCAAAGGTTCCTATTCTCACTTGAAGGAGGTAAGGAACCTTACAGGGGAAGGCGAGAGACTTCTTCCATAATGACTGCTCTTTTGGCCAATTTAGTTTTGGATGCAAACATGGGATTTTCTTTACATCCATCATGTGCTGAGAATCTAAGCCAAAGCCTAACACAGGACCTAGAGCCTGATTCAGACATATCCCTTTCCAATGCAATTAAGCAAAGAGTCACAGGTGATCCCCATTGATTTCCATTTGAAAACTGTTTTCTTTAGGCTTCCCAAAGGGGTGGCCAGAGGCAAAAAGCTTCCTGACATTGAGGGCAACAGAACAATAGGTACCAAAGCAGTATTTCTCCACTGAGACTTTCCTGATCACACTGATATCTAAGTTTTCTGAGATGCTTGCCATTCCCTTCAGCTATCCAGTACATGGCCATGTCACAGCGCTTGGTGGTGGTACACATCTTGGACACAAAACCATGAGCCTATTCTGGAAAGTGGCCAGAAATCAGAAAGAAAACAGGAACTTAGAAAGATATCAGGGGTTGCCCATCGATAATGCAAGCCACAGTCCATTCATAAATGGGAAGTATGAATCCGGGGAAGCTTTCTACTAGACAGGACACATCCATTGAAGCATTCTCTTTTCTAATGTCTACAACCCCTGACACAGTGGGATACACAGACCTAGAAACACTTGCCTTTTCAAACGACTTACTAGAATCAATTAACTCCAAACCAAACAAACTGCCTTTCTTACCTATTCTCAGAACATGAGACAAAACCACAAACCCACATCCACACCCACAAATGCACCTCCTTCCCCCAAGTAGGTCTGTGACTATCCGGAGTGTCCTCTGACTGGTGGGCCATACTATGTTTCCATGAAATGGCCTGTTCTGTCTCAGATCTGTTCTCCTTGTCCAACTCTGTGATGTTGACAGGAGCCAGCGGTGAGCCACAACCTGGTTTCTCAGGAAAGGGCCCTCTTCAGAGCTTTACTCGCATTTGGCCATCCTCACATCAGTAGGTACCAAGAAAGACTGACTCTGTCCTTGGTAAATCCAAACAAGTGAGATCACTGGGACTGGGACTGGGACTGGCTCTGGGTGCCTGGATTCCTGGACCACATGTTCAGAGATTTCGAACACCAAGGAAATGACGTGAGGTCACTTCCTTCAGGAACTGAATGAGGTCACTGCCTTGGCAAACACATTGTCCTAATAGTTGCTTCCAAAGGCCCCATTAGATGGAGGCTGCCCCTAGTTCCTGTGACACTTTCACAAGTTAGAATGGTATATCATCCATAGGCACTCCAGAACAGCTCTCCACACTGGCCTGTTTTGGTCCATCTTCTCTACACTAAGAAGAGAGAGGCAGATTCAGACACATCCCTTCATCCTGACCAGGTCGTTGGCCATGGAAGGTGACTCTTACTCTCTCAGGTATTTCATAGCTGCCTACATCTTCTACAGGGATCATTTCTGCATGGACGTTTGAGGTTCTCAGCAGGTGGAAGATCCCCTAAATTCCTGTATTGTAAGACCAACTCTTTCCCTGCTCTTCTGTAAAGTTAGATTGAGGGAACAATGTATGGTTAGGGTTAATAACATGTTCGATTTGGGTTAGGAATTGTTCTGCTGTATGAATAATGTTATTGGGAACCTGCGATATTTATAAGACTATAGAGGTGAAATATAAGTATGAAAACAGAAATCTAGGAACGATTGGAAACCCAGAAGGTCATTGGGCACTTGATTGGTATACATAGCTTTGAATTACATTCTGCACAGATGTTTCAGTTAAATAGATAATCATGGTAATAGGACCTTGTACATTGGATCATTGAATATAGAAGAGAACATCCACTCAAACTGGGATAGTTGGTAGGATAAGGAAGATAGTTGGTAGGTTTCAAAAGAAGACTGAGTAAAGCATTTGGACCAAAAGTTCTTTAGCAATAGGGATTCAGTGAGAGAGTGAATGTCAATGTCAGCACATGTGAAGAGTCATTCACAATGATGAACTGGAGAAAAGGTGTAGGAAAGCATTTATCAATAGAGACATTAGGAAATCAGGCAAAGTTCAAAGTGTGTGATAGGAAAATACATTTTTAACAGGGTTGAGATTGAATATATAATGTTAGGAAGAAACAAATATGTAGTCACCAATAGCAATGATATTTGAGAGTGTTAGGGAACAAGGACATGGATGATGTTAGTAATACATGGTCACATTCAATTTAGGCTTTGGTACAATCATAAGTGTGACCCTTGTATTTTGTGTCTGGAATATTACTGAGATAAATATATATGTATATCAGGTGAGTAGAAAATTCATGATGAAATATATATCATCTACAGATCCAAAAATATTCATTTTACTTAACATGGATATATAGGTGAAATATAAGTATAAAAACAGAAATCTAAGTAAGATTTGAAGCTCAGAAGTGCATTGGGCAATTGATTGGGATACATAGCCTTGAATTACGTTCTGCATACATATCTCAGATAAATCGATAAACAATGGCATATGACATTGTACCTTAGATGATTGAATGTAGAAAAGAACATCCACTCAAAAAGGGATAGTCGATAGTATCAGGAAGATAGTCAGTATGCTTTGGAAGAAGAGTGAGTATAGGTTTTGGACCAAAGTTCATTAGCAATAGGGTTTCGGTTAGAGAGTGAATGTCAATGTCAGCACATTTGAAGGGTCAGTCACAATGTTGAACTGGGGAAAATATGTAGGAAAGCAGATATCAATAGAGACATTAGGAAATCAGGCAAAGTATAAAGTGAGTAAAAAAAAATAGACATTTTCAACAGTTTTGAGATTGAATATATAATCTTAGGAAGAAACAAATATGTAGTCACCAATAGGATTGACATTTGAGAGCATTAGGCAACCTGGACATGGATGTTTTTAGTAATCCATGTTCAGTTCCCTTTTAGGCTTTGGTACAATCATACGTGTGACTTTTGCATTTTGTGTCCTGAATATTACTATGATAACATGCATATGTAGAATCAGTTGACAAGAGTATTTCTTCCACCATTTCTGGGAGCAATATTTTGAAGACGTATAAATTAGTATTGGGTGTACAAAGAGGTGTACCCTGTGTCTATCAATATAGAGGTAATGCATGAATAGACCATACTGTGACCAAATAATATAACTGGTTCCACTTTAAATAATGGATTGAATGGATACCTTTAACTAAGTAAGAAATCTTATATTGATATACAATCATTCTTTCCCACCACTTATACATGTAATGGTAATATTAGGGTTATGGTTTATCATGACGGGTGTGTGAGTTTTGCTTCAAAAGTGATAATGGAAATCGAAAATAATGTGTTTGGAAAAAAGTCTCATGAAAAGAGCAGTCAAGAAACATGGAGGAATACATGTGTTCTGTAGCAGGAAGTGATTGAAAGTAAAAAATTATAAATTATCTAAATTGTGGATGAAATATGCATCCTATTATGTGCATAAACTGGAGAAATAGTAATATACCAGTGTTGAATAAAAATGAACGTCAAAATACACATTAAATCCCATAGGAATATTCTTGCATTGATGTTAAACTGGGTCAGTTACTGTAGAAATATTAGAATTTTTTTTGGTGTTATAATACAATTTATTTTAGCACTAGCATGTCACAGAAGGTAGAGGTAAGAGCAATGGATTTTCAGTTATAGCATTAATTATCTAACATTAAATGACTACTTTGTGGAGTGTAGAAATTACATAAGGCTATATAACATTTTTTTTTATTTAACATTCATAAAACCTTGGAATTATGGTAATATTTCTAGTTTTTCATTTTTTATTTTTTCAGTTTGTGATAGACCTTCATTTTATTTATTTGTATCTGGTGCTGAGAATATAACCCAGTGCCTCACAAATGGTAGACAAGCATGATACCACTGAGCCACAAACCCAGCCCCTCCACTTTTATCTTATCATTAAAACACTCCTCTCCCTCTTCTTTTCTCACTTTCTTCCTCATTTTCTTCCTTCATTCTCTTCCTTTTTCATTATCCCTCCATATGTATTTTTCTCTCATGTCATTACAAACAGTAGTATGCTATGAAATTTACATTTAAGACAGTTTTTTATAGTCATTCTTTTTTCTTGAGAAAATTTAAAAATTATAATCACCTGATAGATATATTACAATACATTAATTATACATATTATCTATATTCATGCATATGTATTACATATGTTATATATATATATGTATATATATATATATATATATATATATATATATATATATATATATATATATATATATATATATTTAAAAGTACTTTCATTAGCCTGTTTGAAATAATATAGACAAAATCTTTCTTAATTCTCAAGTCTTCCAGAATTAACATCTTACAGTGAAAATCAAATAAACATATTTAAGTAAAAGGGTATCATTCTTATTTATCAATACTGTGTCCATTATATTACTGTGATAAAATGTATATGTACATCAGGTGACATGAGTATTTCTTCCACCATTTTGGGGAGCAAAATTTTGAAAACTTATAAATTAGTACTGAGGATACAAATTGTTGTAACCTGTGTTGATGAATCTAGAGATGATGCATGAATAGACAATATTGTGAATAAATTATATAACTATTTCCAACTTTAAATAATGGATTGAATTGATATCTGAAAATATATAGCAAATCTTATATTGATATACATACATTCATTCCAACCAGTTATATATCTAATTGTAATATTAGGGTTATGGTTTATCATGAAGAGTGTGAGTTTTGCTTCAAAAATGATTATGGAATCGAAAATAATGTGTTTAGAAAGAAGTCTAGTGAATAGACCATAAAGAAACATGGAGTAATATATGTGTTCTCAAGGAGAAAGTGAATGAAATTGAGCCAAATGTCTATAAATTTGTGTACTTGTGGATGTAAGATATATCCTATGATTTCCATAAACTGAAGAAATAGTAATGTGCCAGTGTTGAATAAAAATGAACTTCAAAATACACATCATGTCCCATAGGAATCTACTTGCATTGATGTTAAACTGGGTCAGTTACTGTAGAAATATTAGGATTTGTAAGCACCATTCATTGAAGTTAGTTTTCAGTACTAGGAAAGAAATATGTATTTCAGGTGGTTGAATATTTCTGAGAATAATCTTGTGAAAAGTTGATAATAAATCCACATACAGGAACATGAATGAATTTAGGGAGTGTTTAATAATACACATATGTTTCATGTTTTGAGAAAAAAATATATATATATATCTCATGGAGAAATATTACAAAGAAAATTTGACAAGATTTATAACACATACCCTTGATTAAGCAGAAGGCAAATCAAAGTATACACCATGCCTCCTATGGAAGGCCTGTATTTCTTTTCGGTTAGGTTTCTTTTTATCCATCATATTAGGATTAGTTTTCAGATTCTAGTCGGGTATGTGTTAGTGTCAGGGATCAGTATTTAAAATGGAAAATAGGAAAATGAATCTAATGTGTATGCAAGTATGTGCTACACAAAAATCTTGCCACTCTCATCCAGAACAATTCCTTGACATTAACTTCACTCCAAGTGAGACCCAATTAGTGGTGAGGAGTTCGAAAACCTGTGATTACATATGTGGAACTGAAAATGCTCAGGAGTTCACAACATTCGATGTGTTAGAACAGTTTCCAAAAGTAAGGGAGAGGTTAAAAACTGCACAAACATGGAGCTCTGCTGGCCTAAAGACTTCTTGAGAAACTTCCTCTGAGGTTGGGCACATGAAATATATGTAGTTGTCAGAAGATTTAGCTTCTTTTGTAGTGACACCATCAAATCTGGATCTGCATCTTGTGACCTGGAGAAAATGGTTCCTTATTTTCTAATGAACATGAGGAAGGAGTTCTGAATTCTCCCTTTGTAGGTAAACTGTGGTCACTGGTAGTTAAGTGTCTCCTCTTGTGGTCTGTGAAACCATTTGGTCATCATCCTCCATTTTCGTGGTGTTTCTTACTGTGGCACTGGGAGTTTGGTATTGGCTTAATGAAATACAAGTAGTTCAACAAGGACACAGTGCTGGAGTGAGTTCTGTCACGTGTGGTTGGTCAGGGTCTCCAGGAGAATGTTCAAAACAGGGGTCTATCCCACATAGCTTTCCCCCTTGACTATAGCAACCGGATTCTGAACATTGCCCTCAAACCTCTCAATATAACAAGATGCCTATACATATAAGGATCTGTGGCCTGCACCATGTCAGTCACAAGTCTTTTGAAGCCAATGGCAGATCCACGTGGTAAAACCACAGGTATTTATTCAGAAACCTATAGTCCACTGCTCTACACCCACTACTCAGGAGGCTCCAACTCACTAGCATCTCTGTTCTACAACATTTTCATGAAACCCAGTCAATCAAGGCACTGTCTGGTACACTCATGATCAGCAATAGAACATCCAAAGGTTCTCCAGGGCCACCTGGTCATGAAAATTTCAAAAAAATTCATGGTATTTATCTAGCCATTTTTCAAGGATGAAGTTGGAGGCACTGTGGGTATCAATTCATTCAGGAACCATTACATGGTGAGGAAGCTGATTTCAATGAAAGCTCTGCAGAACTCTTTAAGGCAAGGCTTCCCAAAGAGTGGCCAAAAGGTCACATGAAGCCAGGCCCATTGAGGTCTTGAATGTGAGGTTCATGTGTGTTTTGACTCTCAACTATGGCTGCCAAGTCTTTCACAAAAAAATAATGTGATATCCTGGCTGAGATTCTCAGTGCTCTGTGGAAAGCCATCTTGGGCCTATATCTCAGTTTCCAAGGGCGATGCTCATGCGTGGCCTCCTGTTTTCCCAACACAATTCATGGCAATACTTTTCTGAGGTCAGTTCCAGAACTCAGTCTCTAAGAGGAATCACAGCAGAGTTCAAGCCCATGTGGACCCAGTCATCTCTTTCAACCGCCACACAAATGACCACAATTAAAACCACAAGACTCCTACATGGCACTCATCTTCTTCCATAAAGACACTCATCATAACATCTGGCTGGAGGTTGCCATGAGGGGCACAGCCAAAAACAGTGTCCAAAATAAGCTCCCTTGCCCCTCATTTGCCTAAAGTCAGGGTGGCTTTGACACCCTTGTTGTGAACCAGAAGTAATCTGTAAGTGTAAAAGAAATTGAAATTAATGTGTAAAATTTAAAGTTTAAAAGACTGGGTGTTGCAAAGTTTCTAAGCTGCAAGGTCTGAGTTAAAATGTAAAGGACCAGGTATTGTTACGTTCCTATGCTATACACAAAACCTGAAATTCCTGTAGCTTGTAGGACAATTCCCGGACTGCCCAGTAAATTTTCCCCTGACTGCCTGATTGTTTAATAACCTAGTACCCTTTGTGGCCTGGCACATAGGCATCACAGGGCCTAAACCAATCAGTTTCAATGTGTACCCCACTTTAGAACTGACCTATCACTCCTGCCAGACCTGTTCCCACCAAAGAATGAGCTAATAATCTTTGGAATTGTTGTTTGATTTTCCCGTGGTGTATGATGATTTTTTAAAAGAGACTGTGATGTATGTAAAGTCCTGCCCTCCCCAAAAAGTGTACTTAAGCACTGCTCAACTCCTGCTTGTGGCTCTGGGCTGCTCTCCCTTCTTGAGTGAGCACGGAGCCCCAGCATGATGGATTGGAACTCAATAAATGCTTTTTGCTGTTGCATGATCCGCGGTCTCTTGGTGGTCTCTTCCTCCGACATTCGCTGAACCCTTAATTTTGGTGAGTTGGCCGGGAATTGTGCAGCACCGAACAAGGAGATCCCAACGGACCCCTTTGAGGGTAAGAAAGGCGACTCTTTCCATTTTTCCTTGTGATCGCTCAGAGCTTTTTGTTCAGGTTTGGTTTTTCGGTTTTCGGTTTGGGTTGGCAGAGTGGCTGCCAGCAGAGCTTGTAAGTTCCCCCTGGCAGTGGTGGACAAACGTGTCCTAAAGCCACCAGCCACGTTCTTGCAAGGGACACCTTGAAGGACTTGGGGAGGGACAGATGTGATCTCATTAGGTGAGGAGATATGGAAGTGCCCTCATTAGGTGAGGAGGGACAGATGAGCCCTCATTAAGTGACTCTGTTGCAAACCCATCAGGTCTTGCTGGCTACTTTTTTCTCTCAGGTTGAATTCATTGTCTGTCTTTGTAGTGTAACTCATCAGGTTATGCCAGTTACTGGGTTCTAATCTTTACTTCTGAACTCGTGTTAAACGTTAACTGTGTGCCCGTGTTTGTGTTACGTTTGTTTTGTCCTTGTCTCTGTTTGAGTAACTCTCATTATGGGACAAAGCCATTCCATGCCTCAGTCCCTGAAGCCTTTCCTGGTCGCTGCCTCCAATCTGACCCCTTTGCCCACAATCCTATAACTCAAACCTTCTGCTCCTCCCCCTCTTCCCTCCATTCTCCCTGAGTCACAAGATTGTTGATCTTGGGGTTGTGAACAAACGGGAGCTGCCTGATGGTCTTTGTGTGTCTTTTTGTCTTTGTTTCTGTTAAATGTGATGGCATTGTTTGGACCGATGCAGAGTCCCGAGTTCCAACCTGCCTTAGATGTGTGGAAATAACTTTAGCTAAAATTTAACCTAAAGCTTCTTCTGTGAGGGACCAAAAGTCAATAGAACCACCAGCTTTTCTGTTCTCACCTTTTACACCTCTCTTAGCTGTGTTTTAAAGAACTTTGATAAACTTTTCTTCTCTTTGTTAAGCGAGATTAGGGAAGCAGTGATTTCTTTTCTTCCCATAGTTGGCTTGAGCACGCCCACTGCAGAAGGAAATGCCTGGGGTCTAAGAACATTGATATCTCGCTTAAACTTTTCTCAAAACCCTATCCTCATTATTAAATTGTTATTAATTGGCTTTGGGGTTGGGAACCAAACCTTCAGTCATAAATTTTGACACACCAGTGGGGACTTTCAATGAACCACACTCTGCCCTCTTGGGGAAGCCTAGCACTCAAAACAATTGCAAGCAGAGGATGAATTTTTTGGAAGCTGACTACTGAAAAGGTGGGAGATATAGAATATGCCTGATGCCTGGGGTCAAACCACCAGAAGGACTAATCCTGTAAGTAAATGGTGAGGCTAAGGGACTCCCAGCAGGTGCCAGAGCCATTTTGCTGTGGGGAACTCCCTTATTCCTTACCTGCACTTTAAGGATTGCTCCACCTCTGTTTACTTAACAAAAGGGACCGTGAATGCAGTAATATGTTGATATTTTAGATTGTTTCTTGGGGATGATCTTGGCTGAAATTGTATTTAAAAGATGATATTTTTAATTGTAACAATCTGGTATCTGAATGGGTTTCTAAAGCATTGCACTATCTTACAGATAAAAGTTGGGTTTAAACAAGAGTTTAGTTTGATTTAAGATAGCTGATGCTAGAAAACTTAAATACTTCGGATAAAAAAATAATTAAAGAGTTTTAATTTTGAACTAGGTAGCCTGAGAAAATTTCACTAGATATACCAGTGCATTAACTTTGGCAAATATAATAAATTATGATATGATATCTGTTCCCTTCAATGTGTAAGATTTTTTTAAAAACGTGCTAAATTAAAACGTTGGTCTGGCTTAGTGAAATGACATTAATTAGCAACAGTCTTGGAAATTTTTAAAGCTTAATTTGGGATACAAATGGTAGTCTGTGGTTGTTTTTAAAATTTTTTTCAAGAAATTTAATGTAGCTTACTACTACTTTAGAAACTTCAGAACAAAGAAAGTGGCTTAATGATCCTAGAGAAACTTCTTATGATGGTGGCTTTAATATTATCAAAAAATGATCATATTTTCAGTTTTTTGTGGTGAGGTTAAGGGACTCAAGATTTTCTAGTGTAGAAAAACATAAAGATATAAAATTTTGAGAATTACATCTTAAACTTGCATCATAATTTTCAACATTCAAACCTGGAAATTATGACTTATAGCTAAAATGCCTTAGGCATGAGGTTTCTGCTCAGAACTCCAGCCTTTACAGTTTTCAAGTCCTCAGCCAGGACTTAAGTTGATATGCAAATAAAAGAATCCTGCAGCACTCAGCAGGAGACAGATAAAAAGGAGTAAAAGTGTCTTTTTACCTGAACTCAAACTAGATCCAAACAAAAAGTACATTATATGGTATTTACTAATTACTGGCCAGTCATCTTTTTTGGCACTCTTGCTTTTTCTTAGATTCTGTATTTTTTATTTTTTGAGCTCATGATCTTGATCCTGCAGATGGGTTAATGTTTTCTGATCAGTTCTATTTTTGATCAACTGTGGAGTTTTTGAACATTGCAATGGATATTTCACCTGAAAAAGCTACAAGGCCTTCACTATTGTGTTATGTGTTACACTTGTGTTACGTGTTGTATGTTGGTATGTCTGTATGTGTGTATGTCCATATATCATGCAGTGATATGACAATTGACAGATGAGGAGTGCTCATAAAATATTTAAAAATTGATATAAATATCTTGGATTCACGTGATTCAAATGGTTCAATTCAAATTGGGTAAACAGATAAAAATAAAGATGTCTTTAGAATTAGGCCTATAAGTTTTCTAGGTGTACAAACAGGCCCTAATAAAATGTTGATGTCTACAAAATTATCTGCTTAAATTCAGAAATTTATAAGTATTGTTTCAAAATGTGAACAGAAAGAGGTTCACAGATGGAAAAGAGAAACTAAAAGTTTCTAGATATAGATTTAATAGAGGGAAAATGTGTTTCTCAATAAGAGAGTCTATATGATTAAGTAATTAAAATGGTTTAAGTAAATAATAAAAAGGTTTGTGTAAGTTGGTTATATGTGTAAGTTTTGAGCAAGTAATCTTAAAAAATTAAACAGCTGGTTAAACAATACTGTTTTTATAAAATTATGCCAGGTTATTTCTTTAAAAAGCTAAACTTGGTTAATACAAAAACATCAATGTAATTGTGGTGTTAATGTGTTCATATCTTCCAGGTATACAAGTGTGTAAGGTAGAAGCTTCAAAAGAGCATTGTATCATGCTGGTGTTCTAAGGTTGTATGGTAATTCTAGGCTTAAAATAAAAACATGTTGGAGATTTATGTGTATCATTTGTGTTGTATAATTGGACTTGTTATCAAAAAGATATGTACAGTTACATGTTACTTTTTACACTTAGATACAATTTAAAAGTATTTTTAAGTTAAGTAGAGCCTAATCTCTGTGAAGGTTTTATTGTAAAACACAAAGGCAATGCCCATTCATTTCCATGTGAAAACTGTTTTCTTCAGGCTTCAGGAAGGAGTAGCCTGAGGAAAAGACATTCCTGATATTCAGGGCAACATAACAATAGGTAATCAAAAGGCCCAAAGCAGGGTTTCTCCACTGAGACTTTACTGGTCACACTGATATCAGAGTTTTCTGAGATGCTTGCCATTCCCTTCAGCTATCCAGTACATGGCCATGTCACAGAGCTTGGAAGTGGTAAATATCTTGTACACAAAACCATGAGCCTATTTTGGAGAGTGGCCAGAATTCAGGAAGGATACAGGAACGTAAGAAAATAGTAGGTGTTGCCCAATGGTAAGGCAAGCCACAGTCCATTTATAAAATGGGCAGGATGAATGCTTGGAAGTTTTCTCTTTGACAGAACACACCCATTGAGGCATTCTCTTTTCTAATGTCTACAACCATGGACACAGTGGGATACACAGACATAGAAACACTCGCCTTGTCAAAGGACTAAGTAGAAACAGTTCACTCCAAACCAAACAAACCCCCTTTCCTAACTATTCTCAGAACATGAGAAAAAACCACAATCCCACTCAAACACCCACAAAGTCACCTCCTTCCCCCAAGTAGGTCTGAAACTATCCAGAGTGTCCTCTGACTGGAGGGCCATACTATGTTCCCCAGAAATGGCCAGTCCTGTCTCAGATCTGGTCTCCTGGGTCAACTCTGTGAAGTGGTCTGGAGACAGCAGTGAGCCTCTACCTTCTTTCTCCGGAAGGGCCCGTCTTCAGAACTTTCCTCGAATTTGGCCATCCTCACATCACTAGGTACCACAAAAGACTGACTCTGTCCTTGGTAAATCCAAACAAGTGAGACTACTGTGACTAGAGCTTGGACTGGGTCTGGATTCCTGGCTTCCTGGTACCCAAATTCGGAGAGTTCCATCAACAATGATGTGAGGTGAGGTCACTTCCTTCAGGAACTAAATGTGGTCTCTGCCTTTGCAACCACTTTGTCCTAAAATTTGCTTCCTAGGGTCTCATAATATGGAGGATGCCCCTACTTCCTGTGACACTTTCACAAGTTCGAATGGTATAGAAACCATAGGCACCTGGGAACAGCTCTCCACACAGGCCTAGTTTGGTCAATCTTCCCTACATTAAGAAAAGAGAGGATGATTCAGACACATGCTTTCAACCTGACCGAGTTGTTTGCCATAGAAGATGACTTTTGCTCTCTCAGGCCTTTCATAGCTGCCTGCATCTTCTCCAGGGATCATATCTGCATGGAAATTTGAGGTTGTCAACAGGTGGAAGATCCCCTACACCCCTGTATTGTAAGACCAACTCTGTCCCTGCTCTTCTGTAAAGTTGGATTGAGGGAACAGTGTATAGTTAGGATTAATAACATGTTCGATTTGTGTTAGGAATCATTCTGCTGGATGAATAATGGTATTGGGAACCTGCAATATATATAAGAATATACAGGTAAAATATAATTATGAAAACTGAAATCTAGGTAAGATTTGAAGACCAGAAAGGCATTGGGCCCGTGATTGGGATACTTAGCTTTGAAGTATGTTCTGCACAGATGTCTCAGATAAATCAATATACAATGGTATAGGACCTTGTACCTTGGATGATTGATTGTTGAAGAGATCATTCAGTCAAAAAGGGATAGTGGTAGGATTAGGTAAATAGTCGGTAGGTTTAGAAAAAAGAGTGAGTATAGTATTTGGACAAAAAGTTCTTTAGCAATAGGGTTTCGGATAAAGAGTGAATGTAAATGTCAGCACAGGTGAAGAATCAGTCACTATGATGAACTGGGGAAAATATGTAGGAAAAGAGATATCAATAGAGACATTAGGAAATTAGACAAAATATAAAGTGAGTGATAGGATTAGACATTTTCAACATGGTTGAGGTTGAATATATAATCTTGGGAAGAAACAAATATGTACTCACCAATAGGATTGACATTTGAGAGAATTAGGCATCCAAGACATGGATGTTTTTAGTAATCCATGTTCACTTTCCATTTAGGCTTTGGGACAATCCTAAGTGTGACCTTTGCATTTTGTGTCCAGAATATTACTGTGATAAAATGTATATGTAGATCAGTTGACATGAGTATTTCTTCCACCATTTCTGGGAGCAAAATTTTGAAGATATACAAATTATTATTGGGGGTACACAGAGGTGTACCCTGTGTCTATCAACATAGAGATAATGCATGAATAGACCATACTGTGATTAAATAATATAACTGGTTCCACTTTAAATAATGGATTGAATTGATATTTGAAAGTATGCAAGAAATCTTATATCGATATACAATCATTCATTCCCACCAGTTTTACATCTAATGGTAATATTAGGGTTATGGTTTATCATGACGGGTGTGTGAGTTTTGCTTCAAAAATGATAATGGAAATCAAAAATAATGTCTTTGGAAAAAGTCTCATGAAAGGAGCAGTCAAGAAACGTGGAGGAATACATGTGTTCTGAAGCAGGAAGTGATTGAAAGTAAAACAAATGCGTATAAATTTGCTAAATTGTGAATGAAATATACATATTATGATGTGCATAAACTGGAGAAATAGTAATGTACCAGTGTTGAATAAAAATGAACGTCAAAATACAATTATATCCCATGGGAATCTTCTTGCATTTATGTTAAACTGGGTCAGTTACTGTAGAAATATTAGAATTTTTTTGGCAATATAATACAATTTATTTAAGCACTAGCATGCCACAGAATGTCGAGGAAAGAGCAATGGATTTTTAGTTATCGCACTAGTAATCTATCATTAAATGACTATTTTTGGGAGTCTAGAAATTACATAAGGCTATGCAACAATTTTTTTATTTAGCATTCATAAAAACTTGGAATTTTGGTAATATTTCTACTTTTATTTTAATTTTTTCAGTTGTTGATCGACCTCATTTTATTTATTTATATGTTGTGATGAGAATATAACCCAGTGCCTCACACATGCTAGCCAAGCATGTTACCACTGAGCCAGACACCCAGTCCCTCCACTTTTATCTTATAATCAAACACTCCTCTCCCTCTTCTTTACTCACTTTCTTCCTCATTTCCCCCTTCTCTCTCTTCCTTTTTCATTTTCCCTCCATAGGAGTTTTTCTCTCATGTCATTACAAACAGTAATATGCTATGAAATTTACATTTAAGAATGTTTTTTATAGTCATTCTTTTTTCTTGAAGAAAAAAGAAAATTTAATAATTATAATAGCCTATAGATATATTACAATACATTTATTATACATATGTATCTATATTCATGCATATGTATTACATATGTTATATATATACATATACATTTAAAAGTACTTTGATTAGCCAGTTAGAAATAATATAGACCAAGTCTTTCTTAATTTTCAAGTCTTCCAGAATTAACATCTTACAGTGAAAATCAAATAAACATATTTAAGTAAACAGGTATCATTCTTATTTATCAATACTTATCATTTAAGTTTTTATATTACATTAAGCTGTAATATGGCATATTAACTCTTACGAATTAGAGAAATTTCATTTGAACAACCTATTATTTAAGGACCATATGCACTGACATTTTAAATGGCTTTCTCGTGATTTTAATTTCTATCAATTGCATATTTATTGCCAAATACTTATATTATTAATTTTCATATTCATGATTGATATAAAGTCAATTGTTTAATTCTTCTTGTAAGTAGTTACTTTTTACAGTAGGGACAGTATTAATAATTCTACATCTTTATAAGAAAAATGGTACAAAGATATTTTCATGCAAAATTAAGAATAATCGCATGCTCTAAATGTTTGATTGTTGATACATATAATAAAGAGCTTTTGATGAGTTTCTTCCCCAGTAAAACATAAAATGCAAAGATGTAGTTGGGTATGTATTTCCAAATAAAGATAAGGAAAAATACACATTATCAGCTAGAAACTATCAAATAAAAGATGAAAAGAACAATCCAACACATTGTACGAACTTGTCAGAAGAGGTAGCCTAAGACTAGACCTGGTCCATGACAAAATATTCACGAAAAAAATGAAATATGAAAAATATAGGAAATGATATGAATTTTTCATGAAGGTAGGTGGATTATCCTTTAATCTCAATATATGTTCATTTTTAAAAGCCAGTTTTCTGGTAAAATAAATTTGTGATATTTACAACTACACAAAACAAACTTTCTGCTTATCAAAATGAATGCATCTCAACTCTTTTTTAGCTGATTTCTTCCCACTCAATTTTAAACCTTTGCTTATTTATTTCTATTGGTTTTTCAAAACATTACAAAGCTCATGATATATCATCTTTCATACATTTGACTCAAATGGGTTATGAACTCCCAATTTTCCCCAAATACGAATTGCAGAATCACATGAGTTACACATTCACATTTTTACATAATGTCATATTAGTGACTGTTGTCCTCTGCTACCCTTATTATCCCCTACTATCCCCCCTCCCCTACCATCCTATCTTCCCTCTCTTCCTCATCTGCTATTCTTCACTTCTCTCTCTTGTTCCCGCCTTTCCCCTCACAACGTCTTATATGTAATTTTATGTAACAATGAGGGTCTACTACCATTTCCATATGCTTTCCCTTCTCTCTCCCTTTCTCTCTCCCACTCATCTTTGTTTAATATTAATCTTTTCCTCATGCTTTTCCTCACTGTTCTATTCTTAGTTACTCTCTTTTTATCAAAGAAGACATTTGCCAATTTTTTTAAGGATTGGCTAGCTTCTCTTAGCATAATCTGCTTTAATGCCATCCATTTCCCTGCAAATTCTATGATTTTGTCATTTTTTAGTGCTGCATCCATCGTGTATAGATGCCACATTTTTTTTATCCATTCATCTATTGAATTGCATCTAGGTTGGTTCCACAGTCTAGCTATTGTGAATTGTGCCACTATGATCATTGATGTGGCAGTATCCCTTTAGTACACTCTTTTAAGATCCTCAGGGAATAGTCCGAGAAGGGCGATAGCTGGTTCAAATGGTTGATCCATTCCTAGTTTTCCCAGGAATTCCCATACTGTTTTCCATGTTGGCCTCACCAATTTGCAGTCCCACCAGCAGTGTACAAGTGTCCCCTTTTCCCCACATCCTCGTAAACACTTGTTGTTTGACTTCATAATGGCTGCCAATCATACTGGAGTGAGATGGTATCTTAGGGTGGGTTTGATTTGCATTTCTCTGACTGCTAGATGTGGTGAGCATTTTTTCATGTACTTGTTGATTGATTGTATGTCCTCCTCGGTGAAGTGTCATTTCAGGTCCTTGCCCCATTTGTTGATTAGGTTATTTGTTATCTTATTGATAGTTTTTTTGAATTCTTTGTATATTCAGGATATTAGGGCTCTATCTGAAGTGTGAGGGGTAAAAATTTGTTCCCAGAATGTAGGCTCTCTATTTACCTCTCTTATTGTTTCTCTGGCAGTGAAAAAAACTTTTTAGTTTAAGTAAGTCTCATTTTTTTTATTCTTGTTAATAACTCTTGGGCTATGCGCGTCCTATTAAGAAATTTGGTGCCCGACCCCACAGTATGTAGATCGTAGCCAACTTTTTCTTCTATGAAATGCAGTGTCTCTGATTTTATATCTAGATCCTTGATCCATTTTGAGTTAAATTTTGTCCATGGCGAGAGAAGGGAATTCAGTTTCATTTTGTTGCATATGGATTTCCAATTTTCCCAGCACCATTTGTTGAAGATGCTACCCTTCCTCCATTGCATGCTTTTAGCCCCTTTATCAAATATAAGAAAGTTGTAATTTTGTGGATTGGTTTCTGTGTCCTCTCTTCTGTACCACTGGTCCACCTGCTTTTTTCGGTACCAGTACCATGCTGTTTTTGTTACTATTGCTTTGTAGTACAGTTTGAACTCTGGAATCGCTATACCTCCAGATTGACACTTCCTGCTTAGAGTTGCTTTTGCTATTCTGGGTCTTTTGTTTTTCCATATGAATTTCATGATTGATTTATCTATTTCTACAAGAAATGCCGTTGGGATTTTGATTGGCATTGCATTAAACCTGTAGAGAACTTTGTGTAATATTGCCATTTTTATGTTGTTAGATCTGCCTATTCATGAACAGGGCACATGTTTCCATCTTCAGAGATCTTCTTCTATCTCTCTCTTTAGAGTTCTGTAGTTTTCATTATATAAATCATTCACCTCTTTTGTTAGGTTGATTCCCAAGTATCTTATTTTATTTGAGGATATTGTGAATAGAGTGGTTTTCCTCATTTCCATTTCAGAAGTTTTGTTGCTGTTATACAGGAATGCCTTTGATTTATGCGTGTTAATTATATATCCTGCCACATTTCTGAATTCATTTATTAACTCTAGCCATTTCTTTGTAGACCTTTTTGTGTCTGTTAAATATATTATCATGTCATCTGCAAACAGTGATACCTTAAATTCTTCTTTTCCTATTTTTATGCCTTTAATTTCTTTGGTCTGTTTAATTGCTCTGGCTAGTATTTCAAAACTAAATTGAATAGAAATGGTGATAAAGGGCATCCCTGTCTTGTTCCAGATTTTAGAAGGAATGCCTTCAGTTTTTCTCCATTTAGGATGATGCTAGCCTGAGGTTTAGCATATATAGCTTTTACAATTTTGAGGTAAGTTCCTGTTATCCCTAGTATTTATAGTGTTTTGAACATAAAGGGATGCAGAACTTTGTCAAGTGCTTTTTCTGCATCTATCGAGATGATCATATGGTTCTTGTCTTTAATTCTATTGATGTGGTGAATGGCATTTATTGATTTTCGTATATTGAACCATCCTTGCATCACAGGGATGAATCCTTCTTGATGATGGTGCACAATTATTTTGATATGCTTTTGTATTTGATTCGTCAGGATTTTATTGAGAATTTTTGCATCCAAGTTCATTAGAGATATTGGTCTGTAGTATTCTTTCTTTGAAGTGTCTTTGTCTGGTTTCGGGATCAGGGTGATGTTGGCCTCATAGAATGAATTTGGAAGAGCTCCTTCTTTTTCTATTTCTTGAAAAAGCTTGAAAAAATATTGGTTTTAATTCTTCTTTGAAGGTTTTGTAGAAATCCGCTGTATACCCATCCGGTCCAGGGCTTTTTTTTGGTTGGTAGTCTTTTGATTGCCTCTTCTATTTCTTCCTTTGTTATTGGCCTGTTTAAATTGTTTGTGTCTTCCTGACTCAATCTGGGCAGGTCGTATGACTTAAGAAATTTATCAACATCTTCACAATATTCTATTTTGTTGGAATATAGTGTTTCAAAATACTTTCTAATTATCTTCTGTATTTCTGTAGTGTCTGTTGTGATATTGCCTTTTTCATCGCATATGTTAGTAATTTGAATTCTCTTTCTTCTTCTTTTCCTTAGCGTGGCTAAGGGCCTGTCGATCTTATTTATTTTTTCAAAGAACCAACTTTTAGTTTTATCAATTTTTTCAACTTTTTTTTGTTTTAATTTCATTGATTTCTGCTCTAAATTTAATTATTTCTTGTCTTCTACTACATTTGCTGTTGTTTTGCTCTTCCTTTTCTAGGTTTTTGAGGTGTAGTTTAAGTTCATTTATTTGTTGTATTTTTCTTTTTTTGAGGAAAGAACTCCAAGAAATGAATTTCCCTCTTAAAACTGCTTTCATTGTGTCCTATAGATTCTGGTATGTTGTGTCTGTATTGTCATTTGTCTCTAAGAATTTTTTTATCTCCTTCTTTATGTCTTCTGTAACCCATTGATCATTCAGTAGCATGTTGTTCATTTTCCATGTGATGTAGGATTTTTCCTTCTTTCTTTTCTCATTGATTTCCAGTTTCATTCCATTATGATCATATATGGTGCACGGTATAATCTCCATGCCTTTATATTTACTAAGAATTTCCCTATGGCATAATATATGGTGTATCTCTGAGTAGTATCCATGTGCTGCTGAGAAGAACATGTATCCACTTGATGATGGTTGATATATTCTATATATGTCGGTTAAGTCTAGGTTATTGATTGTGCTGTTGAGTTCTATAGTTTCTTTATTCAGTTTTTGTCTAGAGGATCTCTCTAATGCCGAGAGTGGTATGTTGAAGTCACCCATAATTATTGTGTTGTAGTCTATTTGACTCTTGAACTTGAGGAGAGTTTGTTTTATGAACGTTGCACCTCCATTGCTTGGTGCATACAAATTGATAATTGTTTTTTTCTTGTTGGTGGATGATTCCTTTTAACAGAATATAGTGTCATTCTTTATCCCTTTTGATTAACTTAGGTTTGAAGTTGATTTTATTCCATATGAGTATGGCAAATCCTTCTTGCCTACGAGGGCCGTGTGAGTGTTATGATTTTTCCCAACCTTTTACCTTCAGCCTGTGTATGTCTTTTCCTATCATATGAGTCTTCTGAACGCAGAATATTGTTGGATTTGATTTTTGATCCAGGTCACTAGCACATGTCTCTTGATTGGTGAAATTAGGCCATTAACATTTAAGGTTACAATTGAAATATGATTTGTACTTCCAGTCATGTTTATTTATTTATTATATTTTAGTTTGGATAGTTTTTACTTTTTTGGTTACTTTCCTCCCGCTTTACTGAGATACTTCCCACTGTTAGTTTTGGGCACTATTTTTTAACTCTTCTTCTTGTAGTATTTTGCACAAAATGCTTTGCAGTGCTGGTTTTCTGGCTGAGAATTGTTTTAGCTTTTGTTTATCGTGAAAGACTTTAATTTCATTGTCAAATCTGAAGCTTAACTTTGCTTTATATGGTATTCTTGGTTGGAATTCTTTTTTTTTTTTTTCAGCATTTGAATTACATTGTTCCAGGATCTTCTCACTTTCAACGAATGTGATGAAAAATCAGTTGTTAACCTAATTGGTTTACCCCTGGATGTAATCTGCCTCCTTTCTCTTGTAGCTTTTAATATTCTCTCCTTGTTCTGTATGTTGGCTATCTTCATAATTATATGTCTTGGAGTTGGTCTATTTTGGTTTTGAATGTTTGGGGTCCTGTAGGCTTCTAGGAATTGGCAATCCAATCCATCATTCATCTCTGGGAAGTTTTATAGAATTATTTCATTTAATATGTTGTCCATTCCTTTGGTTTGAATCTCTATGCCTTCTTCTATCCTGATGACTCTTAAATTTGTTTTTTTGTTTTTTTATGACATCCCATATCTTTTGAATAAATTCCTGGTGGTATTTAAGCATCTTTTCTGTGTTTACTCAATTCTTTTCAAGTTGATAAACTTTGTCTTCATTATCTGATGTTCTGACTTCTACTTGATCTAGTCTATTTGTTATATTCTCGTTTGAGATTTTAATTTGGTTTATATTTTCCTGCATTTCTAGGATTACTGTTTAATATTTTTTTAAGATCTCTATCTCCTGGTAATGCTCATTCTTTTCCATTTGAATTTGTTTGTTTAATTCATTTTCAAAATATACTTTTATAGCTTGGACTTGCTGCCTCATGTCTTCTCTAATATTCCTTTCCATCTGAGTTCAGTATGCTTTGAGTTCTTTCCCTATCCCTGTTTCTGATGCTTCAAGGTCCTCCTGTAGAATTAAATTGTCCTGCATTGTTTGTACTCCTTTTTTGCCCTTGTTTTTTCATGATGTTCACGTTACTTTCCAGCTCCATTTGATTGCTGTGTTTCTGCTTTATTCTTTAGATTTGTTTTGGTGTTGTATATCTCTGTTGTCTCTCCTTTGTGTTGGTAAACTATGCCTGCTAAAGTGGATTCCGCTTGGAAGTAATTCCGAAGGCCGAGCTCCAGTGATGTCACCTCTCTGCTTTGGCGGGCCCCAGGCTCCTTGCCGAGGTGTCCGAATTGGGGGGTGGGACTTGACTGTCTCTGGTTTGTTTCAGCTCTGGGTCACTGGCAGGCGGGTGGTCTCCAGCCGCCCAATTGCGCGGTTGGTCGCCAGCGGGCAGGCGGTCTCCAGCCGCCCAGTCACGCGGGCAGCAGGTGGGCTGTCGCCGTTGGGTTGGCAATCTCTAGCCACGCAGTCTCACGCTCGGTTGCCGGCGGGCGGGCATTCCTCAGCCCCCCAGTCACTCAGGCAGTGGGTGGAATGTCACGTGCGGGCCTGCGGTCTCCAGCCGCCCAGTCACAAGGGCCTGCCTTCTAGTCCTTTGGTTTCTCCTGCTTGTCCTGGTTTCTTTTTCTAGACCAGATTTCCCCTGAGTGATGCCTCTCGGCAGTTCAAACTGTACACTGTGCCTGCCATTTGTTGGGTGTGGAGGGTGTCTTTTGGGAACCCAGACACTCTATTGTTTTGATTTTTTCTGCTTGCCCCTCCCCCAGCACTGGCTATACACGTTTCGTTATTGCCACTGATGGTAGGGGGAGTCGAAAGTCAGGTGTCTCTAGTTTTTCTTGCGTCTTTATGCAAGCTTGCTCTGATTAACCCTCCCCCGGAAAGCCTAGGAGACATTTTATGCGAATTCCCTGCTGTATGAGAGATGAGCTGAGTAAAACACATCTGTTTTATTGTTGCAATCTATTGGAGAGGGGCGGTGGTTACTTCAGATCTCAAAGATGGTGGCCGCTGGTTTCCTTGGTGGAGTTTCTTTTGTGGGGGATAGAACTATACCACTTTCTTCCCTGTCTGAATTCCCAAACTCAGCCCGGGGATCAGGGGGAGCTCAGCCGGCAGGATTCCACAGAATCCGCAGCAACATTTCTCCCTGCTTCAGGTCACTTCTCGGTGGTGCCCCGCCATCTGTAACAGCAGGTCTGGCTGCATGATTCAATCAGCCCGGATCTCTGATTGCACAGTTGGCTATTGGGAACCCCGGCACTCTATTGTTTTGATTTTTTTTTTCCGCTTGCCCCTCTCTCAGCGCTGGCTAGACAGGTTTTTTTCACCACTGATGGGAGGGGGAGTTGAAAGTCAGGTGGCTCTAGTTTTCCCCTGTCTTTATGCAGGCTCGCTCTGATAATCTCTCCCCCAGAAAGCCTAGGAGAGATTTGATGCAAATTCCCCGAAGTATGGGAAATGAGCTGAGTAACAGCACCTGTTTTATTGTTGCAATCTGTAGGGGAGTGGCTGTCGTTACTTCAGCTCACCAAGATGGTGGCCGTTGGTTTCCTTTGTGGAGTTTCTATTGTGGGGGTTAGAACTGTACCACTTCCTTCCCCATCTGAAAACCTGAACTCAGCCCAGGGCTCAGTGGGGACTCTACTGGCAGAATTCCACAGAATCTGCATCAACGTTTCTCCATGATTATTGATCGCATCTCGGTGGTGCCCTGCTGTCTGTAGCCACTGGACGGGTCGCGCGGATCAGTCAGACAGGATCTCCGGTCGCAGAGTTGGCTCATGTTTGGGACTCATTTACCGGACCTCAGTGCTAGAAATCCTTCTTCTAGGTTTCAGTGCACCCCCATTTTGCTGTAAGTTCCTAACAAGATAGTTTTTTGTCGTTCTTAGTCGTTAGTCACCTGCGCAGTGGCGCGGTACAATGGGTATGATGCTCTCTATTCACGGCCCTCTTGCAATGTCAAAATATTATGATTTGTATGCACCATTCACTGAAGTTAGTTTTCAGTATTAGGAAACAAATATGTATTTCAGGTGGATGAATATTTCTGAGAATAATCTTGTGAAAAGTTCATTATAAATCCTCATACATGAATATAAATGATTTTAGGAAGTGTATAATAAGACACATATATTTCATATTTTGAAAAATCTGGAGAGTATATATATATACACACACACACACACACAAACACACACACACAGAGACATTAAAAAGTAGCAATATATAAGCCAATCGAAATTCATCATTAAATATATAACATCCACTTATCCAAAAATATACATTTTACTGAAAATGGATTTATGCATAATGTTGGTCAACTAGGAAGCTCACCCATAGGTTAAATTTTCGGTTCCAACAGAGGTTAGGAGGAGTGATCTCTTCTCACAATTTTTATCTGCCATGTCAGCCACCTCAGAAGAATGTACATGTGATACCAGGTAGGATTCTATTTGTGCATATAAAAATACATGTGCTTAATAGGCTACAGAAAAGGGAGAGAGGAATTCACATATTTGTTAATTTTAAAAACACATGGAGAACTATGTCAATAAACATTAAATATATATTTTAACTCCTACACAATATAATCCAAAAGGGATGTCCAACTACATATCATGCCTTCTCTGAATTGCTGGTATTTGTATTCTGTTTGGGTTACTATTCTCCATCATATAAGGATTAGTAGTCAGAGTCTAGTAGGGTATGGGTTAGTGTCAGAGATTCAGTATTTCGAATGGAAAATAGGAAAGTAAACCCAATGTGTTTGCAAATATGTGCTACACAAAAATCTTCCCACTCACATTAAGAACAATCCCTTGATATTACCCTCTGTGGAAGAAATACACAATTAGAGGATAAGAGTTAGAAAATCTGTGAATACATACCCGGAATGGAATATGCTCAGGAGTTCACAACCTTGGAGGTGGTAGATGACTTTCCAAAAATAAAAGACAAGGTAAACACTCCACAAACATGGAGCTCTGCAGGCCTAAAGACTTCTTGAGATACTGCCTCTGAGTTGGGACACTTGAAATGTATGTTGTTGTCGGTAGCTTTAGCATCCTATGTAGTGAGAGCATCAAAACTGGGTCAACATCTATGTGACCTGGAGGACATGGTATCTTATTTTCCAATGAAAATGAGGCAGCAGTGCTGAATTCTCACTTTGTAGGTAAACTGTGGCAACTGGGGGATAAGTGTCTCTTCGTATGGACTGTGAAGACATTTGGTCATACTCTACTTTTCGTGGTGATTCTTGCTGCTGCACTGGGAGTTTGGTATTTGCTTCATGAAATACAAGGAGTTCAACTGGGACACAGTGCTGGAGGGAGTTCTGTCACGTGTGGTGGGACAGAGTCTGCAGGAGAATGCACCAACCAGGCTTATGTCCAACATAGCTTGCCCCCTTGACCATATCAACCTGATTCTGAACATTGCCCAGAAACCTATCCATATAACAAGATGCCTTTTCATATAAGGGTCTGCTGGCTGCATCATGTCAGTCACAAGCCATTTGAAAGCCAACGGCCGATCCACATGAAACCACCAGAGATGTTTTATCTCACACCTACCCACCTTTGCTTTAGGCCGACTACTCTGCAGGTTCCAACTTACTGGCATCTCTGTTCTACACAATTTTTTTGTGAAACCCAGTCAATCAAGGCACTTTCTGGTACACTCATGATCAGCAACAGGATCTCCAATGGTTTTCCAGTGCCACCTGGTCATGGGAATTTCAAAAATTTCATGGTATTTATCGAGCCCATTTTTCAAGGATGAAGTTGTAGGCACTGAGGGTTTCATTTAATTCAGTAACCATTAAATGGTGAGGAAGCCCATTTCAATGAACGCTCTGGATAACTCTCACAGGCAAGGCTTCCCAAAGTGTTGCCAAATGGTCACATGAAGCCAGGCCCATTGAGGTCTACAATGTAAAATCCTTGCCTGTTTTGCCTCTCAACTATGGCTGCTAATTCTTTCAGAAAAAAATTATGTGATAACCTGGCTGAGATTCCCTGTGCTCTGTGGAAAGCCTTCCTGGGCACAGATCTCAGTTTCCAAGGGTGACTCTCATGCATGGCCTTCTAAAATCCCAACAAAACTCATGGCAATACTTCTCTGAGATCAGTTCCAGAACTCAGTCTCTAAGGGGAATCACACCAGAGTTCAAGACCAGGTGGAGCCAGTCATATTTTTCAACAACCACACTAATAACCACAATTAAAACCAGAACACTTCCACATGGCCATCATCTTCTTCCATATAGACACTCATTTTAACCTCTGGATGGAGGTTTCCATGAGGGTCACAGCCCAAGACAGTGTCCAAAATAAGCTCCCTTGCCCCTCATTTGCTTAAAGTTGGGGTGGCCTGAACACCTTTCTGTGAACCATGACTGATCAAATAGGCCTGCCGTTAATACTGCTCTGCTTCTCCAATTTGAGGACTACTGACTGTGGGGTTTAGAATCTTCATGTGAATTGGAATCATTGGAATCACCTATGGGCTAGCCTCTGAAGGGCTTTGAAGAACTCATTTGACCCAAAGGCACCCTATTCTCACTTGATAGAGGTCAGGAACCTTACAGAGGTAGGGAGAGACTTCATCCACAAGGACTGCTCTTTTGGCCATTTTGGTTTTGGATGAACACGTGGGATGTATAAGGTGCTGAGTATCTAACCACAGCCTCACCCAGGGCCAAGAGACTGTTTCAGAAACATCCATTTCCAATGAAATTAAGCAAAGAGCCACAGGTGATGCCCATTCATTTCCATTTGAAAACTGTTTTCTTCAGGCTTCACAAATGAGTGTCCTGAGGTAAAAACCTTCCTGAAATTCAGGGCAGCAGAACAATAGGTAAGCAAAAGCCCGAAAGAAGGGTTTCTCCACTGAGACTTTCCTGGTCCCACTGATATCTGAGTTTTCTTAGATGCTCACCATTCCCTTCAGCTATCCAGTACATCACCATATCACAGAGCTTGGAGGTGGTACATATCTTGGACACAAAACCATGAGGCTATTCTGGAGAGTTTCCACAATTCAGGAAGAAAACAGAAACTTAGTAAGAGAGCAGATGTTGCCCTTCAATAAGACAAGCTGCAGTCCATTTGTAAATTGGGCAGGATGAATGTTTGGAAGCTTTCTACTAGACAGGACACATCCATTAATGCATTCTCTTTTCTAATGTCTACAACCACGGACAGAGTGGGATGCACAGACATAGAAGCACTCGCCTTGTCAAACGACTTACTGGAAACAGTCCACACCAATCCAAACAAAGAGCCTTTCCTTCCTATTCTCAGAACATGAGACAAACCCACAAACCCACACACACACACTCAAAGGCACCTCCTTTGCTCAAGTAAGTCTGTGACTATCCAGAGTGTCCTCGGAATGGTGGGCCATTGTATGTTCCCCCAAAATGGCCTGTCCTGTATCAGATCTAGTCTCCTTGGCCAACACTTTGAAGTTGTTAGGAGCCATGGGTGAGCCAATACCTGATTTCCCAGGAAAAGCTCCTCTTCAGAGCTTTCCTGTCATTTGGCCATCGTCACATCAGTAGGTACTAAGAAAGACGGACTCTGTTCTTGATAAATCAAAACAAGTGAGACCACTGGGACTGGGACTGTGACTGGCTCTTGGTGCCTGTCTTCCAGGATCAAACGTCCAGAGAGTTCCATCACCAAGGCAGTGAGGTGAGGTCATTTCCTTCAGGAACTGAATGAGGTCACTGACTTTGCTACCACTTTGTCCTAAAAGTTACATCTAAAAGTCCCATGAGATGGAGGCTGTCCCTACTTCCTGTCACACTTTCACAGTTAGAATGGTATACCAACCATAGGTACCTGGGAACAGCTCTCCACACAGGCCTGGTTTGGTCCGTCTTCTCTACATTAAGAAGGTAGAGGCTGATTGAGACACATCCCTTCATCCTGACCAGATAGTTTGCCATGGAAGATGTCTTTTGCTCTCTCAGGTCCTTCATAGCTTCCTTCATCATCTCAGGGGATCATTTCTGCATATACCTTTGATGTCCTCAGCAGGTGGAAGATCCCCTACATTCCTGTATTGTAAGACCAACTCTGTCCCTCCTCTTCTATAAAGTTAGATTGAGGGAAAAGTGTATGTTTAGGGTTAATAACATGTTTGATTTGCGTTAGGAATCTTTCTGCCGGATGAATAATGGTATTGGGAGCCTGTGATATTTACAAAAATATATAGGTAAAATATAAGTATAAAAACAGAAATCTAGGCAAGATTGGAAGCCAGAAGGGAACTGGGCCCTTGAGTGGGATACTTAGGTTTGAATTATGTTCTGCACATGTGTCTCAGATAAATTGATATACAATGGCATAGGACCTTATACCTTGGATAATTGATTGTCGAAGAGAACATCGAGTCAAAAAACTATAGTCAGTAGCATTAGGAAGATAGTCAGTAGGTTTAGAAAGAAGAGTGAGTATAGGATTTGGACCAAAAGTTCTTTAGCAATAGGGTTTCGGGTAGAGAGTGAATGTAAATATCAGCATATGTGAAGTGTCAGTCACAATGATGAACTGGGGGAAATATGTATGAAAGCAGGTATCAATAAAGATATTACGAAATCAGGAAAAGTATGAAGTGAGTGATAGGATTAGACATTTTCAACATGTTTGAGGTTGAATATATAATCTTAGGAAGAAACAAATATGTAGTCACCAATTGGATTTACATTTGAGAGCATTAGGCAACCTGGACATGGTTCTTTTTAGTAATCCACGCTCCCTTGGCATTTAGGCTTTGATACAATCATGAGTGTGACCTTCGCTTTTTGTGTCCAGAATATTCCTGTGATGAAATCTATATATAGATAAGGTGACATGAGTATTTCTTCCACCATATCTGGGAGCAATATTTTGAAGACGTATAAATTAGTATTGAAGGGACAAAGAGGAGTACACTGTATCTATGAATATAGAGATAATGCATTAATAGACAATACTGTGAATAAAAAACATAACTGGTTCCAACTTTAAATAATGGATTGAATTGAATCGTGAACATATAGAGGAAATCTTATATTGATATACATTTTTTCATTCCAACCAGTTATACATCTAATGTTAATATTAATGTTATGGTTCATCATGAAGAGTGTGTGAGTTTAGCTTCGAAATTGATTATGGAAATTGAAAATAATGTATTTGGAAAGAAGTCTCATGAAAAGATGAATCAAGTAACATGGAGGAATACATGTGTTCTGAAGCAAGAAGTGTTTGAAAGTGAAACAAATTCCTATATATTTGTGAACTTGTGGATGAAATACATATCCTATGATGTGCAAAAACTGCAGAAATAGTAATGTACCAGTGTTGGATTAAAATGAAGGTCAATATAGACATCATGTCCCATTGGAATCTACTGGCATTGATGTTAAACTGGGTCAGTTACTGTAGAAATATTAGGATTTGTAAACACCATTGATTCAAGTTAGTTTTCAGTACTGGGAAACAAATATGTGTTTCAGGTGGATGAATATTTCTGAGAATTATCTTCTGAAAAGTTGATTATAAATCATATACATGAACATGAATGAATTTACAGAGTGTGTATAAGACACATATATTTCATATTTTGAGAAATCTGGAGATATATATATATATATATATATATATATATATATATATATTTTTTTTAAATAAACACAAATATACATTAAAAAGTATCAATAAATACATGCTAATCATAATTCATCATGTAATATACATCATCCACAGATGCAAAAATATTTATTATACTGAACATGGATTTATGTATAATATTGTTCTACTGGGAAGCTCACACATAGTTTGAATTTTCAGTTCCCACAGGGTTTAGGAGGACTGATCTCTTCTCACAATTTGTATCTGCCAATTCAGCCAACTCATGAAAATGTACGTGTGATACCAGGTAGGATTCTCTATGTGCATATAAAAATACATGTGCTGAGTAGGCTACAGAGAAAGGGAGACATATTAACATATTTGTGAACTTTAAAAACACATGGAGGACTATTTCAATTAAAAATTGAGTAGATTTATAACACCTACCCTTAATCATGCAAAAGGGAAGTCCAACTGTACACCATGTCTCCACTGAACTGCTTGTATTTTCATTCTGTTTGGGTATTATTCTCCATCATATTAGGATTAGTAGTCAGAGTATAGTAGGGTATGAGTTACTGTCAGGGATTCAGTATTTCAAATGGAAAATTGGAAAATGGATCAATGTGTATGCAAATTAGTGTTACACAAAAATTTTCCCACTCTCATTTAGAACAATAACTTTACATTATTTTCACCCCAAGTAAGACACAATTAGAGGAAAAGAGTTAGAAAATCTTTGAATTCATACCTGAAATGAAAACTGCTCCGGATTTCACAACCTTGGAGATGGTAGAGGAGTTTCCAAAAGTAATGGACTATGTAAATACTCCACAAACATGAAGATTTGCCAGCCTAAAGACTCTGCAGAAACTGCCTCTAAGATGGACAGTTGAAATATATGTTGTTTTCCGGAGCTTTAGCTTTTTTTCTAGTAAGACCATCAAAGCTGTTTATGCATCTCTGTGACCTTGAGCACATGGTTTATAATTTTCCAATTAACATGAAGCAGCAGTGCTGAATTCTCTCTTTGTAGGTAAACTATGGCCACTGGGGTCTATGTGTCTCCCCATGTGGACTGTGAAGCCATTTCATCATCCTCCACTTTTTATAATGTCTCCTGCTGCACTCAGAGTTTTGTATTTGTTTCATGAAATACAAGGAGTTAATCTTGACCACAGTGCTGGAGGGAGTTCTGTCACATGTGGTGGGTCAGGGTCTGCAGGAGAATGCACCAACAGGGCTTGTATACCACATAGGTTGCCTCCGTGACCATAGCAACCTGATTCTGAACATTGCCCTTAAACCTCTCCATATAACATGATGCGTTTACATACAATGTTCTGCTGGCTGCACCATGTCAGTCACAAGCCATTTGGAAGACAATGGCAGATCCACATGACCCCACCACAGATGTTTTATCACACACTTAATCACCTCTGCTCTAGGCCCACTATTCTACAGGCTCCAAATTACTGGCATCTCTGTTCTACACCATATTCATGAAAACCAGTTAATCAAGGCACTGTCTGGTACACTCATGATCAGCAATAGGACATCCAAAGGTTCTTCAGTGCCACCTGGTAATTGGAATTTTAAAAATTTCATGGTATTTATCTAGCCAAATTTCAAGGATAAAGTTGGAGGCACTGTTTATTTCAATTCATTCAGGAATTATTCAATGTTGAGGAAGATCATTTCAATGAAAGCTCTGGAGAACTCTCACAGGCAAGGCTTCCCAGAGCATGGCCAAAAGGTCACATGAAGCCACGCCCATTGAGGTCTACAATTGAGGTCCATGTGTGTTTTGACTATCAAATATGGCTGCCAAGTCTTTCAGAATTAAATCATGTGATATCCTGTCTGAGATTCCCAGTGCTCTGTGGAAAGCCACCGTGGGCATAGATCTCAGTTTCCAAGGGCGACTCTCATGCGTGGCCTCTTAAAATCCCCACACAATTTATGGCAATTCTTCCTTGATGTGTGTTCCAGAACTCAGTCTCTAAGGGGAATGACACCAGAGTTCAAGCCCAGGTGGATCCAGTCATCTCTTCCAACTGCCACAAGAATGACCACAATTAAAACCAAAATACACCCACATGGCCCTCATCTTCTTAAATATAGACATTCATCATAACCTCTGGCTGGAGGTTACCATGTGGAATACATCCCAAGAGAGTGTCCAAAATAATGTTGCTTGCCCCTCATTTGCCTAAAGTCAGGGTGACATGGACACCCTTCCTGTGAACCAGGAGTTATCAAATAGGCCTGCCATTTATACTGCTCTCCTTCTCCAATTTCAGGCCTACTGACTCTCAGGTATAGATTCTTTATGTGATTTGGAGTCTTGAGAAAACACAGGCACCTCTGCAGGGCTTTGAAGAACTCATTTGACCTAAAGGATTCCTATTCACACTTGATGGAGGTAAAGAACCTAACAGAGGAATGCAAGAGACTCATCCACAATGACTATTTTTTTGCCATTTTGGTTTTGATTGCACACATGGAATCTATCTTTATATCTATCATGTGCTGAGAATCTAAGCCACAACCTCACAGAGGCCCAAGAGGCTGATTCGGACACATCCCTTTCCAAAGCAATTAAGCAAAGAGCAACATGTTATGCCCATTTATTTCCATTTGAAAACAGTTTTCTTCAGGCTTCACAAAGGGGTGGCCTGAGGCAAAGACCTTCTTGACATTCAGGGCAACATAACCATAAGTATGCAAATAAACCAAAGCAGGGTCTCTCCACTGAGAGTTTACTGGTCACACAGTTATTTGAGTTTTCTAAGATGTTCCCATTCCCTACAGCTATCAAGTACATGGCCATGTCACAGAGCTTGGAGGTGGTACATATCTTGGACTCAAAACCATGGGCCTATTCTTGAGATTTGCCAGAATTCAGGAAGAAAACAGGAACTTAGAAAGTTAGTAGGTGTTTCCCATGCATAAGGCGAGCCACAGTCCATTCCTAAATCGGGCAGGAAGAATGCTGGGAAGCATTCTACTAGACAGGACACGTCCTTGATGCATTGTCTTTTCTAATGTCTACAACCACGGACAGAGTGGGAAACACAGACATAGAAGCACTCGCCTTGTCAAACGACTTACTAGAAACAGTCCACTCCAATCCAAACAAACCGCCTTTCCTACCTATTCTCAAAACATTAGACAAAACCACTAACTCACACCCACACCCACAAAGGCACCTCCTTAACTCAAGTAGGTCTGTGAATATCCAGAGTGTCCTCTGACTGGTGGACCATACTATATTCCCCTGAAATGGCCTGACCTGTGTCAGATCTGGTCTCCTTGGCTAACTCTGTGAAGGTGTCAGGAGCCAGAGGTGAGCCACTACCTGCTTTCTCAGAAACGGCTCCTCTTCAGAGCTTTCCTGGCATTTGGCCATCCTCACATCAGTAGTTACCAAGAAAGACTGACTCTGTCTTTGGTAAATCCAAACAAGTGTGACCACTGGGACTGGAACTGAGACTGGCTATGGGTGACTGGCTTCATGAATCCCAAGTTCAGAGATTTTAATCACCAAGGAAGTGAGGTGAGGTCACTTCCTTCAGGAACTCAATGAGGTTACTGCCTTGGCAATCACTTTGTCCTACCAGTGGCTTCCAAGTGTCACATGAGAAGGAGGCTGCCCCTACTTCCTGTTACACTTTCACAAGTTAAATGGTATATCAATAATAGGCACCCTGGAACAGCTACCCACACAGGCTGGGTTTGGTCCATTTTCTCTACATTAAGAAAAGAGAGGCTGATTCAGACAGAACCCTTCATCCTGACCAGGTTGTTTGCCATTGAAGATGACTTTTGCTCTCTCAGGTCCTTTATAGCTGCCTTCATTTTCTTCAGGGATCATTTATGCATGTACCTTTGAGGTTTTCATCAGGTGAAATATCTCATACATTCCTGTGTTTTAAGACCAACTCTATCCCTGCTCTTCCGTAAAGTTAGATTGATGGAACTGTGAATGGTTAAGGTTAACAACATGTTTGATTTGGGTTAGAAATGATTCTGCTGGATGAATGATGGTATTTGGAACCTAAAATATTTAAAAGAATATAGAGGTGAAATATAATTATAAAAACAGAAATCTAGGTAACATTCGAAGCCCAGAATGGCATTGGGACCTTGACTGGGATAATTAGCATTGAATTACTTTCTGCACAGATGTCTAAAATAAATCTATAATCAATGGCATAGGATCTTCTACCTTGGATGATTGAATGTACAAGAGAACATCCAGTCAAACAGGGATAGTCGGTAGTATTAGGAAGATAGTCGGTAGGTATAGGAAGAAGAGTGAGTATAGTATTTGGAACAAAAGTTCTTTAGCAATAGGGTTTTGGTTAGAGAGTGAATATGTTTGTCAGCACATGTAAAGTGTCAATCACAATGATGAACTTGGGAAATATGTAGGAAAGCAGATATCAATAGAGACATTACAAAATCAGGCAAACTATAAAGTGATAGGATTAGACATTTTCAAAGGGTTCAGGTTGAATATATAATCTTAGGAAGAAACACATATGTAGTCAGGAATAGGATTGACATTTGAGAGAATTAGGCAATGTGGACATGGATGTTTTTAGTAATCCATGCTCACTTTCCATTTAGGCTTTGGTACAATAATAAGTGTGACCTCTGCATTTGGTGTCCAGAATATTACTGTAATAAAATGTATATGTAGATCAGGTGAAATGAGTATTTCTTCCACCATTTCCGGGAGCAATATTGTGAAGACGAATAAATTAGTATTGGGGGTACAAAGAGGTGTACGCTGTGTCTATGAATATAGAGATAATGCATAAATAGATCATACTGGGAAAAAATATAACTGGTTCCACTTAAATAATGGATTGAATTGATATCTGAAAATATATAGGAAATCTTATATTGATATACAATCATTCATTCCAAAGAGTTATACATCTAATGGTAATCTTAGAGTTATGGTTTATAATGAAGGGTGTGTGAGTTTTGTTTCAAAAGTGATTACAGAAATAGAAAATAATGTGTTTGGAAAGAAGTCTCATGAGAAGACCAGTCAAGAAACATGGAGGAATACATGTGTTCTGAAGCAGAAAGTGATTGAAAGTGAAACAAATGCCTATAAACTTCCTAACTTGTGCAATAAATATATATCCTATTATCTGCATAAACTGAAGAAATAGTAATGTAACAGTGTTGAATAAAAATGAACTTCAAAATACACATCATATTCCATAGGAATCTACTTGCATTGATGTAAAACTAGGTCAGTTACTGTAGAAGTGAAAATTGGAAAATAAATCCAATCTGGAATGGGAAATTCTCAGGAGTTCACAACCTTGGATGTGGTGGAGGAGTTTCACAAAGTAAGGGACATTGTAAAGACAACCCAAACATGGAGCTCTGCTGGCCTAAAGACTTCTTGAGAAACTGGCTTTGAGGTAGGGCACTTAAATTTATATTGTTGTCCGGAGCTATAGCTTCTTTGTAGTGAGACCATCAAAGCTGGGTGTGCATCTATGTGACCTGGAGGACATGGTATCTTATTTAATAATGAACATATGGCAGCAGTACTGAATTCCCTGTTTGTAGGTAATCTGTGGCCACTGGGGGCAAAGTGTCTCCCCATGTGGACTGTGAAGCCATTTGTTCATCCTCCATTTTTGTGGTGTTTCTTGCTGCTGCACTGGGAGTTTGGTATTTGCTTAATGAAATACAAGGAGTTCAACGGGGACAAGTGCTGGTGGCTACCCCTACTTCATGTGACACTTTTACAAGTTAGAATGGTATATCAACCATAGGCACCCAGGAACAGCTCTCCACACAGGCTTTGTTTGGTCCTTCATATCTGCCTACATCTTCTCCAGGGGTCATATCTGCATGAACCTTTGAGGTTCTCAGCAGGTGGAAGATCCCCTATATTCCTGTATTGTAAGACCAACTCTGTCCCGCTCTTCTGTAAAGTTAGATTGAGGGAACAGTGTATGGTTAGCATTAATAACTTGTTCAATTTGGGTTAGGAATTATTCTGAGGGATGAATAATGATATTGGGAATCTGCTATATTTATAAGAACATATAGGTGAAATATATGTATGAAAACAGAAATCTAGGTAAGATTTGAAGCCAAGAAGGGAATTGGGCCCTTGATTGGGATACTTAGCATTGAATTACCTTCAGCAGAGTTTTCTTTGATAAATCAATATACAATGGCATAAGACTTTGTACCTTGGATGATTGAATTTAGAAGGGAACATCAACTCCAAAAGGGATAGTCGGTAAGATTAGGAAGATAATCGGTAGTTTTCGGAAGAAGTGTGAGTATAGAATTTGGAAAAAAAAAATCTTTAGCAACAGGGTTTCGATTAGAGAGTGAATGCCAATGTCAGCACATGTGAAGAGTCAGTCACCAAGATGAACTAGGGAAAAAATGTAGGAAAGCAAATATCAAGGAAGACAATAGGAAATTAGGCAAAGTACAAAGTGAGTGTTAGGATTAGACATTTTCAACAGGATTGAGTTTGAATATATAATCTTAGGAAGAAACAAATATGTAGTCACCAAAGAATGACATTTGAGAGCATTAGGCAACATGGACATGGATGTTTTTAGTGATCCGTGTTCACTTTCCATTTAGGCTTTGTAAAATCATAAGTGTGACCTTTGCAGTTTTGTCCAGAATATTACTGTGATAAAATGTATATGTAGATCAGGTGACATGAGTATTTCTTCAACCATTTCCGGGAGTAATATTGAGAAGACGTATAAATTAGTATTGGGGGTACAAAGAGGTGTATGCTGTGTCTGTGAATATAGAGATAATGCATGAGTAGACCATACTGTGAATAAATAATATAACTGGTTCCACTTTAAATAATTCATTTAATTGATATCTGAAAATATAAAGGAAATCTAATATTGATATACAATCATTCATTCCAACCAGTTATACATCTAATGGTAATATT
Organism: Callospermophilus lateralis; assembly: GCF_048772815.1. Lineage (NCBI taxonomy): Eukaryota > Metazoa > Chordata > Mammalia > Rodentia > Sciuridae > Callospermophilus > Callospermophilus lateralis. Next base: position 617,937 of record NW_027512661.1, on the reverse strand, counting down.
AGGTTATGGTTTATCATGAAGGGTGTGTGAGATTTTCTTCAAAAGGATTATGGAAATCGAAAATAATGTGTTTGGAAAGAAGTCTCAAAAAATTCCAGTCAAGAAACCTGGATGAATACATGTGTTCTAAAGCAGGAAGGGATTTAAAGTGAACCAAATGCCTCTAAATTTGTGAACTTGTGGATGAAATATATATGCTATGATGGGCTAAACGTGAAGAAATAGTAATGTAGCAGTGTTGAATAGAAATGAAGTTCAAAATAGACATCTTGTCCCATAGTAATCTACTTGCATTGATGTTAAACTGGGTCAGTTAATGTAGAAATGTTAGGATTTGTATGAACCATTAACTGAAGTCAGATTTCAGTAATGGGAAACAAATATGTATTCCAGGTGGAGGAATATTTCTGAGAATAATCTTCTGAAAAGTTGATTAGAAATACACATACATGAACATGAATGAATTTAGGGAGTGTATATAATACACATATATTTCATATTTTAAAAAACTTGGAGAGTCACACACACACACACACACACACACACACACACAGACATTAAAAAGTAGCAATATATATGCCAATCGCATTTCATCATGAAATATATATAATCCACATATCGAAAAATATTCATTTTGCTTAACATGGATTCATGTATAATGTTGTTCTACTAGGAAGGTGACATAGGTTGAATTTTCAGTTCCAACAGTGTTTAGGAGGAATGATCTCTTCTCACAATTTTTATCTTCCAAGTCAGTATCCTCAAAAGAAATTATGTGTGATACCAGGTGGGATTCTATATGTGCGTATAAAAACACATGTGCTGAATAGGCTACAGAGAAAAGGAGACAGGAAGTCACATATTTGTTACCTTTAAAAATACATGTAGAACTATTTCAATTAAAAATTGACTATTTTTATAATACCTACCCTTTATCATGCAAAAGGCAAGACCTAGTATACACCATGCCTCCTCTGAACTGCTTGTATTTCTATACTCTTTGGGTTATTTTTCTTCACCATATTAGGATTAATCGTCAAAGTCTAGTAGGGTATGGGTTAGTGTCAGGGATTCAGTATTTTGAATGGAAAATATAAAAATGAATCCAATGTGTATGCAAACATATGCTACGCAAAAATCTTCCAACTCTCATCAAGAACAATGCCTTGTCATTACCTTCAACCCTAGTAAAACACAATTAGAGGAGAAGAGTTAGAAAATCTGTGAATTCATATGTGGAATAAAATATGCTCAGTAGTTCAAAAAATTGGAGGTGTTAAAGGAGTTTCCAAAAGTAAGGGAAAGGTTAAACAGTCCACACATATGGAGCTCTGCTGGCCTAAAGACTTCTTGAGAAAGTCTCTCTGAGGTTGGGCACTTGAAATATATTTTGTTGTAAGGAGCTTTAGCTTCCTTTGTAGTGAGACCTTCAAAGATGGGTCTGCATCTATGTGACCTGGAGGACATGGTTTCTTATTTTCCAATGAACATGAGACCACAGTGCTGAATTCTCTCTTCCTAAGTAAACTGTGGATACTGGAACCTAAGTGTCTCCCCATTTGAACTGTCAAGCCATTTGGTCATCCTCCACTTTTCGTGGGTTTCTTGCTGCTGCACTGGGATTTTGGTATTTGCATCACGAAATACAAGGAGTTCAACTGGGACACAGTGCTGGAAAGAGTTGTGTCACCTGTGTATGGTCAGGGTCTGCAGGAGAATGCACCATCCAATCTTCTATCTCTCATAGTTTGCCCCCGTGTCCATAGCAACCTGATTCTGAAGATTTACCTGAAACCAAACCATATAACAATTTGCCTTTACATATAAGGGTCTGCTGGCTGCACCTTGTGAGTCAAAAGCCATTCTATATAAATGCCACATTTTTAATCCATTCATCTATTGAAGGGAATCTAGGTTGGTTCCACAGTCTTGCCATTGTGAATTGTGCTGCTATGAACATCGATTTATCAGTATCTCTGTAGCATGCTCTTTTTAGGTGTTTAGGGAATTGACCGAGAAGGGGAATAGGTCAAATGGTGGTTCCATTCCCAGCTTTCCAAGAAATCTCCATACTGCTTTCCAAATTGGCTGCACTAATTTGCAGTCCCACCAGCAATGTACAGGTGTGCCCTTTTCCCCACATCCTCGACAGCACATGTTGTCGTTTGACTTCATAATGGCTGCCAATCTTACTCAGTGAGATGGTATCTTAGGGTGGGTTTGTTTTGCTTTTCTCTGACTGCTAGAGATGGTGAGCATTTTTTCATGTACTTATTGATTGATTGTATGTCCTCCTCTGAGAAGTGTCTGTTCAGGTCATTGGCCCATTTGTTGATTGGGTTATTCATTTTCTTATTGTTTAATTTTTTTGAGTTCTTTTATACTCTTGATATTAGGGCTCTATCTGAAGTGAGAGGAGTAAAGATTTGTTCCAAGGATGTAGGCTCCCTATTTACCTCTCTTATTGTTTCTTTTGCTGAGAAAAATCTATTTAGTTTGCGTAAGTCCCATTTGTTGATTCTAGTGATTAACTCTTCTGCTATGGGTGTCCTATTGAGAAATTTGGAGCCCGACCCCACAGTATGTAGATTGTGGCAAAAGTTTTCTTCTACCAGATGCAGTGTCTCTGATTTGATATCAACCTCCTAGATCTATTTTGAGTTAACTCTTGTGCATGGCGAGAGGAGGGGATTCAGTTTCATTTTGTTACATATGGAATTCCAGTTTTCCCAGCACCATTTGTTGAAGATGCTATCCTTCCTCCATTGCATGCTTTTAGCCCCTTTATCAAATATAAGATAGTTGTAGTTTTGTGGATTGGTTTCTGTGTCCTCTATTCTGTACCACTGGTCCACCCACCTGTTTTGGCACCAGCACCATGCTATTTTTGTTACTATTGATCTGTAGTATAGTTTGAGGTCTGGTATCAGTATACTGCCTGATTCACACTTCCTGCTTAGAGCTGTTTTTGCTATTCTGGGTCTTTTATTTTTCCATATGAATTTAATAATTGTTTTATCTATTTCTACAAGAAATGACCTTGGGATTTTAATTGGCATTGCATTAAACCTATAGAGAACTTTTGGTAATATTGTCATTTTGATGATGTTAGTTATGCTTATCCATGAACAGGGTATATTTTTCCATCTTCTAAGATTTTCTTCTATTTCTCTCTTTAGGGTTCTGTAGTTTTCATTGTATAAGTCTTTCACCTCTTTTGTTAGGTTGACTCCCAAGTATTTTATTTATTTTTTTGAGGATATTGTGAATGGAGTGATTGTCCTCATTTCCATTTCAGAGGATTTGTCGCTGATATACAAAAATGCCTTTGATTTATGCGTGGTGATTTAATATCCTGCCACTTTGCTGAATTCATTTATTACCTCTAATAGTTTCTTTGTAGACTCTTTTGGGTCTGCTAGGTATAGAATCATGTCTTTTGCAAATAGCGATAATTTGAGTTCTTCTCTTCCTATTTTTATGCCTTTAATTTCTTTAGCCTTTCTAATTGCTCTGGCCAGTGTTTCGAGAACTATGTTGAACAGAAGGGGTGAGAGAGGGCATCATTGTTTTCCTCCAGATTTTAGGGGGAATGCCTTCAATTGTTATTTATTCAGAATGATGCTAGCCTGAGGCTTAGCATAGATTGCTTTTACAATATTGAGGTATGATCCTGTTATCCCTAGTTTTTCTAGAGTTTTGAACGTAAAGTGATGCTGTACCTTGTCGAATGCTTTTTCCGCATCTCTCGAGATGATCATATGGTTCTTATTTTTAAGTCTATTGATGTGATGAATAACATTTATTGATTTCTGTATATTGTACCAGCCTTGCATCCCAGGAATGAATCCTACTTGATCATGGTGCACATTTTTTTTTATCTATATGATTTTGTGTCTGATTCGCCAGAATTTTTTTGAGGATTTTTGCATTTTTCCTGAAATAGCTTGAAAAGTATTGGTTTTTGTTTTTCTTTAAAGGTTTTTTAAAACTATGCTCTATACCCATCCGGTCCTGGGCTTTTCTTAGTTGGTAGTATTTTGATGGTTTCTTCTATTTCCTCAATTGATATTAGAATGTTTAGGTTGTCTATATCCTCCTGACTCAATCTGGGCACATCATATGACTTCAGAAATTTATCAATGCCTTCACTATATTCTATTTTATTGGAGTATATTAATTCAAAATAATTTCTGATTTTCTTCTGTATTTCTGAAGTGTCTCTTGTTATATTTCATTTTTCATTTCATATGGTAGTAATTTGAGTTCTCTCTCTTCTTCTCTTTGTTAGCATGTCTAAGGGTCTGTCGATTTTATTTATTTTTTCAAAAAACCAATGTATTGTTTTGTCAATTTTTTCAATTGTTTCTTTTGTTTCGATTTCATTAATTTCTGCTCTGATTTTAATTATTTCTTGCCTTCTACTTCTTTTGCTGTTGTTTGCTCTTGTTTTTCTAAGATTTTGAGATGACGTATGAGATCATTTATTTGTTGGTTTTTTCTTTTTTTTGGAATGAACTCCAAGCAATGAATTTTCCTCTTAGAACTGCTTTCAATGTGTCTCATAGATTCCGATATATTGTGTCTGTGTTTTCATTTACCTCTAAGAATTTTTTAATTTCCTCATTGATGTCTTCAATAACCCATTGATCATTCAGAAACCTATTGTTCATTCTCCAAGTGATGAATGATTTTTCCTTCCTTCTTATATCATTGATTTTTAGTTTCATTCCATTATGATCAGATAAAATGCATGGTATTATCTCTACTCCTTTTTATTGTCTAAGAGTTGCCCTGTGACATAATATATGATGTATTTTTGAGAAGGATCCATGTTCTGCTGAGAAAAAAGTGTAACTTCTTGATGATGGGTTGTACATTCTATATATGTCAATTAAGTCTAGGTTATTAATTGTGTTATTGAGTTCTATAGTTTTCTTATTCAACTTTTGTTTGGAAGATCTGTCCAGTGGTGAGAGAGGTGTGTTCATGTCTCTCATGATTACTGTATTGTGGTCTATTAGACTCTTGAAATTGAGAAGAGTTTGTTTGATGAACAAAGCTGCACCATTGTTTGGGGCATATATATTTATGATTGTTACATCTTGTTGGCGTATGGTTTTCTTGAGTAGTATGTAGTGTCCTTCTTTATCCCTTTTGATTAACTTTGGCTTGAAATCTATTTTATTTGATATGAGTATGGACACTCCTGCTTGTTTCCAACGTTCATAAGAGTGATATGATTTTTCCAAGTATCACCTTGAGTCTATGTATGTCTTTTCCTGTAAAATGCGTCTCCTGTAGGCAGCATTTTGTTGGTTCTTGTTTTGTGATCCATTCTACTAGCCTGTGTCTCTTAATTGGTGAGTTTAAGCCATTAAGATTTTTGGTTATTATATAGATATGGGTTGTTCTTCCAGCCATATTTGTTTATTTATGTTACTAAACATAGTTTGATTTCCTCTTTGATTATTTTCCCCCCTTTAATGTCCTACCTTCCACTGTTGGTTTTCATTGATATTTTCCATTTCCACTTCCTGTAATGTTTTGCCGAGGATGTTTTGAAGAGATGGTTTTCTACCTGCAAATTCTTTTCACTTTTTTTTATTGTGGAAGGTTTTAATTTCATCTTCCATCTGAAGCTTAATTTCACTGGATACATGATTATTGGTTGGAACCCATTTTCTTTCAGTGTTTGAAATATGTTATTAAAGGATCTTCTAGCTTTCAGAGTCTGTGTTGAAAGATCAGCTGTTATCATGGTTGGTTTACCACTAACTATAATCTGCTTCCTTTCTCTTGTAGCTTTTAAAATTCTCTCCTTATTCTGTATGTTGGGTATCTTCATTATCATGTGTCTAGGTGTGGATCTCTTATGATATTGCACGTTCGGTGTCCTGTAGACTTTTAGGATTTGGGATTTTGTCTCATTCTTCAAGTCTAGGAATTTTTCTCCTATTATTTCATTGAATAGATTGCTCACTCCTTTGGTTTGGACCTCTATACTTTCCTGTATCCCAATGACTCTTATGTTTGGTCTCTTTATATTATCCCATATTTCTTGCACTTTTGCTCATGGTTTCTTAACAGTCTTGCTGAGCTGTATATGTTCTTTTTGAGTTGAAATACTTTGTCTTCATTGTCTGATGTTCTATCTTCTAAGTATTCTGCTCTAATGGTAGTATTCTCAATTGAGTTTTTAAGATGGTTCATTACTTCCTGCATTTCTAAGATTTCAGTTTGTTTGTTTTTTATAACCTCTATCTCACTGTATAGTTGATCTTTGCTACTTGGATTTTTTTATGTAATTCATTGTCGAAGTGATCTTTCATTGTCTGATTTTTGCTGTCTAATGTCTTCCTTGAGATTCCAGATCACATGAAGCATGTATATCCTGAATTCTTTATCTGACATTCCATATGCTGCATCTATTACCTCTTCTAAAGTTGAGTTGACCTGCATTGCTTGTGGTCCTTTCTTTTCTTGTCTTTTCATACAGCTTGCGTTTCTTTCTGCTTGGTGAAACTGTTGTGTTTTTGAAATTTTCCCCCTATATATTTATATTGCTCTTGTATAGTGGAAAAGTCTCCATTGCAGTTGCGGTTGGCGGCTGTGATGCTCCTCCAATTGGGGTGATCTGTCTACCATTCTGACTGGCCCCTGGGCCTGTTCTGCCAGTCGGTCGTACGTCTGCCTACCTTGCAGGCATGGGTGTGCTCTGCCCCTACTCCAATTGGGGTGACGTGACTACCATGCCGGTGGGTCGCTGGGCCTGTTCCAGGCACAGGCGGCAGCTCTGCTCTGCACCTCTGGCTTGATGACTAAGTGAGAGAGACTCGGATGTTTGTGACTCACTTTCTTTACCAGGAGACCAACTATTTCTCTCGCCGCTGGTATAGATGAAGTTATCTCCTCCACCGCTTTGTGATCACATCAGATCTCTGCCATGTTGGTATCCCATGTGAATGGCAGCATTTCTTTCCCTTTGCCGGGTGACCAAAGCAACGAGTGAGTCCTGACCGGCCCTCACAAGCCCCGTCTCAATCCTGTTGCCACTGTCTATGAAGGCTCAGTTGGCATTTACTTTTACAGTATTCAGCAGGACCCAGACCAAGAAACAGTTTCTGCAGGTTCTTTAGCCCTGGGCCAGAGCAGTTCCGGGACCCGGAATTCAGCCGCTCTGGGCTCGGTGTATGTTCTGATAGGAGCAGGATCCAAGAAGCAATTTTCGTGGGTTCTTCAGCACTGACCCTGAGTAATTTGTCTGCAAGATGAAGGCGAATGGCAGCCTGAAATTACCTATTCTGTATCTGAATGAGCTGTGATGAGTCGACAACAGGGATGGTGACGTCAGCTCTCCAAGATGGTGACCGCTATCTTCCTCTGTGGTCTCACCGGTGTGGAAAACCGAATTGGACCGCTTCCTTCCCCCGTTTCAAACCCACAACTCAACACTGAGCACAGTGATTGCACAGCTGGCAGGAGCCCGCATAATCCACAGGGCTATATCTTTGCGTTGGTCTCTCGTCATTTCCCAGCGTGCATTGCAGACACTAGCCGTGGGGTGATTTGCTGAATAAGCAGCGTGACCCTCCGTGAGGACAAATCGCTGGCGTTTGAGCCCCCGTAGCTGGTTCTTGTGCAATGGAAATCCTTCCTGTAGGTTTTGGAGCACACCAATTTTCCTGGAAATTTCTAACAAGATAGATTTTAGCCGTTCTAACTTGTCCTTCTCCTGCAATGTGAGGTGGTACACGGGGGTAATGAACTCCCATCACCGCCATAATATGATACCCTGAAGTTAGTTTTCAGTACTAGGAAACAAACATGTATTTAAGGTGGATGAATATTTCTGAGAATAATCTTCTCAAACGTTGATTATAAATCCAAATACATGAATATGAATGAATTTAGTTAGTGTATAATAAGACACATATATTTTATATTTTGAATAATCAGCAGAGTGAATATATATATATATATATATATATATATATATATATATATATATAAATAACACACACACACACACACACACACACCTAAATACAGACATTACAAAGTAGCATTATGTATGCCAATCGAAATTCAAAATGAAATATATATCATCCACAGATCCCAAAATATTGATTTTACTAAATATGGATTTATGTTGTTCAACTAGGAAGCTCACCTATAGGTTGAATTTTCAGTTCCAACAGCATTTAGAAGAAGTGTTTTCTTCTAACAATTTGTATTTGCAAAGTCAGTTACCTCACAAATATGTACGTGTGATACCATGTAGTATTCTATATGTGCATATGAAAATGCATGTGCTGAATAGGCTACAGAGAAAGGGAGACAGGAATTCACATATTTGTTAACTTTAAAAACACATAGAGGACTATTTTAACTACAAATTGACAAGATTTATAACACCAACCCTTTATCATGCAAAAGGAAAGTACAACTATACACCATGCCTCTTCTGAACTGGTTGAATTTCTATTCTGTGTGGGTTATTTTACTCCATCATATTAGGATTAGTAGTCAGAGTATAGTAGGTTATGGGTTAGTTTCAGGGATTCAGTATTTCAAATTGAAAATAGAAAAATAAATTCAATATTTATGCAAATATGTGCTACAAAAAAATCTTCCCACTCTCATCCAGAACAATGCCTTGACATCACCTTCGCTTAAAGTAAGACACAATTAGAGGAGATGAGTTACAAAAATCTGTGAATACATATCTGGAATGGAATATGCTCAGGAGTTCATATCCTTGGAGGTGGTATAGGAGTTTCCAAAAGTAAGGGACAGGGTAAACACTTCATAAACATGGAGCTCTGCTGGCCTAAAGACTTTTGAGAAACTGCCTCTGAGTTTGGGCACTTGAAATATATGTTGTTGTCAGGAGATTTAGCTTCCGTTCTAGTTAGACCATCATAACTGGGTCTGCATCTATGTGACCTGGAGGACATTGTTTCTTATTTCCCAATGAACATGAGGCAGCAGTGCTGAATTTTCTCTTTGTATGTAAACTGTAGCCACTGCGCGCTAAGTGTCTCCTCGTGTTTACTGTAAAGCCGTTTTTTCATCCTCCACTTTTTGTGGTGTTTCTTGCTGCTGCACTGGAAGTTTGGTATTTGTTTCTTGGAATACAAGGAGTTCCACTGGGACAAAGTGCTGGAGGGAATTCTGTCACATGTAGTGGGTCAGGGTCTGCAGGAGAATGCACCAAGCAAGCTTCTTTCCCACAGAGCTTGCCCCATTGACCATAGCAACCTGATTCTGAACATTGCCCTGAAACCTCTCCATATAACAAGATGCTTTTACATACAAGGGTCTGCTGGATGCACAATGTCAGTCACAAGCCATTTGGAAGCCAATGGCAGATAAACATGGCCTCACCACAGATGTTATATCAGACACCTCCCCACCACTGCTCTAGGCCAACTACTCAGCAGGCTCCAACTTACTGGCATCTCTGTTCTACACCATTTTCATGAAACCAAGTCAATCAAGGCACTGTCTGGTATACTCATGATCAGCAACTGGAATCCAAAAGTTCTCCAGTGCCACCTGGTCAAGGGAATTTCAAAAATTTGTTGGTATTTATCTAGCTATTTTTTAAGGATGAAGTTGGAGGCACTGTGGGTTTCCAATCATTCAGGAACCATTAAATGGCGAGGAAACTCATTTGAACAAAAGAAATGGAGAACTATCACAGGCAAAGCTTCCCAAAGTGTGGCCAAAAGGTCAGATGAAGCCAGGCTCATTGAGGTCTACAATGTGAGCTCCATGTGTGTTTTGACTCTCAACTATGGCTGCCAAGTCTTTAATAATAAAATCTTGTGATATCCTGGCTGAGATTACTTGTGCTCTGTGGAAAGCCACCCTGGGCATAGATCTCAGTTTCCAAGGGCGAATCTCATGTGTGGCCTCCTAAAATCCCAACACAGTTCATGGCAATACTTCTCTGAAAACAGTTCCACAACTCAGTCTCTAAGGGAAATCACACCAGAGTTCAAGCCCAGGAGGAACCAGATATCTCTTCCAACCGCCACACAAATGACCACAATTAAAAACAAAAGACTCCCACATGGCACTCATCTTCTTCCATATAGACACTAATAATAACCTCTGGCTGGAGGTTTCCATGAGGGGCACAGACCAACACAGTGTTCAAAATAAGCACCCTCGCACCTCATTTGTCACAAGTCAGGGTTTCCTGGACACCCTTCCTTTGAACATGGAATGATCATAGAGCCCTGCCTTTAATACTGCTCCACAATTCCAATTTGAGGCTTACTGACTGTGGGATTTAGATTCTTTATGTGAACTGGAGTCATGCGTAATCACAAGCACCAATGGGCTAGACTCTGCAGGGCTTTGAAGTACTCATTTGATGCAAAGGATCCCTATTCTCACTTGATGGAGTTCAGGAACCTTACAGAGGAAGGCGAGAGGCGTAGTCCACAATGAATGCTTTTTGGACATTTTGGATTTGGGTGCACACATGGGATGTTTCTTTAGGTCCATTAGGTGCTAAGTATCTAAGCCACAGCCTCACACAGGGCCAAGTGGCCAATTCAGACACATCCCTTTCCAAACAATTAAGCAAAGAGCCCCAGGTGATGCCCATTCATTTCCATTTGAAAACTGTTTTCTTCAGGCTTCACAAAGGCGTGGCCTAATCAAAGACCTTCCTGTTATTCAGTGCAACAGAAGAATAGGTATGCAAAAGGCCCAAAGCAGGGTTTCTCCACAGAGACTTTACTGGTCACATTGATATCTGAGTTTTCTGAGATGCTCCAATTCCCTTCAGCTATCCTGTACATGGCCATGTCCCAGAGCTTGGAGGTGGTACATATCTTGGACACATAACCATGAGCCTATTATGCTTAGTGGCCAGAATTCAGGCAGAAAACAGGAACTTAGGAAGACAGTAGGTGTTGCCCATCCAGAAGGCAAGCCAAGTCCATCTATAAATTGGGAAGGATGAATGCTGGGAAGCTTTCTACTAGACAGAAAACATCCATTGATGAAGACATTGAACATCCACGAACACATTGGGATACCCAGACATAGAAACACACTCTTTGTCAAACGACTTTCTAGAAACCATCCACTCCAAAATGAACAAACTGCCTTTCTACCTATTCTCAGAAAATGAGAAAAGACGACAAACTCACACCCAACCCACAAAGTCACCTCCTTCCCCCAAGTAGGTCTGTGACTATCCAGAGTGTCCTCTGACTGGTGGGCCATACTATGTTCCCAGAAATGGCCTGTCCTGTCTCAGATCTGGACTCCTTGGCCAACTCTGTGAGGTTATTAGGAGCCAGCGGTGAGCCATTACATGGAGATGACTTTTTCTCTCTCACGTCCTTCATAGCTGCCTACATCTTCTCCAGGGATCATTTCTGTATGGACCTTTGAGGATCTTAGCAGGTGGAAGATCTGCTACATTCCTGTATTGAAAGACCAACTCTGTCCCTAATCTTCTGTAAAGTTAGATTGAGGGAACAGTGTATGGTTAGGATTAATAACATGTTCGATATGAGTTAGGAATCATTCTGCAGGAATGTTTGGGAACCTGCAATATTTACAAGAAAATATACGTGAAATATTAGTATGAAAACAGAAATTTAGGTAAGATTTGAAGCCCAGAAGGGCATTGGGCCCTTGATTGGGATACGTAGATTTGAATTATTTTCTGCAGAGATGTCTCAGATAAATCGATGTACAATGGCATAGGACCTTGTATGTTGGATGATGGAATGTTTAAGAGAACTTCTAGTCAAAAAAGGATAGTTGGAATTATTAGAAAGATATTCAGTTTCAGAAAGAAGAGTGAGTATAGGTTTTGGACAAAAAGTTCTCTAGCAATAGGGTTTCGGATAGAGAGTGAATTTAAATGTGAGCACATGTGAAGAGTCAGTCACAATGATGAACTGGGGAAAATATGTCGGAAGGCCGATATCAATAGAGACATTAAGAAATCAGGAAAAGTATAAAGTGAGTGATAGGATTAGATATTTTCAACAGGGTTGAGTTTGAATATATAATCTTAGGAAGAAAAAAATATGTTGTCACAAATAGGATTGACATTTGAGAACATTAGGCAACATGGATGTTTTTAGTAATCCATGCTCACTTTCAATTTAGGCTTTGGTACAATCATAAGTTTGACCTTTGCATTTTGTGTCTCGAATATTACTATGATAAAATGTATATGTAGATCTGGTGACATAAGTATTTCTTATACCATTTCTGGGAGCAATATTTTGAAGATGTATAAATTATTATTGGCGGTACAAAGATTTGTACCCTGTGTCTATGAATATAGAATTAATGCATGAATTGACAATACTGTGAATAAATAATATAACTGTTTCCACTTTAAATAATGGATTGAATTGATATGTGAAAATATACACAAAAACTTATATTGATATACAATCATTCATTCCAACCAGTTACACATCTAATTGTATAATTACGTTATGTTTTATTATAAAGACTGTGTGAGATTTGCTTCAAACGTGATTATGGAAATCGAAAATAATGTGTTTGGAAAGAAGTCTCATTAAAAGACCAGTCAAGAAACCTGGAGGAATACATGTGTTCTGAAGCAGGAAGTGATTGAAAGTAAAACAAATGCCTATAAATTTGTGAATTTGTGGATGAAATATATATCCTATGATGTGCATAAACTGAAGAAATATTAACGAACCAGTGTTGAATAAAAATGAACATCAAAATACACACTATGTCCCATAGGAATCTAATTGCATTGATGTTAAACTGGGTCAATTACTGTAGAAATATTAGGATTTGTATGCACCATTCACTGAAGTTAGTTTTAAGTACTAGGAAACAAATATGTAGTTCAGGTGAATGAATATTTCTGAGAATAATCTTGTGAAATTTTTATTATAAATCCACATACATGAACATGAATGAATTTTGGTAGTGTATATAAGACACATATATTTCATATTTTGAAAAATATTGAGAGTGTATATATATATATATACCCAAAACACACACAAAGATATTAAAAAGTACCAATATATAAGCCAATCAATATTCATCATGAAATATAACATCCACAGATGCAAAATTATTTATTGTACTGAGCATGGATTTATGTACAATGTTGTTCTCCTAGGAAGCTCATATATAGGTTGAATTTTCAGTTCCAACAGCGTTTAGGAGGAGTGATCTTTTCTCACAATTTGTATCTCCAAGTCAGCCAGGTCACAAAAATGTACGTGTGATACCAGGTAGGATTCTATATGTGCATATAAAAATACATGTGCTGAATAGGCTACAGAGAAAGGGAGACAGCAATTCACGTATTTGTTAACTACAAAAACCCATGGTGAACTATTTTAATTAAAAATTGACTAGATTTATAACACCTACACTTTATCATGCAAAAGGCAAATCCAACTATACACCATGCCTCCTCTGAACTGTTTGTATTTCAATTCTGTTTGCATTATTTCTCTCCACCATATTAGGATTAGTGGTCAGAGTCTAGTAGGGTATGGGTTAGTGTCAGGGATTCAGTATTTTGAATGTAAAATAGGAAAATGAATCAAATGTGTATGCAAATATGTGCTACGCAAAATCTTCCTACTCTCATTCACAACAATACCTTGACACTATCTTTGCCCCAAGTAAGACAAAATAAAAGAAGAAGAGTTAGAAAATCTGTGAATACATATCAGGAATGGAACATGATTACGAGTTCACAATCTTGGAGGTGGTAGAGGAGTTTCCAAAAGTAAGGCACAGGGTAAATATTGCACAAATATGGAGATGTGCCAGCCTAAAGACTTCTGGAGAACCTGCCTCTGAGGTTGGCCACTTGAAGTATATGTTGTTGTCAGGACCTATGGCTTCCTTTCTAGTGAGACCACCAAAGCTGGGTCTCCATCTATGTGACCTGCAGAACATGGTTTCTTATTTTCCAAAGAAAGTGAGGCAGCAAGGCTGAATTCTCTCTTTGTAAGTAAACTCTTGCCACTGAAGGCTAAGTGTGGCCCCCTGTGGTCTGTGAAGCCATTTGGTCACTTTTCATGGTGTTCTTGCTGCTGCACTGGGAGTTTGGTATTGGCTTCAGGAAATACAAGAAATTCAACTGGGTCACAGTTCTGGAGGGAGATCTGTCACGTGTTGTGCGTCAGGGTCTGCAGGAGAATGCACCAACCAGGCTTCTATCCCACATAGCTTGCCCCCTTGACCATAGCAACCTGATTCTGAACATTGACCTGAAACCTCTCCATTCAACAAGATGCCTTTACATACAAGGGTCTGCTGGCTGCACCATGTCAGTTACAAGCCTTTTGGCAGATCCACATAATCCCAACAGAGAAGTTTTATCACAGACCTGCAAAACACTCCTCTAGGCCCACTACTCAACAGACTTTAACTAATTTGCATCACTGTTCTACACCATTTTCATGAAACCCAGTCAATCAAGGCACTGTCTGGTACACTCATGATCAGCAACAGGAAATCCAAAGTGTATCCAGTGTCACCTGGTGATGGGAATTTCAAATTTTTATGATGTTTATCTAGCCATTTTTCAAGGATGAGGTTGGAGGCACTGTGGGATTTAATTCATTCTGGAAACATCAAATGGTGAGAAAGCCCATTTCAATGAAACATCTGGAGAACTCTCACAGGCAAGACTTCCCAAAGAGTGGCCAAAAGATCAAATGAAGCCAGGCCCATTGAGGTCTACAATGTGAGGTCCATGTGTGTTTTTACTCTCAACTATGGCTGTCAAGTCTTAAAGAATAAAATCATGTGATATTCTGGCTCAGATTCCCAGTGCTCTGTGGGAAGCCCCCTGGACTTAGATCTCAGTTTCCAAAGGCCACTACCATGTGTGGCCTCCAAAAATCCCAACACAATTCATGGCAATACATCTCTGCATTAATTTCCAAACTCAGTCTCTAAGAGGACACACACCAGAGTTCAAGCCAAGGTGGACCGAGTCATCTCTTCCATCAGCCAAACAAATGACCACAATTAAAACCAAAATACTCCCACATGGCTCTCAACTACTTCCACATAGACACTCATCATTACCTCTGGCTGGAAGTTTCCATGAGGGGCGCAGCTGAAGACAGTATCCAAAATATGCTCCCTACCCTCATTTGTCTAAAGTCAGGGTGGCTTGACAACCTATCTGTGAACAACAGGTGATCAAATAGGCCTGCCATTAATACTGCACTGCTTCTCCAATTTGAGCCTAATGTCTGTGGGGTTTAGATTCTTTATGTGAATTGGAGTCATGAGAAAATCCAAGCACCTATGGGCTTGCCTCTGCAGGGCTTTGAAAAACTTTTTGAACCAAAGGATACCTATTCTCACTTGATGGAAATCAGAAACCTTACAGAGGAAGGCGAGAGACTTCATCCACAAGACTGCTCTTTTTCCATTTTGGTTTTGGATGCACACATGAGATCTTTCCTTAGATTCATCAGTTGGTGAGAATCTAAGTCACAGCCTCACACAGGGCCAAGAGGCTGATTCAGACACATCCCTTTCCATGGCAATTAAGCAAAGAGCCACAGGTGATGCTCATTATTTTCCATTAGAAAACTGTTTTCTTCAGGCTTCACAAAGGGGTGGACTGAGGCAAAGACCTTCCAGACATTCAGGGCAACGGAACAATAGGTAAACAAAAGGCCCAAATCAGTGTTTCTCCACTGACACTTTACTGGTCACACTGATATCTGAGTTTACTGAGTTCCTCTTCATTCCCTTCATCTATCCAGTACAAGGCCATGTTACAGAGTTTGGAGGTGGTACATATCTTTTACACAAAACCATGAGCCTATTCTTGAGAGTGGCCAGAATTCAGGAAGAAAACAGGAACTTAGGAAGATAGCAGGTATTGCCCATTCATAAGGAAAGTCGTAGTCCATTCATAAATTTGGCAGGATGAATGCTGAGAAGCTTTCTACTAGACAGAACACATCCATTGATGCATTCTCTTTTCTAATGTCTATAACCACAGACACAGTGGGATACACAAACCCACAACCACACCCACAAAGGCAACTCTTTCCTCCAAGTTGGTCTGTGACTATCCAGAGTGTCCTCTGACTTGTGGGCCTTACTATGTTCCCCGAAATTGCTTGTTCTGTCTCAAATCTGCTTTCCTTTGCCAACTCTTGAAGTAGTCAGGAGTCAGCGGTGAGCCAATACCTGCTTTATCAGGAAAGAACCATCTTCAGAGCTTCCCTGGCATTTGGCCATCCTCACATCAGTAGGTAAGTGCCGTAGCCCGGCTGGCTGGGCAAAATAACCAGGGGGGGGTGACGAACAACTTGTGTAGACTGATGCAGCAGGACTGGAAGCCGTTTATTGTTGAATAAGAGCGGTATTTATACATTTTACACAGCCTATCTAATTAGCATGAAATAGATACAGCAGTCAAACAATAAGGAATCTCCACACTTAATGGCTCGCTTTTGTTACTTCACAAACCACTCCCTCTGGCATTTTGCCAGGCGCCATCCAGACTTCTTTACAGGCTCTAACATTTCTCTGGCAAATTAACAGGTGCCAATCTGACTTGTTTACAGACGTTAACATTTCCCCCTTTTGTTTAATTTAAATAAGGACCATAGTGTTTTTTACAGAAACACCATAAATAACCTGCTAGAAACAGAAAGGGAGGATACAAAATGTTACAATACCAATCCAATTGATGGCTCCATGCAAGAAGCCCTTGGAAAATTTATACCAGCAATGACACCGTTAGCAAAGATACCGAGTTACAAGTTGTTGTAGATTACAGTCTGTTGTCTCAGTCCAGATAAAGCAGTGTCTCAATAGATTAACTCAGAGTTCAGGTAAATCACAGTCCAGGTAAGTTCTCCAGGCAGCTAGCTTAAGTTGTAGTAGCAGAAACAGCGATAGCTCCGAAGTCTCCTCGGGTTCTCAGCCAAAGTTTCCTCCAGTTCTCAGCAACATTGTAAATTCTTCCACCTTTGTTTTCACCGGCACTTGGACGAAGGCAGGAACTCCGGATGGCTAAAGAAAATCCTGTAGCATTTCACTAAGAAAACAACCTTCTGAACAATTTTAGTACATTATCTCAAGGTTTTTTACATTTAAAATAAGCCTTAATAGTACTCATTACTCATCAGCCTGCAGGTGTGGGAGACCCATTGTAGTTACTGGCCTTGGAAATGATCAAACTTCAGGGATGCCAGTGGCATCTTCTGCCAGCTGTAGCATCCTGGGCAGCCCCAGATGGCCCCAAGGAGAGTCCTGGGCTCAAACTTCTTCCGGGCACAGGGAGCAAAAGCCTGCGAGACTGTGCCTCCAGGTCAGGTCTAGATTTGGGCTCACAGTGGTGATCCGCTCCCCCGGGCAGGGGGGCGGGGAAGAGCCCTCAACTGCCTCTTGGAAAATTCTTACTGCGCCATGATCGGCTTGGGCAGGTGGCAGCCGCCTTGTCATTTCACGCACCCTCCAGTATCGAAAAGTATTCAGTAATAGCCTTTTGCTGCAACTTTTTTCCTGATAATCCTTCTTCTTCTGAACTTTCTTTTTCTTTCTGACTAGAGATTCTGGGCTTTTATCAACACATGCCCTAACTATTCTTGGTTCCACTGGGGTGCCTTTTTCTCTTATCAATTTACTTCTCACCCCTTCCATATTTTCATCACAAAGACAATACAACATTTCAAGACAAAACAAGACACAAACATACTGCATCAATCTTCTCCATTTTCTCGAAATGGTCATTTTTCCTATCGCCCTATCTGCCTAGGGACGAGCAGATTGCTCCCGTCCTATCTATGGACAGAAAGCTTTTTTCGACCCTTACCCGTAAGTGTCCCAGGGCTCCCCGTAACGGGCCACCATCTGCCGCAGTCCCGCTGCAGCAGAATAACCTGGGGGGTGACGAATAACTTGTGTATGTTGATGCAGCAGGAATGAGAGCCGTTTATTGTAAGATCTGAGCGATATTTATACATTTTACACAGCCTATCTCATTAGCATAAAATAGATACAGCAGTCAACCAATAAGGAATCTTCACACTTAATGGCTCGCTTTTGTTACTTCACAAACCACTCCCTCTGGCATTTTGCCAGGCGCCATCCAGACTTGTTTACAGACTCTAACATTTCTCCAGCAAAATAACAGGTGCCAATCTGACTTGTTTACAGACCTTAACAGGTAAGAAGAAAGACTGACTCTGTCTTTGGTAAATTCAAACAAATGAGACCACTGGGACTGGGATTGGTAATGGCTCTGGGTGCCTGGCTTCCTGGATCCCAAGTTCAGAGACTTTCATCACCAAGGAAGTGAGGTGTGGTCACTTCTTTCAGGAACTGAATGAGGTCACTGCCTTGGCTACTACTTTGTCCTAACAGTTGCTTCCAAGGGTTCCATGAGATGGAGGCTGCCCCTACTTCCTGTGACAATTTCATATGTTAGAATGGTATATCAACCATACGCACCTGGGAAGAGCTTTCCACACAGGCCTGGTTTGGTCTACTCTACATTAAGAAGAGTGAGGCTGATTCAGACACATTCCTTCATCCTTCCAGGTTGTTTGCCATGGAGATGTCTTTTGCTCTCTCAGGTCCTTCATAGCTGCCTACATCTTCTCCAGAGATCATTTCTGCACGTACCTTTGATGTTCTCAGCTGGTGGAAGATCCCATACATTCTTGTATTGTAAGACCAACACTGTCGCTGCTCTTCAGCAAAGTTAGATTGAGGGAACAGTGTATGATTAGTGTTATTAACATGTTCGATATGGGTTAGGAACCATTCTGCTGCATGAATAATGGTATTGGGAACCTGTGATATTTACAAGAATATAGAGGTGAAATATATGTACGAAAACAGAAATCTAAGTAAGATTTGAAGCCCAGAAGGTCATTTGTCCCTTGATTGGGATACTTAGCGTTGAATTACATTCTGCACAGATGTTTCAGATAAATCGATATACAATGGCATTGGACCTTTCACCTTGGATGATTGAATGTAGAAGAGAACATCCAGTCAAAAAGTGATAGTCGGTAGGATTAGGAAGATATTCGGTAAATTTAGGAAGAAGAATGAGTGTAGGATTTGGAACAAAAGTTCTTTAGAAGTAGGGTATCGCTAAGAGAGTGAATGTAAATATCGGCACATGTGATGAGGAAGTCACAATGATTAACTGGGGAAAATATGTAGGAAAGCAGATATCAATAGAGACATTACAAAATCAGGCAAAGTATAAAGTGAGTGACAGGATTAGACATTTTCAACATGGTTGAGTTTGAATATATAATCTTTGGAAGAAACAAATATGTAGTCACCAATAGGATTTTCATTTGAGAGTATTAGGCAACCTGGACATGGATGTTTTTAGTAATCCATGTTCACTTTCCATTTAGGTTTTGTACAATCATAAGTGTGACCTTTGCTTTTTGTGTCCAGAATATTACTGTGATAAAATGTATATGTAGATCAGGTGACATGAGTATTTCTTCCACCATTTCTGGGAGCTATATTTTGAGGACGTATAAATTAGTATTGGGGGTACAAAGAGGTGTACCTGTGTCTATGAATATAGAGATAATTCGTGAATAGACTGTACTGTGAATAAATAATATAACTGGTTCCACTTTAAATAATGGATTGAATTGATATCTGAAACTAAGTAAGAAATCTTATATTGATATAGAACCATTCATTCCAACCAGTTACACATCTAATGGTAATATTAGTGTTATGGTTTATTGTGACGGGTTTGTGAGTTTTGCTTCAAATGTGATAATGGAAATCGAAAATAATGTGTTTGGAAAGAAGTCTCATGAAAAGAGCAGTCAAGAAACATGGAGGAATACATGTGTTCTCAAGCAGGAAGTGATTGAAAGTGAAACAAATGCCTATAAATTTGCGAAATTTTGATGAGACATATATGCTATGATGTGCATAAACTGAAGAAATAGTAATGTACCAGTGTTGAATAAAAATGAACGTCAAAATGCACATCATGTCTACTTGCATTGATGTTCAACTGGGTCAGTTACTGTAGAAATATTAGGATTTTGGGGGGGATTAATAATACAATTTATTTTAGCACTAGCATGCCACAGAATGTAGAGGAAAGATCAATGGATTTTTAGTTATAGCACTAATAATCTAACATTTAGTGACTATTTTGGATAGTCTAAAATTACATAAGGCTATGTAACATAATTTTTTTTATTTAACATTCATCAAAGCTTGGAATTTTCGTAATATTTCTTCTTTTTTCTTTTTTATTTTTTCAGTTGTTGATTGACCTTCATTTTGTTTATTTGTATGTGGTGCTGAGAATAGAACCATGTGCCTTACACATGCTAGAAAAGCATGTTACCACTGAGCCACAAACCCAGCCCCTCCACTTTTATCTTAACATCATACACTCATGTCCCTCTTCTTTACTCACTTTCTTCCCCATTTTCCCCCTTCTCTCCCTTCCTTTTTCGTTTCCCCTCCATATCTATTTTTCTCTCATGTCATTACAAACAGTAGTATGCTATGAAATTTAAGTTTAAGACTGTTTTTTATAGTCATTCTTTTTCTTGAGAAAATCTAAAAATTATAATCACCTGATAGATATATTACAATACATTTATTACACATATGTATCCATATTCATGCATATGCATTACATATATTATATATATACATATATATTTAAAAGTACTTTGATTTTCCTGTTAGAAATAATATAGACCAAGTCTTTCTTAATTCTCAATTCTTCCATAATTAACATCTTACAGTGAAAATCAAATAAACATATTTAAGTAAAAAGGTATCATTCTTATTTATCAATACTGATAATTTAAGGTTTTATATCACATTATGCTGTAATATGGCATATTAACTCTTATGAATTAGAGAAATTTTATTTGAACAACCTATTATTTAAGGACCATATGCACTGACATTTTAAATGGCGTTCTTGTGATTTCTATTTCTATCAATTGTGTATTAATTGCCAAATACTTATTTTAGTACTTTTCATGTTCATAATTGATATAAAGTCAATTGTTTAATTCTTCTTGTAAGTAGTTACTTATTACAGTAGGGACATTATTAATAATACTACATCTTTATAAGAAAAATGGTACAAATTTATTTTCATGCAAAATTAAGAATAATTGCATGCTCTAAATGTTTGATTGTTGATACATATAATAAAGAGCTTTTGATGAGTCTCTTCCCCAGTAAAACATAAAATGCAAAGATAATGTCCAAATAAAGATAAGAAAAATACACATTATCAGCTAGAAACTATTAAATAAAAGATGAAAAGAACAATCCAACACATTGTACGAACTTGTCAGATGAGGTAGTATTCTGGAAGAATAGCCTAAGACTAGACCTTGTCCATGTCAAAATATTCACGAAAAAAATGAAGTATGAAAAGTGTAGAAAATGCTATGAATTTTTCATGAAGATAGGTGAATTATCCTTTCATCTCAATTTATGTGCATTTTCTGGTAAAATAAATTTGTGATATTTACAACTACACAAAACAAAGTTTCTGATTAGCAAAATGAATACATCTGAACCCATTTTTAGCTGATTTCTTCCCACTAAATTTTAAACCTTTATTTATTTATTTATTTTTATTGGTTGTTCAAAACATTACAAAGCTCAAGATATATCATCTTTCACACATTTGACTCAATTGGGTTATGAACTCCCATTTTTTCCCCAAATACGAATTGTAGAATCACATCAGTTACACATTCACACTTTTACATAATGGCATATTAGTGACTGTTGTATTCTGCTACCTTTCCTATCCCCTACTATCCACCCTCTCCTCCCCTCCCATCTTCCCTCTCTACCTCATCTGCTATTGTTCAATTCTCTCCATTGTTTCCCCCCCACTTCCCCTCACAACATTTTATATGCGATTTTGTGTAACATTGAGGGTCTCCTACAATTTTCATAAGCTTTCCCTTCTCTCTCCCTTTCTCTCCCCCCATTCGTCTTTGTTTAATGTTAATATTTTCCTCATGCTCTTCCTCCCTGTTCTGCTCTTATTTGATCTCTTTATATCAGAGAAGACATTTGGCATTTGTTTTTTAAGGACTGGTTAGCTTCGCATAACATAATATGCTCTAATGCCATCCATTTCCCTGCAAATTCTATGATTTTGTCATTTTTGTGCTGTGTAATACTCCATTGTGTATAGATGCCACATTTTTTTTTATCCATTAATCTATTGAAGGGCATCTAAGTTGGTTCCACAGTCTAGCTATTGTGAATTGTGCCGCTATGATCATTGATGTGGCAGTATCCCTATAGTACGCTCTTTTAAGATCCTCAGGGAACAATCCAAGAAGGGTGATAGCTGGGTCAAATGGTGGATCCATTTCCAGCTTTCCCAGGAATATCCATACTTTTTTCAAAATTGGCCTCACCAATTTGCAGTCCCACCAGCAGTGTACAAGTGTACACTTTTCCCCACATCCTCGCCAACACTTATTGTTGTTTGACTTCATAATGGCTGCTCATCTTACTGGAGTAAGATGGTATCTTAAGGTGGTTTTGATTTGCATTTCTCAGACTGCTAGAGATGGTGAGCATTTTTTCATGTACTTGTTGATTGATTGTATGTCCTCCTCTGTGAAGTGTCTGATTAGGTCCTCGGCCCATTTGTTGATTGGGTTATTTGTTATCTTATTGTTTAATATTTTGAGTTCTTTGTATATTCTGCATATTAGGGCTCTATCTGAAGTGTGAGGGGTAAAAATTTGTTCCCAGGATGTAGGCTCTCTATTTACCTCTCTTATTGTTTCTCTTCTTGAGAAAAAAACTTTTTAGTTTAAGTAAGTCCCATTTGTTTTTTTCTTGTTATTAACTCTTGGGCTATTGATGTCTTATTAAAGAATTTGGAGCCTGACCCCACAGAATATAGATTGTAGCCAACTTTTTCTTCTATGAGACGCAGTGTCTCTGATTTGATATCTAGCTCCTTGATCTATTTTGATTTAACTTTTGTGCATGGTGAGAGAACGGGATTCAGTTTCATTTTGTTGCATATGGATTTCTAATTTTCCCTGCACCATTTGTTGAAGATGCTATCCTTCATCCATTGCATGTTTATAGGCACTTTATCAAATATAAGAAAGTTGTAATTTTGTGGATTGGTTTCTCTGTCCTCCATTCTATACCATTGGTCCACCTGCCTGTTTTCGTACCAGTACCACACTGTTTTTGTTATTATTGCTTTGTAGTAAAGTTTGAACTCTGGTATAGCTATACCTCCCGATTCACACTTCCTGCTTAGAATTTCTTTTGCTATTCTGTGTCTTTTGTTTTTCTATATGAATTTCATGATTGCTTTATCATTTCTACAAGAAATGCCATTGGGATTTTGATTGGCATTGCGTTAAACCTGTATAGAACTTTGGGTAATTTCGCCATTTTGATGAATTTAGTTCTGCCTATCCATGAACAGGGTACATTTTTCCATCTTCTAAGATCTTTTTCTATCTCTCTTTAGGGTTCTGTGGTTTTCACCTCTTTTGTTAGGTTGATTTCCAAGTATCTTATTTTCTTTGAGGATATTGTGAATGGAGTGGTTTTCCTCATTTCCATTTCAGAAGTTTTGTTTCTGATATACAGGAATGCCTTTGATTTATGCGTGTTGGTTTTGTATCCTTCATTTATTAACTCTAGCAGTTTCTTTGTAGACCCTTTTGGGTCTGTTAAATATATTACCATGTCATCCACAAATAGCGATAATTCAAGTTCTTCTTTTCCTATTTTTATGCCTTTAATTTCTTTTGTCTGTCTAATTTCTCTGGCTAGTATTTCAAGAACTAAATTGAATAGAAGTGGTGATAGAGGGCATCCCTGTCTTGTTCCAGATTTCAGAGGGAATGCCTTCAGTTTTCTCCATTTAGGATGATCCTAGCCTGAGGTTTAGCATATATAGCTTTTACAATGTTGAGGTAAGTTCCTGTTATTTCTAGTTTTTCTAGTGTTTTGAATATAAAGGGATGCTGAACTGTGTCGAATGTTTTTACTACATCTATCGAGATGATCATATGGTTCTTGTCCTTAAGTCTATTGATGTGGTGAAAAGCATTTATTGATTTCCGTATATTGAACCAGCCTTGCATTCCAGGGAAGAATCCTACTTGATCATGGTGCACAACTATTTTGATATGCTTTTGGATTCAATTCACACGGATTTCATTGAGAATTTTTGCATCCAAGTTCATTAGAGATATTGGTTGTAGTTTTCTTTTTTGAAGTGTCTTTGTCTGGTTTTGGGATCAGGGTGATTTTGGACTCCGAGAATGAATTTGGAAGAGCTCCTTATTTTTCTATTTCTTGACATAGCTTGAAAAGTATTGGTATTAATTCTTTTTTGAAGGTTTTTTTGAACTCTGCTCTATACCCATCAGGTCCAGGGCTTTTTTTGGTTGGTAGTATTTTGATGGCTTCTTCTATTTCTTCCTTTGTTTTTGGTCTGTTTAAATTGTGTGTGTCTTCCTGACTGAATCTGGGCAGATCGTATGACTTAAGAAATTTATCGATATTTTAACTATCTTCTATTTTATTGGAATATAGGGTTTCAAAATACTTTCTAATTATCTTCTGTATTTGTGTACTGTCTGTTGTTATATTGTCTTTTTCATTCCGTATGTTAGTAATTTCAGTTGTCTCTCTTCTTCTCATCCTTAGCATGGCTAGGGGCCTGTAAATCTTATTTATTTTTTCAAAGAACCAACTTTTAGTTTTATCAATTTTTTCAATGTTTTTTTTTTTGTTTCAATTTCGTTGATTTCTGCTCTAATTTTAATTATTTCTTGTCTTCTACTACATTTGCTGTTGTTTTGCTCTTCCTTTTCTAGGTTTTTGATGTGTACTGTGAGTTTATTTATTTGTTGTTTTATTCTTTTTTTGAGGAAAGAACTCCAAGAAATGAATTTCCCTCTTAAAACTGCCTTCTTTGTGTCCCATAGATTCCAGTATGATGTGTCTGTATTGTCATTTGATTCTAAAAATATTTCTATCTCCTCCTTTATGTCTTCTGTAACCCATTGATCATTCAGTAGAATATTGTTCATTTTCCATGTGATGTAGGATTTTTCCTTCCTTCTTTTATCATTGATTTCCAGTTTCATTCCATTATGATCAGATATGGTGCATGGTATTTTCTCCACGCCTTTATATTTACTAAGAGTTGCCCAATGGCATAATATATGGTCTAACTTGGAGTAGGATCCATGTGCTGCTGAGAATAAAGTGTATCCACTTGATGATGGTTGATGTATTCTATATATGTCGGTTACGTCAAGGTTATTGATTGTGCTGTTGAATTCTATAGTTTCTTTATTCAGTTTTTTATAGAGGATCTGTCTAATGGCGAGAGCGGTGTGTTGAAGTCACCCATAATTATTGTGTTGTAGTCTATTTGACTCTTGAACTTGAGGCGAGTTTGTTTTATGAGCGTTGCAGCTCAATTGTTTGGTGCATACCAATTGATAATTGTTATGTCTTGTTGGTGGATGGTTCCTTTTAACAATATATAGTGTCCTACTTTATCCCTTTTGATTAACGTAGGTTTGAAGTTGATTTTATATGATATGAGTATGGCCACTCCTGCTTACTTCCGAGGGCCATATGAGTGGTATGATTTTTCCCAACCTTTCACTTTCAGCCTGTGTATGTCTTTACCTTTCATATGAGTCTCCCGAAGGCAGCATATTGTTGGATTTATTTTTTTGATCCAGGTTACTAGCCTATGTCTCTTGATTGGTGAGTTTAGATTTTTAACATTTAAGGTTACAATTGAAATATGATTTGTACTTCCAGTCATGTTTATTTATTTATTTATTTTAATTTGGGTAGTTTTTACTTTTTGGTTTTTTTCTGACCCCTTTACTGAGATACCTCCCCCTGTTAGTTTTGGGCACTATTTTTCAATTCCTCTTCTTGTAGTATTTTGCTCAAAATGCTTTGCAGTGCTGGTGTTCTGTCTGCGAATTCTTTTAGCTTTTATTTATCAGGAAGGACTTAATTTCATTGTCAAATCTGAAGCTTAATTTTGTTGGACACAGTATTCTTGGTTGGAATCCATTATTTTTCAGTGTTTGAAATACATTGTTCAAAGATCTTCTCGCTTTCAAAGTCTGTGATGAAAAATCAATTGTTAACCTTATTGGTTTACCCCTGAATGTTATCTGCCAACTTTCTTTCGTAGCTTTTAATATTCTCTCCTTGTTCTGTATGTTGGCTCTCTTCATAATTATATGTCTTGGAGTTTGTCTATTATGGTTTTGAATGTTTGAGGTCCTGTAGGCTTCCAGGATATGGCAATCCATTCCATCTTTCATCTCTGGGAAGTTTTCTAGAATTATTTCATTTAATATGTTGTTCATTCATTCTTTTTGAATTTCTATGCCTTCTTCTATCCCGATGACTCCCAATTTTGTTTTTTTTATGACATCCCATATCTCTTGAATAGTTGCTCATGGGATTTAAGCATGTTTTCTGTGTTGACTATATTCTTTTCAAGTTGACAAACTTTGTCTTCATTATCTGATGTTCTGACTTCTACTTGATCTAGTCTATTTGTAATATTCTTGTTTGAGTTTTTAATTTGGTTTATACTTTCCTGCATTTCTAGAATTACTGTATGATTTTTTAAAAGATCTCTATCTCCTGGTAAAGCTTGTTCTTTGCCATTTGAATTTGTTTGTTTAATTCATTTTCAAAATATACTTTTATTGCTTAGACTTGCTGCCTCATGTCTTCTCTCTTATTCCTTTCCATCTGAGTTAGGTATGACTTAAATTTTTTTCCCTATCCCTGTTTCTGATGCTTCTAGGTTCTCCTGTAGTATTAAGTTGTCCTTCATTGTTTGTACACCTTGTTTTCCCTTGTTTTTTCATGATGTTCACGTCATTTTCCAGCTCTATTTGATTGCTGTGTTTCTGCTCTCTTCTATAGATTTGTTATGGGTTTATATATCTCTGTTTTCTCTCCTTTGTGTTGGTAGACTATGCCTGCTTAAGTGGATTCCGCTGTTAAGGAATTCTGACGGCCGAGCTCCAGTGATGTCACCTCTCTGCTGAGGTGGGCCCCAGGCTCCTTGCCGGAGTGTCCGAATTGGGTGGGTGGACTGGATTGTCTCTGGTTGGTTTCAGCTCCCGGTCGCTGGCAGGCCGGCAGTCTCCAGCCACCCAGTAGCGCGGGCAGCTTGTGGTCTGTCTTCGGCTGGTGGGTGATCTCTAGCCACACAGTTGCACGTTCGGTCGCCGGCAGGCGCGCGTTCTCCAGCCGTCAAGACATAGCGTCAGCAAGTGGGCTGGCGCCAGCAGGAAGGTGGTCTCCAGTTGCCCAGTCACACTGGCAGTGGGCCGGCGTTCTCCAGCCAGCCAGTCAGGAGGGCCTGGCCTCTAGTCCCCTGGTTTATCCTTCTAGTCCTGATTTCTCCTGCTTCACCAGATTTCTCCTGAGTGATGCTTCTCGGCAGCTCAAACTGTTCTCTGGGTCTGCCGTTTGTTGGGTGGGGAGGGTGTCAATTGGGAACCCTGGAACTCTATTGTTTTAATTTTTTTTGCTTGCCCATCACCCCGCACTGGCTAGACAAGTTTCATTTTTGCCGCTGATGGGAAGGGGAAATGAAGGTCAGGTGCCTCTAGTTTTCCCCCAGTCTTTATGCAGACTTGCTCTGATTATCCGTCCCCCAAAACCCTAGGAGATATTTTATGCGAATTCCCCTCTGTATGTGAGATGAGCTGAGAAACACACACCTGTTTTATTCTTGCAATCTGTCAGGGAGTGGTGGTGGTAACTTCAGCTCTCCAAGATGGTGGCTGTTGGTTTCCTTTGTGGAGTTTCCGCTTTGGGGCATAGAAATGTACTGCTAACTTCCCCGTCTGAAATCCCGAATTTAGCTGGGGGCTCAGTGGATGCTCAGCCAGCAGGATTCCACAGAATCCGCAGCAACGTTTCTCCCTGCTTGCTGGCCGCTTCTCGGTGGTGCCTCACCATTTGTAGACACAGGGCAGGTCACGCGGATCAATCAGAATGGATCTCCAGTTGCACAAGTGGCTTGTGTTTGAGACTCAATTACCGGACCTCGGTGGTGGAAATCATTCTTCTAGGTTTCGGTAAACACCCATTTTCCTGTAAGATCCTAACAAGATAGTTTTTCATTGCTCTAACTCGTTATTCACTTGCGCAGTGGCAGGGTACACTGGGTGTGATACACTGTCTTCACAGCCATCTTGCAATGCCGAAATATTAGGATTTGGATGCACCATTTACTGAAAACTGTTTCAGTACTAGGAAAAAATATGTATTTCAGGTGGATGAATATTTCTGAGAATAATTTTTTAAAAAGTGGATTATAAATCCACATACATGAATATGAATGAATTTAGGGAGTGCAAAATAAGACACAAATATTTCATATTTTGAAAAATCTGGAGAGTATATATATATATATATATATATATATATATATATATATATATACACACACACACACACACACACAGACATTAAAAACTAGCAATATATATGCCAATCGAAATTCATCATGAAATACATATCATCCACAGACCCAAAAATATTCATATACTGAACATGGATTTATGTATAATGTTGTTCAACTAGGAGGCTTACCCATAGGTTGAATTTTCAGTTCCAACAGCATTTAGGAGGAGTGATCTCTTCTCACAATTTGTATTTGCCAAGTCAGTCACCTCACAAAAATGTACATGTGATACCAGGTACAATTCTATATGTGCATATAAAATTACATGTGCTGAATAGGCTACAGAGAAAAGGAGACAGGAATTCACATATTTGTTAACTTTCAAAACACACGGAGAACTATTTCAACAAAAAAATGACTAGATTTATAACTCCTACCCTATATAATGCAAAAGGCAATTCCAACTATACACCATGCCTCCTCTGAACTGCTTGTATTTCTATTCTGTTTTGGTTATTATTCTCTATCATATTACGATTAGTAGTCAGAGTCTAGTATGGTAGGGGTTAGAGTCAGGGATTCAGTATTTCGAATGGAAAATTGGAAAATGTATCCAATGTGTATGCAAATATGTGCCACACAAAATCTTCCCACTCCTCCAGAACAATGGCTTGACATTATCTTCGCCCCAAGTAAGACATAATTAGAGGAGAAGAATTAGAAAATCAGTGAATACTTATCTGGAATGTAATATGCTAAGAAGTTCACTACCTTGAAGGTGGTACAGGAGTTTCCAAAAGTAAGGGACAGGGTGAACACTCCATAAACATGGAGCTCTGCTGGCCTAAAGACTTCTTGAGTAATTGCCTCTGAGGTTGGGCACTTGAAACATATGTTGTTATCAGGAGCTTTAGCTTCCTTTGTACTGAGATCATCAAAGCTGGGTCTGCACCTATGTGACCTGTAAAACATAGTTTCTTATTTTCCAATTAACATGAGACACCAGTCCTGAATTTGATCTTTGTAGGTAAACTGTGGCCACTGGGTTCTAAGTGTCTCCCTGTGTGGACTGTGAAGCCATTTGTTCATCCTCCAATTTTCATGGTGTTTCTTGCTGCTACAATGGGAGTTTGGTATTTGCTTCATGAAATACACGGAGTTCAACTGGGACACAGTGCAGCAGGGAGTTCTGTCACATGTGGTATTTCAATTTCTGCAGGAGAATGCACCAACCATGCTTCTATATCACATAGCTTGCCCCATTGACCATAGCAAATCGATTCTGAACATTGCCCTGAAACCTCTCCATATAACAACATGCCTTTACTTAGAAGGGACTGCTGGCTGCATCATGTCAGTCACATGCCATTTGGAAGCCAATGGCAGATCCACATGGCCCCACTACAGATGTTTTATCACACACCTGCCTACCAATGCTCTAGGCCCACTAATCATCAGGCTCCAACTTATTGGCATCTCTGTTTTACACAATTTTTATTAAAACCAGTAAATCAAGGCACTGTCTGTTATACTCATGATCAGCAACAGGACATCCAAAGGTTCTCCTGTGCCAGCTGGTCATGGAAATTTCAAAAATTTCATGGTATTTTTCTAGCCATATTTCAACAATGACGTTGGAGGCACTGTGAGTTTCAGTTCATTCCAGAACCATTAATCTTGACGAAGCTCATTTCAATGAAAGCTCTGGAGAAATCTCACAGGTAATGCTTCCCAAAGAATGGCCAAAAGGTCAAATGAAGCCAGGCCCATTGAGTTCTACAATGTGACGTCCATGTGTCTTTTGACTCTCAACTATGGCTGCCAAGTCTTTCAGAAGAAAATTATGTGAGATCTTGGCTGTGATTCCCAGTGCTCTGTTGAAAGCCACCCTGGGCCTTGATCTCAGTTTCCAAGGGCGACTCTCATGCATGGCCTCCTAAAATCCCAACACAATTAATGGCAATACTTTTCTGAGGTCAGTTCCAGAACTCAGTCTCTAAGGGGAAAAATACCAGAGTTCATGTCAAGGTGGACCCAGTCATCTCTTCCAACCACCACACTAACAACCACAATTAAAACCAAAACACTCCCACATGGCCCTCATGTTCTTTTATATAGACACTCATCATAACCTATCGCTGGAATTTTCCACGAGGGGCGAAGCTCAAGACAGTCTCCTAAATAATCTCTCTTGCCCCTAATTTGCCTAAATTCAGGGTGGCCTGGACACCACTCCTGTGAACCAGGAGTGTTCATATAGGCCTGCTGTTAATACTTCTCTGTTTCTCCAATTTGAGGCGTATTGACTGTGCAGTTTGGATTCTTTATGTGAATTGTAGTCACGGGAAAATTCAAGCAATTATGGGCAAGGCTCTTTAGGGCTTTGAAGAAATGATTTGGCCCAAAGGATCCCTATTCTAACTTGATGGAGGTCAGGAACCTCACAGAGAATGGGGAGAGACTTCATCCACAATAACTGCACTTTTGGCCATTTTTGTTTTGGATGCACACATGTGATGTTTCTTTAGATTCTTCAGGGGTTGAGAATCTAAGCCACGGCCTCACACAGGGCCAAGAGGCTGATTCAGACACTTCCATTTCCAAAGGAATTAAGCAAAGATCCACAGGTGATGTCCATTCATTTCCATTTGAACCTGTTTTCTTCAGGCTTCACAAACGAATGTCTTGAGGCAAAGACCTTCCTGACATTCAGGGCAACAGAACAATAGGTAAGCAAAAGGCCCAAAGCAGGGTTTCTCCACTTAGACTATCATGGTCACACTTATATCTGAGTTTTTTGAGATGCTCGACATTCCCTTCAGCTATCCAGTACATGGCCATGTCACAGGGCTTGGAACTGCTACATATCTTGGACACAAAACCATGAGCCTATTCTGGAGAGTAGCCAGAATTCATGAAGAATGCAGGAATTTTGGAAGATACCACATGTTGCTCATCAATAAGGCAAGCTGAAATCCATTCATAAATTCGGCAGGATGAATGCTGGGAAGCTTTCTACTAGACAGGACACAACAATTGATGCATTCTGTTTTCTAATGTCTAAAACCATGGACACAGTGGGATACACAGAAATAGAAACTCTTGCTTGCCAAACGACTTACTATAAACAGTTCACTCCAAATCAAACAAACCGCCTTTTCTACCTATTCTCAGAACATGAGACAAAACCACAAACCCACACCGACAACCACAGAGGCACCACCTTCTACAAAGTATGTCTGTGACTATCCAGAGTGTCTTCTGTCTGGTGGGCCAACTTATGATCCCCGGAAATCACCAACTCTGTGAACTTGTCAGGAGCCAGCGGTGAGCCACTATCTGCTTTCTCAGGAAAGGCCCCTCTTCTGAGTTTTCCTGGCAGTTGGCCATCCTCATATCTGTAGGTACCATGAAAGACTGACTCTGTCCTTGGTAAATCCAAACAAGTGAGCCCACTGGGACTGGGACTGGGACAGGCTCTTGGTACCTTGCTTCCTGGATCCCAAGTACCGAGAGTTCCATGACCAAGGAAGTGAGGTGAGGTCACTTCCTTCAGAAACTGAATGAGGTCACTGCTTTGGCAACCAATTTGTCCTAACAGTTGCTTCCAAGGGTCCCATGAGATCGAGGCTTCTCCTACTTCCTGTGACACTTTCACAAGTTAGAATGGTATATGAACCATAGGCACCCAGGAACAGCTCTCCAAACAGGACTGTTTGTGTCCATCTTCTCTTCATTATGAACAGAGAGGCTGATTCAGACACAACCCTTCATCCTGACCAGGTTGTTTGCAATGGAAGATGATGTTTGCTCTCTCAGGTCCTTCATGGCTGCCTACATGTTCTCCAGGGATCACTTCTTCATGGACCTTTGAGTTTTACAACAGGTGGAAGATTTTCTACATTCCTGTATTGTAAGACCAACTTGGTCCCTGCTCTTCTGTAAAGTTAGATTGAGGGAACAGTGTATGGTTAGGGTTAATAACAGGTTTGATTTGGGTTAGGAATTATTCTAATTGATGAATAATGGTATTGGGAACCTGTGATATTTATAAGAATATATAGGTGAAATATAAGTATGAAAACAAAAATCTAGGTAAGATTTGAAGCCCAGAAGGGCATTGCGCTATTGATTGGGATACATAGCTTTGATAAACGTTCTGCACAGGTGTTTCAGATAAAACGATAATCAATGGCATAGGACCTTGTACCTTGGATGATTGAATGTAGAAGTGAACATCCACTAGAACAGGGATAGTCGGTAGGATTAGGAAGATATTCGATAAGTTTCAGAAGAAGACTGAGTACACAATTTGGACCAAAAGTTCTTTAGCAATAGTGTATCGGGTAGAGAGTGAATGTAAATGTCAGCACACGTGAAGGGTCAGTAACAATGGTGAACTGGGGAAAATATTTAGGTAAGCAGACATCAATAGAGACATTAGGAAATCAGGCAAAGTATAAATTGAGTGATAGGATTAGACATTTGCAACAAGGTTGAGGTTCAAAATATAGTCTTAAGAAGAAACAAATATGTAGTCACCAATAGGATTGACATTTGAGAGCATTAGGCACACTGGACATCATTGTTTTCAGTAATCTATGCTCACTTTTCATTTAGGCTTTGATACAATCATAAGTGTGACCTCTTCTTTTTGTGTCCAGAATATTACTGTGATAAAATGTATATGTAGATTAGGTGACATGAGTATTTCTTCCACCATTTCTGGGAGCAACATTTTGAAGATGAAAAAATTAGTATTGGGGTTACAAATAGATTTACTCTGTGTCTATGAACATAGAGATAATTTATGAATAGACGATACTGTGATTAAATATTATAACTTGTTCCAACTTTAAATATTCGATTGAATTGATATCTGAAAATAAACAGAAAATCGTATATTTATATGCAATCATTCATTCCAACCAGAAATACATCTAATGGTAATATTAGGGTAATGGTTTATCATGAAGAGTGTGTCAGTTTTTCTTCAAAATGATTATGGAAATCGAAAAAAAAAAGCGTTTGGAAAGAAGTCTCATGAAAAAACAATCAAGTAACCTGGAGGAATACATGTGTTCTGAATCAGGAAATGATTGAAAGTGAATCAAAATCCTATAAATTATTGAAGTTGTTGATGAAATATTTCTCCTATGATGTGTATAAACTGAACAAATAGTAATGTACCAGTGTTGAATAAAATGAACTTCAATATAGACATCATATCCAAGAGGAATCTAGTTGCATTGATGTTAAACTGGGTCAGTTACTGTAGAAATATTAGGATTGTATGCACCACTCACTGAAGTTAGTTTTCAGTACTAGAAAACAAATATGTAATTCAGGTGGATGAATATTTCTGAGAATAATATTGTGAAAAGTTGATTATAAATCCACATACATGAACATGAATGAATTTAGGTAGTATATGTAAGACACATATATTTCATATTTTGAAATATATGGAGAGTGTATATATATATATATATATATATATATATATATATATATATATATATATATATCACGCACACACACACACACACAACACACACACCCAGACAATAAAATGTAGCAATATATATGCCAATCGAAATTCATCATGAAGTATATATCATCCACAGATGCAAAAATATTTAATTTACTGAACATGGATTTATGTATAATGTTGTTCTACTAGGAGGCTCACCCATAGGTTGAATTTTCTGTTCCAACAGCGTTTAGGAGGAGTGATCTCTTCTCACAATTTGTATCTTCCAAGTCAGCCACCTCACAAGAATGTACATCTGATACCAGGTAGGATTCTATATGTGCATATAAAAATACATGTGCTGAATCGGCTACAGAGAAAGGGAGACAGGAATTCACATATTTGTTAACTTTAAAAACACATGGAGAACTATTTCAATTAAAAATTAACTAGATTTATAACACCTACCCTATATCATGCAAAAGGCAAGTGCAACTATACACCATGCCTCCTCTGAACTGCTTGTATTTCTATTCTGTTTGGGTTATTTTTCTCCATCATTTTAGGATTTGTCATCAGAGTCTAGGAGGGTATGGGTTAGTGTCAGATGGCCCGGCTGGCAGGACACATCAACTTGGGTGTCGATCCTAGTTGGGGAGGAATGAAGGGACAAGAGACACGAGAGATGACAGCAAGACAGGAGTTCTGATCATGCTGCAAACTTTTATTATTCTCAGAGGGTATGTATATGCTGCGGATGGGAAAGCTCTCTTATCGGCAGTTGCTGGATGTCTTCACAGGGTGAGATAACCTCAGGATGTTTCAGGTAGACAGATGGTAGCCGGATGTCAAAAGGAGATAGATGGCTGTGGGATGTCTCCCAGGCAGGTTGTGTCCCAGGGGGCTGTTTCTTGTGTCAGTCTATTTTTTGAAGGAGAACTTCCTTCTAGCCCCTGACATCTCCCCTTTTGTTATATAAAATATTCGACCATACCTTACAGGCCATGGATTTAGGGGGTGATAGTGGCTCTGTTTCTCTAGGATGCCTTAGAATATCTCCTGATTTGAGCGAGCATCTTTCCTAGGAGATTTCGTGTTGGCTTTGGCATGTTTTTGGAGGAGACGTCTTTGAGGGGATAGCATGCCAACCGCCATGCACCAGAGCGTGTCATTCAGAGGTCTTGTGTTTGGGGATCCGTGGATCCATCCTCCTGCAGTCCTTCCTGGACCCTCCGTTATTATGGCCTAATGTGCTCATTCCAAGGGTGTGTCCTCCCCCAAGCAGAGGGGCCCATGGAGAACGAACCCTTATTGCAAGGGTAGAAGATGGTTGCTCAGAGCTGTTACTTATAGTTTTCTGTAAGAAAGAGAGATCTGTGGGGATGTAAACTTAATAAGCCTGTGAGAAGGGTTGAACATTCTTTTAAATGTTGGCAGTGCTGTCTTCCATCTCCAGACCATGATAGTGGACCTGTATGGGCTTAGAAACCAAAATATTAATCTGTTCTTTAATAAATTGTACCAGCCTCTTTATAATGCAGGGGCCTATGGACACCATTAAAAGTAAACCCAACAAAGGGACTAATAGGGGAAGAAGGTAGGGTAGAAATCCATTATGCCCAATCCAGAGGGGATTTTCAAATGGTTCCCTTTGTCTCTTTTCTGGATCTTCTTGAAGCTGCTTAATTTTAATGCGTACTATGCCTGATTTATTGGCATAAAAGCAGCATCGTTCCCCTAAGGCTAAGCAAATACCTCCCTGGTTAGCTGTCAGCAAATCTAAGCCTCGTCTGTTTTGAAGGAACACTTCTGCCAGGGAATTTATTTGGTCCTGCAAATCTTTAATGGTTCCTGATAAAGTTTGTACATAATTTATAAGTTGTTGAGACAGGCGATGGTAAGAGTGAATAGCCGTGCCTAAGCCACTGTACCTGTGCCCACAGCAGCTGTTATTCCAAGGCTGGAAATGAGTGGTAAAGCCTGTATGGCCCACCTATGTCTTTTGACTAAAGTGTCTAGGCTAGAAATTGGTAGAGGTTCATCTCCTGGGACAATAGTTATATCAGGGAGTAATAAAGCAAGAACACAACCAATGGTCCAATTCGCTGGAAGCGTGGAAAGGCCGAGTTTCCTCCACACATATAAACTGTGCCATTGGAGGGACAAAGAGATGGGGTGGGTGAGGAATAATTTTATACTGTTGAGCAATTTCCAAAGGAAGTAAGTCCAACATCAATATCATAGGTATTATTCTGCATCGCGCCTAAAAGAAATAATGTAAAAGTGCCTATAGGCTGTACTTTAAAGGGAAATCCGGGTTGGCATGTATTATCATTGTCCATGATAGAATTAATAGGAACTGCCATAGGCATGATTGCCCCTGTTGTCATGCAGAGCCAGCAATCACCAGCAAGGGTGGGGTTCGAATTATTAAGCTAGGAGAATGTAGTTTGCAAAATATCTAATGTATTGGTATCTAAACCTGGGAACTGGGATTTAGGCTACATTAAGGGATGATATGTGAGCTCAGGGATTTGGGGTTTCAAAAGTTTGATTATCTGAGAATGCTTGACAGAATAAGTGGGTCCTCCACCATCAGAGACCCCTGTAGGGGCCTTAATGGGCCAGTAGGAAGGTTTTCCGACAGTGCCTTGGCACCCAGCTGACTGTAGCTTGGTGTATTTGCCATCTCCTCCATGGTCAAAGAGAATGGGGGTATAATGAATAGTGGTCCCCCTACTGCATGAGTTTTAGTTAGGGAGGCTTCAAAAAATTGTTCTCCCTGTTTATTAACACAAAGTGAAACCGACGCATTACAAGAGACATGCATCGCCTGGGTATGCGTACAA
This sequence comes from Callospermophilus lateralis, assembly GCF_048772815.1. Lineage (NCBI taxonomy): Eukaryota > Metazoa > Chordata > Mammalia > Rodentia > Sciuridae > Callospermophilus > Callospermophilus lateralis. Next base: position 581,129 of record NW_027512661.1, on the reverse strand, counting down.
GTTGCAGAACAATTTTGGAGAGCTTTACTTGTACTAGGGGGAATAATCTTTGGCTTGTTAACACATACCCATTTAGGCTGATGAACTCCTCCGAGATTATGGTCAACCTTGGCAGGGAGGCAAGTCACCTTAGTCATGCAGTCAGCAGTCTGGGTCTAACTAGTGGGAGCCTCAGTCCAAAATCCTCCTTTGCATTCACGGGGGGGGCAAAAAGGTACCCCATGATGTTGGAAATTAGAGGTCCAAGGCCTCTGTGTTCAAACCTGTTCAGCAGAAGTGCCTTAAGCAGGATCCTCGCACAGATTGTTGGCTGTATCTGAAATGGAGGAAAATTTGTCCTCAGGGGGAGGGCCTCCGTCCCTGGGTTGATCTAAGTAATTTACCTGTTTAACCAGGCATTCTGGTAACCATCTTGGGGATGCTTGCTCTTGGTCCAAAACACAAGCTGAGCCTCATCCCCTGATGAGGATAGGATGTGGGCGTTTTCATTTATTTGTAATGGGATTGCACCACATAACAGGTGTGCGAACAGAATTGGATGAAGGATGCCAGTGTCTGTCTGTGGCCAAATGGCCTTCACTGTCTAGGGTAAGAAAAATAAGGGCAAATAATGCATGGTTAAGGCGATCCCTGGGAGTGGTAAATACAAGGGCGGAAGCCTTAAGACGGGATAGCCAAGTCTTTAAGGTAGCTGGGCAAGTTCCACATGCCATGGCCCTGAGTGTTGTATGGAATTTCAGTAGTATGACAAAATTGCAAGGTAGCACAAAACTGTTTAAACTTGGCACTGGTATATGCAGGACATTTATCTGTTTTAATATGTATTGGTTTACACATTACGAAAAAGGCTGAAACAAGATGAGAAAGGACATCTTTGGTAGCCTCTCAAGAATGTGGTGATGCAAAAATAAAGCCGCTGAAGGTATCTATAGAAACGTATATATATTTGGTTTTTCAAAATTCAGGAAAATGAATAACATCCATTTGCTAAATCTGATTGGGGAGTAATCCTCGGGGGTTAACTCCCAAGTGTTGAATGGGGAGGGAGACAGTGCAAGCAGGGCATGCTTTTACTATTTCTCATGCATGTTGCCTGGTAATTTTCCAAAGTAATCGATGGCTCTGGGAATTTAGATGGTGAAGATTGTGTAACTCCATGGCCTTTCGAATGGAGCCACAAAAATTGGAAAGATGGAACGTGTTGCTGCATCAGCTTGGGCATTACCTTGTGTTAGAGGGCTCAGAAGGTCAGAGTGTGTCATGATGTGTCCTAAGGAAAATGGATGTTTTCTGGCCTGAATTAGCTGCTGAAGCTGGTGAAACAAAAGGGAGAATTGGAAGAAGCCTTAATGGTGGGTGAAATCTCCAGAAGGGGCACAGAATGAGCAATGTAGGCACTGTCTGTATAAATATTAACAAGATTATCAAAAAACTTTATAAAAACTTGTGTTATGGCGAACAATTCCACAAACTGAGCTGACTGATAGACAGTATCAAAGGTGGTAGGCTTGTTATTGACAACAAAGACTGCACGGCCATTACTGGAACCGTCTGTAAAAAAGGTAAGGGCTTGAGGAATGGGAGCCTTTTGAGTAATTTTGAGAAAAATAAATGGATGTAACTGGACAAAATTTAAAAGGGGGTCATTGGGGATGTGGTTATGAATTGTTCCCAAAAAGCCTGGTAGGGCAATATCCCATTCATCCATGTCTGTAGTAAAAATTGTAGTAAGGGTTTGGTCCTTAGTATATGGAATTAAAATATTATCAGGGTCTTTGCCAAAATGTTGTCGAGAAAGCAATTGACCTTTAAAAATAAGAGAAGCTACCTGAGCAAGATAAACAGTAATAACCTTGGAGGATGTGGTGGGTACAAGGACCAAAAGCAAGGGGCAGCCTTTATTTTTAAAATGTGGATCTCGCTGCCAAAATAATCCTGTGGGTGTATGAGGAGTGTGGAAAATAACCAGAACCAGAGGAAGGTTATAAGAAATTTGTGTAACAAACTTTTGGGCAATGGCTTCTGTGGCTTGGTTTAATGCATGTCATGCCTCGGGAGTAAGCTTTTGAGGGGAGGAGGGGTGGGAATCACCTATCAAAATATCATTAAGGGGCAAAAGTACAAAAGTGGGTAATTTTAAATATGTTCCTAGCAATTGAATATCCCCCAGTAATATTTGAAAATCATTAAGTGTGTGAATATGGTCCACACATAGTTGTATTTTAGGAATTTGGATCTGATTATCTTGAAGTTTAAGGCACAAATAGGTATAAGGGTCCTGTGTTTGAAACTTATCTGGAGCTATCTGTAGTCCCAAGGTAGTGAGGTTTTGTAAAAGTCCAAGTAACAATTATTAAGGTCATGGGTATTAGGTGCAGCAATTAACAAATCATCCATATAATGTAAAATATAATTTTGTGCTCATCGCTCTCTCACAGGGTCTACTGCTTGAGCAACGTATTTTTGGCAAAGACTAGGGCTGTTGGCCATACCTTGGGGAAGAACCTTCCATTGAAATCTCTGCATAGGGCCCAGAAAATTAATGCGAGGGAGACTAAAGGCAAAATAGGGTCTATCCTCAGGATGTAAAGGAATGGTAAAAAAGCAATCTTTTAAGTCAATAACCATTTTACAATAGGTTTTTGGAATCGCCACTGGTGTGGGAATGCCTGGCTGTAGTGCTCCCATCGGGCACATAACTTTATTAATGGTACACAAAGATTGTAAAAGGCGCCACTTGCCTGATTTTTTCTTGATAATAAAAATAAAAGTAATCCATGGTGAGGTTGAGGGCTTTACATGGCCGGCTGCCAGCTGTTCCAGCACTAACGTGGAGGCAGCCTCCAATTTTTCTTGGGTAAGGGGCCACTGATTCACCAACACAGGAGTCTGAGTCTCCCAAATAATTTTATCTGCATGGGGTACAGGAGGGTCAGGGACCGACACTAAAAATCTGAATACACAAGTCCACATGTATTTGTTTTTTTTATGAGTTGTATAGGCTCCACCAGTCCTTGTTTCAGTATCCCCAGGCCTGTACCAGGAACAAAATTCATAGGAAGCATTTGATGAGTCACCATGGAATTGGGACTGGCGAGAATAACTTCCAATGACTCAAAATATCTCCACCCTATACGTTAACAGGGAGGTCAGAATCAATGAAAGGAGTGACAGTTGACTTATTACCATCTTTATCAGTGCAGCTAATAGACCTTGAGCTGACCAGAGGATTTTTTTATTTTCCTATCCCTTTAAGGTCAGTAAAGGATGGAGTGAGGGGCCAACCTGATGGCTAGTATTTTTGAGAAATAATTGTGGCATCAGCTCCAATATCTAGAACTCCTTGGAAATTCCTTTCCTTCAGTAAGGAAGGTAAGGGTGGGTCTATTGTGAGAAATGGGTTGAACCCAATACACATCAGAGAAGCCTAAGAAGGAAGCCCCCCGAGGTAGGTTTGGGTGGTGGAAATGCCTCCTGAATCCAAGGGAAGGAGAATTAATTGTGCAAGTCTTGTTCCTGCTGGGATGGTGGCAACTCCATTAATAGCAGTGGCCAGTATTTTTATTTCTTCAGTGAAATCATTATCATTAATGCCAGCGAAGACCTGAACACCTTGTATGGTAGTGGAGGCTCTTCCAAGAATAAGGGCACATGTATGAGATGGAGGGGGACCCATAATTCCAGTGGGTATTATCTGGGGCCCTTGCATTGAGTCTAATATTGTAACTGTGGTGGCACAGAGGTCCAATTTTGTGCTGCCTGGGGTGGCTAGTTGGAGGGAGGCAATTGTGGAGAAGGATTTTGTGGTAGGTTGGGAGTTTGGGAGGGAACAAACCTTATTGCTCCTGTGTTTGTCCTGGGGATGTTGTGGCCAGGGGCTGGCCCCGCAGGGAGTTTCCCGAGAAGCAGGAAGAAATAGGCTGTCTGAGGGCATTTGTCTTAGATCTACACTCACTGCCCCAGTGATGACCTTTACCACTTCTATGGAAAAGGGTAGCTGGGGGCGGTTAAGCCCCAGTTTGAGGAGACGCTATTCCTAGGCTTTGTTTGCCTGTTGGACACCCACATGCAAAATGGCCAGGTTGTTTACAAGTAAAGCAAGCACGTGAGCCAGGATTGTGAAACGCCTTGCTAAAGGCGGCCCCTACAGCGAGACCCATGGCATGGGCTGCACCCACGCCTGCACAGAGTCTAATAAATTCAGAAAGTTTCCCTTTATCCTTATGTGGTTGAAGAACATCCTGACATGCTGGGTTGGCATTTTCAAAGGCAAGATGTTTTACATAGGTGCTTTCACCTTCGCTTGGTTCATGCAAGCATTCCGCAGCTAGGTTAAGCCGGGGAACAAGCTACCTATAAGGCTCATGGGGCACTTGTCAAATTTTTGCCAGGGAATTGGTAGCCGAGGCCTTTTGAGGGAGGTGTCACCAAGCAGGAAAACCAGCCATCTGAGTCTGCGCCAAGAGTCCAGGAGGGAAACGTGCCTGTTATTTTTAGTGTCAAAAGGCGCATTGCCCACTAGCTAAACTTAAGTCCCAGATTCAGAGGAGGCCTTAGTTAAAATTATTTGAGCAGTTTCCCGACATTGTCTTCGAAATCTGCATTCCATAAGAGGAAGTCTCCGGCACTGAAGGTAGCTTGGTCTAAAAATTTCCAATCATTGCGAGTAAGCCATTGTGCGCTGTGGGTTTCTAATAAAGCCAACGTGTAGGGCACAGTGGGGCCATAGTGAGCACAAGCCTTATTAAGTTTTTCAAGAAAACATAGGCTTAATTTTTTGTAGACTCTGGGTTCCTTCCTGCCCAGGGGTGAACTCCTCATCCTCTGAGTCCTGATCTCCTTGATCCATTTCCCCCGCTTTCTCCTCTTGTTCCTCATCGAAGTCTTTGACCTCAGCCTGGGCAGGCTTATCTATCTGACTGGTGGTGACTGGGAAGGTGAGAACAGGCCGATGGAGTGGCTTCGACTTTGTATTAGACCGCTGTGGGCCAGCTTGCATTGACTCCATAGCTAAGGCTAATGAAGAGAGCTCAGAGTCAAGGGAATTTAATTATTTTAAAAGTTGCATCTCTTCCCGTCTATGTTGGAAGGATGCTGGCAAGGGAGCGAGGTTAGGTAGGGGAAGTAGGGAAAAAATATCTGGGGGGGGCACTTGGCCCCTGAAGGGCCAGAGCACAAAAGGCAGGAGGGATATAGGAAGGAGGTGGATGTGTAAATCCTGTAGGCTGTGGCAGGGTCCTGAGAGGTTGCGGGTCTTCTGAATGGTAGAGAGCTGCTTCCTTCTCCAAGATAGCGTCCTTCCCAGGGGTCAATGTGTCTCTGGGATTTAAAACTGGATAAAGGTGGTTTTTAATCATTGGAGCCTTATTAATTAGGGTCGTATTTTGAGGGGGACCAGGAACGTTCTCAGGGTCCTGGGAAGACTGAGAAGGGTCTATGTCTATACTAATGATGGGCATGCAGAGGAGGGACGAGAGGTCATTTGCATTATCTCTTCCCCAATCCTGACAAGTTGTAAGGTACCATTGTCAAAGCGAAAACTTTTAAGAATTTCATTAATTAAGTTCCAGTAAGAAAAGGTGGGAACTGGCATTTTTTCTGGGCCAAAGGATTCATAATAATCATTTAAACAGTCTCCTACTCTAAGCCATTTTTGCCATCAATGGTCCGTTCAAGAGGAAACCATGGACACAATGCTCCTATGTGTGAAAAGAAAAATTTTAACTCCTTTTTCTTAACATGTGCCCCCCATGTCTTGAAGAACTCCTTGAGGCCTGAAATAAACAAATCATGTGACGATACTGCTTGTCACATGGTGGGTCACTCACCGTGCATCATTCCCACCCTCCTCCTGGATATGTCCTCGGGTGGTGTCTGCTGAGACGATCGCGGGCTCCTCTTGACCCAAGTCTTCCAGGAGGAAGGGGTTCCCCCTCAGTCAATGGCTTGAGCCCCAGTCGGTGGGCGCCAGATGTCCCGGCCGGCAGGACACATCAACATGGGCAGCAAACCTAGATGGGGAGGAATGAAGGGACAAGAGACACGAGAGATGAGAGCAACACAGGAGTTCTGATCAAGCTGCAAAATTTTATTGTTCACACATGGGTATTAAAATGCTGGATTTGGGAAAACTCTCTTATCGGCAGTTCCTGGATGTCTTCACAAGGTGAGATAACTTCAGGATGTTTCTGGAAGAAAGATGGCCACAGGATGTCTCAGGGACACATATGGCTACAGGATGTCTTCCAGACAGGATGTCTCCTGGTGGCTGTTTCTTGTAAGTGTCAGGCTGTTCTTTGAAAAAGAATTCCTTCTACCCTTGACAGTCAGGGATTCAGTATTTCGAATGGAAAATTGGAAAATGAATCCAATGTGTAGGCAAATATGTGCTACCCAAAAATCTTCCAACTCTCATTCAGAACAATGCCTTGACATTTCCTTCACCCCAAGTAAGACACAATTAGAGGAGAAGAGTTAGAAAATCTGTGAATACATATCAGTAATGGAAAATGCTCAGGAGTTCACAACCTTCGAGGTTGTAGAGAAGTTTCAAAAAGTAAGGGACAGGGTAAAAACTCCAAAAACATGGAGCTCTGCTGGCCTAAAAACTTTTTGAAAAACTGCCTCTGAGGTTGGGCACCTGAAATATATGTTGATGACAGGAGCTTTAGCTTCCTTTGTAGTGAGACCATCAAAGCTGGGTCTGCATCTATATGACCTGGAAGACATGGTTTCTTTTTTTCCTATGAACATGAGGCAGCAGGGCTGAATTCTCTCTTTATAGGTAAACTGTTGCCACTGGGGGCTAAGTGTCTTCCAGTGTGGACTGTGAAGCCATTTGGTCATCCTCCAATTTTCGTGGTGTTTCTTGCAGCTGCACTGGGAGTTTGGTATTTGCTTCACAAAATACGAGAAGTTCAACTGGGACACAGTGATGGAGGGAGTTCTGTCACGTGTGGTGGGTAAGGGTCTGCAGGAGAATGCACCAACCTGGCTTATATCCCACATAGCTTGCCCCCTTGACCATAGCAATCTGATTCTAAATATTGCCCTGCAACCTCTCCATATAACAAGATGCCTTTACATACAAGGGTATGGGGGCTGCACCATATCAGTCACAAGGCATTTGGAAGCCAATGGCATATCCACATCACCCCACCACAGATGTTTTAACACACACCTGCACACCACTGCTCTAGGCCGACTACTCATCAGGCTCCAAGTTACTGGCATCTCTGTTCTATACCATTATCATGAAACCCAGTCAATCAAGGCACTGTCTGGTACACTCATGATCAGCAATAGGACACCCAAAGGTTCTCCAGTGCCACCAGGTGATGGGAATTTCCAAACTTTAATGATATTTATCTAGGCATTTTTCATGGATGAAGTTGAAGGCACTGTGGGTTTCAATTCATTCAGGAACCATAAAATGGAGAAGAAGCTCATTTCAATGAAAGCTCTGGAGAATTCTAACAGGCAAGGCTTCCCAAAGACAGGCTAAAAGGTCACATTAAGCCAGGCATTTGAGGTCTACAATGTGAGGTCCATGTGTGTTTTGACTTGCAACGATGGCTGCCAAGTCTTTAAGAATAAAATCATGTGATGTCCTTCCTGAAATTTCCAGTGCTCTTCCGAAAGCCTCCCTGGGCCTAGATCTCAGTTTCCAAGTGCGACTCTCATGCGTGGCCTCCTAAAATCCCAACACAATACATGCCAATACTTCTTTGAGGTCAGTTCCAGACCTCAGTCTCTAAGGGGAATCACATAAGTGTTCAAGCCCAGGTGGACATAGTCATCTCTTCCAACGGCCACAAAAATGACTACAATTAAAACCAAAACACTCCCACATGACACACCTGATGCAAAGGCCTTCCTGACTTTCAGGGCAACAGAAGAATAGGCAAGCAAAATGTCCAAAGCAGGGTTTTTCCACTGAGGCATTCCTGGTCACACTGATATCTGAGCTTTCTGAGATGCTCGCCATTCCCTTCAGCTATCCAGTACATGGCCATGTCACAGAGATTTAAGGAGGTACATATCATGGACACAAAACCATGAGCCTATTCTGGAGAGTGCACACAATTCAGGAAGAAAACAGGAACTTAAGAAGTTAGCAGGTGTTCCCCATTGATAAGTCAAGCCGCAGTCCATTCATGAATTGGGCAGGATGAAAGCTGAGAAGCTTTCTACTAGACAGGACTCACCCATTGATGCATTTTCTTTTCTAATATCTACAACCAGGGACACAGTGGTATAAACAGACATAGAAACACTCGCCTTGTCAAATGACTTACTAGAAACAGTTCCCTCCAAACCAAACAAACCGCCATTCCTACCTATTCTCAGAATATGAGACAAAACCACAAACCCACACCGACTCCCACAAAGACACATCCTTCCCCCAAGTAGGTCTGTGACTATCCGGAGTGTCCTCTGACTGGTGGGCCATACTATGTTCCAATGAAATGGCCTGTCCTGTCTCAGATCTGGTCTCCTTGGCCAACTCTGTGAAGTTGTCAGGAGCCAGCAGTGAGCCACTACCTACTTTCTCAGGAAAAGCCCCTCTTCAGAGCTTTCCTGGTTTTGGCTGTCCTCACATCAGTAGGTACCAAGAATGTCTGACTCTGTCCTTGGTAAATCCATACAAGTGAGACCACTGGGATTGGGACTGCCTCTTGGTGCCTGGCTTCTTGGATACCAAGTTCAGAGAGTTCCATCAACAAAGAAGTGAGGTGAGGTCACTTCCTTAAGGAACTGAATCAGATCACTGCCTTGGTAACCACTTTGTCCTAACAGTTGCTTCCAAGACGACCATGAGATGGAGGCTGCCCCTACTTTCTGTGACACTTTCACAAGGTAGAATGGTATATCAACCATAGGCACCTAGGAACAGCTCTCCACACCAACCTGGTTTGGTCCATCTTCTCTACAATAAGAAGAGAGAGGCTGATTCATAAACAACCCTTCATCCTGACCAGGTTGTTTGCCATGGATGCTGACTTTTGCTCTCTCAGGTCCTTCATAGTTGTTTACATCTTCTCCAGGGATCATTTCTGCATGGACCTTGAGGTTCTCAGGAGGTGGAAGATCCCCTATATTCCTGTATTGTAAGACCAACTCTGTCCCTGCTCTTCTGTAAAGTTAGATTGAGGGAACAGTGTATGGTTAGGGTTAATAATATGTTCAATTTGAATAAGGAATCATTCTGCTGCATGAATAATGGTACTGGGAACCTTCGACATTTATAAGTATATATAGGTGAAATATATGTATGAAAACAGAAATCTAAATAAGATTTGAAGCGCAGAATGGGGATGGGCCCTTGATTGTGATACTTAGCGTTGAATTATGTTCTGCACAGATGTCTGAGATAGATCGATATACAATGGCATTAGACACTGTACCTTGTATTATTGAATGTATTAGAGAACATCCAGTCAAAAAGGGATAATGGGTAGGATTAGGAAGATAGTCAGTAGGTTTAAGAAGAAGAGTGAGTATAGGATTTGGAAAAAAAGTTCCTTAGCAATAGGGTTTGGATTAGAGTGTGAATGTAAATGTCAGCACAATTGAAGAGTCAGTCACAATGATGAACTGTGGAAAGTATGTAGGAAAGCTGATATAAATAGAGACATTATGAAACCAGGAAAAGTATAAAGTGAGAGATAGGATTAGATATTTTCAACAGGGTTGAGTTTGAATATATAAACTTAGCAAGAAACAAATATGTTGTCACAAATAGGATTGACTTTTGAGAGCATTAGCCAAACTTGACATGGATGGTTTTAGTAATCCATGTTCACTTTACATTTAGGCTTTGGTGCAAACATAAGTGTGACCTTTTCTTTTTGTGTCCAGAATATTACTGTGATAAAATGTGTATGTAGATCAGATGACATGAGTATTTCTTCCACCATTACTGGGAGCAAAATTTTGAAGACGTATAAATTAGTATTGGGTTTACAAAGAGGTGTACCCTGTGTCTATGAATATAGAGACAATGCATGAATAGACAATAGTGTGAATAAATAATATAACTGGTTCCACTTTAAATAATGGATTTATTTGATATCTGAAAATATATAAGAAATCTTATATTGATATACAATCATTCATTCCAACCAGTTATACATCTAATAGTAATATTAGGGTTATAGTTTATCATGAAGGGTGTGTGAGTTTTGCTTCAAATATGATTATGGAAATCGAAAATAATATGTTTGGAATAAAGTCTCATAAACAAACCAGTCAAGAAACATGGAGGATTATATTTGTTCTAAAGCAGAAAATGATTGAAAGTGAAACAAATGCCTATAATTTTGCTAACGTATGGATGAAATATATATCCTATAATGTGCATAAACTGAAGAAATTGTAACATACCAGTGGTGAATAAGAATGAACATCAAAATACACATCATGTCCCATAGGAATCTACTTGCATTGATGAGAAACTGGATCAATTATTGTAGAAATATTAGGATTTGTATCCACCATTCACTGAAGTTAGTTTTCATTTCTAGGAAAAAAATATGTATTTCAGGTGGATGAATATTTCCGTGAATAATCTTGTGAAATGTTAACTCTAAATCCACATACATGAATATGAATGAATTTAGGGAGTTTATAATAAGACACATATATTTTATATTTTAAAAAAATTTAGAGTGTATATATATATATACACACACACACACACACACACACACACACACACAGACATTAAAAATTAGCAATACATATGCCAATCGAAATTCACCATGAAATATATATCATCCACAGATCCAAAAATATTCATTTTACTGAACATGGATTTATGTATAATGTTGTTCAACTAGGAAGCTCACCCATAGTTTGAAATTTCAGTTTCAACAGCGTTTAGGCAGAGTGATCTATTCTCACAATTTCTATCTGCCAAGTCAGCCACCTCACAAGAATGTACCTGTGGTACCAGGTAGAATTCTATATGTGCATATAAAAATACATGTGCTGAATAGGCTACAGAGAAAGGGTGACAGGAATTCACATATTTGTTAACTTTAAGTACACATGGAACTATTTCAATTAAAAATTAACTAGATTTATAACACCTACACTTTATCATGCAAAAGCCAAGTCTAACTATACACCATGCCTCCTCTGAAATGTTTGTATTTCTATTCTGTTTGGGTTATTTTACTCCATCATATTAGGATTAGTAGTAAGAGTCTATTAGGGTATGGGTTAGTGTCAGTTATTAAGTATTTCAAATGGAAAATAGGAAAATGAATCCAATGTGTATGCAAATATGTGCTACAAAAAATTTCCACTTTCATCCAGAACAATGCCTTGACAATATCTTCGCCCCTAGTAAGACACAATTAGAGAAGAAGAGTTAGAAAATCTGTGAATACATACCTGGAATGGAAAATGTTCAGGAGGTGGTAGAGGAGTTTCCAAATGTAAGGGACAGTGTAAACACTCCACAAACATGGAGCTATGCTGGCATTAAGACTTCTTGAGAAACTGCCTCTGAGGTTGGGCACTTGAAGTATATGTTGTTGTCAGGAGCTTTAGCTCCCTGTGTACGGAGACCATCAAAGCTGGGTCTGCATCTATGTGACCTGGAGGATATGGTTTCTTATTTTCTAATGAACATGAGGAAGCAGTGATGAATTCTCTCTTTGTAGATAAACTGTGGCCACTGGGGGCTAAGTGTCTCCCTGTGTGAACTTTGAAGCCATTTGGTCATCCTCCAATTTTCGTGGTGTTTCTTGCAGCTGCACTGGGTGTTTTGTATTTGCTTCACAACATACAAGGATTTCAAATGGGTCACAGTGCTGGTGGGAGTCCTGTAAGGTGTGGTGGGTCAGGGTCTTCAGGAGAATGCACCAACCAGGCTTCTATCCCACATTGCTTGCTCCCTTGACCATAGCAACCTGATTCTGAACATTGCCCTGAAACCTGTCCATATAACCAGATGCCTTTTCATATAATTTTCTGCTGGCTGCACCAAATCAGTCACAAGCCATTTGGAAGCCAATGACACACCCACATGGCCACACCACAAATATATTTTCAGACAACTGCACACCACTGCTCTAGGCTCACTACTCAGCAGGCTCCAACTTACTGGCATCTCTGTTCTACACCATTGTCAAGAAATCCAGTCAATCAAGGCACTGTCTTGTACACTCATGAGCAGCAATAGGACATTCAATGGTTCTCCAGTGCCACCTGGTCATTGGGAATTTCAAAAATTTCATGGTATTTATCTATCCATTGTTCAAGAATGAAGTTGGAGGCACTTTGGGGTTTCCATTCATCCAAGAACCATGAAATGGTGAGGAAGCTCATTTCAATGAAAGCTCTGGAGATCTCTCACAGGCAAGGCTTCCCAAAGAGTGGTCAAAATGTCACATGCAGACAGGCCCATTGAGGTCTAAAATGTGAGGTCCATGTGTGTTTTGACTCTTAACTATAGCTGCCAAGTCTTTCAGAATAAAATCATGTGATATCCTGGCTGAGATTCTCGGTGCTCTGTGGAAAGCCACCCAGGGCCCAATCTCAGGTTTCAAGGGTGACTCTCATGTGTGTCCTCCTACAATCCCAACACAATTAATGGCAATACTTTTCTGAGGTCAGTTCCAGAACTCAGTCTCGAAGGAGAATCACACCAGAGTTCAAGCCCATGTGGACCCAGTCATCTCTTCCAACCGCCACACAAATGACCACAATTGAAACCAAAACTTTCCCACATGACCCTCATCTTCTTCCATATAGACACTCATCATAAACTCTTGCTGGAGGTTTCCATTAGGAGCGCAGCCCAAGACAATGTCCAAAATATGCACCCTTGCCCGTCATTTGCCTAAAGTGAGCATGGCCTTGACACCCTTCCTGTAAACCAGGAGTGATCAAATAGGCCTGCCTTTAATTCTGCTCTGCTTCTCCAATTTGAGGCCTACTGACTGTCAGGTATAGATTCTTTATGTGATTTGGCATCATGGGAGAACCCAAGCACTTGTGCAGAAGTTCAAAGAACTCATTTGACCCAGAGGATCCTATTCTCACTTGATGGAGGTCAGGAACCTAACAGAGGAAGGCAGGAAACTTCATGCACAATGACTGATATTTTTACCATTTTTGTTTTCAATACACACATGGGAACTTTCTTTATATCCATCAGGTGCTGAGAATCTAATACATAGCCTGACCCAGAGCCAAGCGGCTGATTCAGACACATCCCTTTCGAAAGCAAGTAAGCAAAGCACCACAGGTGATGCCCATTCATTTGCATTTAAAAACTGTTTACTTCAGGCTTCAAAAAGGAGTGGCCTGAGGTAAGGACCTTCCTGACATTCAGGGCAACAGAAAAATAGGTAAGCAGAAGGCCCAAAACAGTGTTTCTCCACTGAGACTTTCCTGGTCACACTGATATCTGAGTTTCCTGAGATGCTCGCCATTCCATTCAGCTATGCAGTACATGGCCATGTCACAGAGCTTGGAGGTGTTACATATCTTGGACACAAAACCATGAGCCTATTCTGGGTAGTGGCCAAAATTTAGGAAGAAAACAGGAACTTAGGACGATAGTAGGGGTGGCCCATCCATAAGGCAACCTGCAGTCCAGTCATTAATTGGGTAGGATGAATGCTGGAAAACTTTCTTCTAGACAGGACATATCCATTGATGCATTCTCTTTTCTCATGTCTACAACCACGGACACAGTGAGATACACAGATATAGAAACACCTTTTCAAACGACTTTTTAGAAACAGTCCACTCCAAACCAAACAAACCGCCTTTCCTACCTATTCTCAGAACATGAGACAAAACCACAAACTCACACCCACACCCACAAAGGCACTTCCTTCCCCCAATATGTCTGTGATTATCGGGAGTGTCCTCTGTCTGTGGACCATATTGTTACCCCGAACTGGCCTGCCCTGTCTCAGATCTGGTCTCCGTGGCCAAATCTGTGAAGTTGTCAGGAACCAGCGATGACCAACTACCTGCTTTCTTAGGAAAGGACCCTCTTCATCGCTGTCCTGGCATTTGGCCATTCTCACATCAGTAGGTACCAAAAAAAAGACTCTCTGCCCTTGGTAAAACCAAACATGTGATCCCACTGGGACTGTGACTGGGACTGGCTCTGGATGCCTGGCTTCCTTGATCCCAAGTTCAGAGAGTTCCATCACCAAGTAAGTTAGGTGAAGTCACTTTCTTCATGAAATGAATGAGGTCACTGCCTTGGCAACCACTTTGCCCTAGCAGTTGCTGCCAAGGGTCCCATGAGATGGAGGCTGTTCCTACTTTCTGTGACACTGTCACAAGTTAGAATGGTATATCAACCATATGCACCGGGGAACTTCTCTCCATACAGGCATGCTTTGGTCCATCTTCTCTACATTAAGAAGAGAGAGGCTGATTCAGACACATCCTTTCATCCTGTCCAGGTTCTTTACCATGTCAGAAGACTTTTGCTCTCTTTGGTACTACATAGCTGCCTACAACTTCTCCAAGGATCATTTCTGCATTGACCTTTGAGGTTCTCAGCAGGTGGAAGATCCCCTACATTCCTGTATTGTAAGACCAATTCTGTCCCTGCTCCTCTGTAAAGTTAGATTGAGGGAACAGCGTATGGTTAGGGTTAATAACAGGTTCGATTTCGGTTAGGAATCATTCTGCGGGATGAATAATGTTATTGGGAACCTGCGATATTTAAAAGAATATAAAGGTGAAATATAAGTTTGAAAACCCAAATCTATGTAAGTTTTGAAGCCCAGAAGTGTATTGGGCCCTTGGGTAGGATACTTAGCTTTGAATTATGTTCTGCACAGATGTCTCTGATTAATCGCTATACAATGGCATAGGACCTTTACCTTGGATGATTGAATGTTGAAGAGAACATGCAGTCAAAAAGGGATAATCGGTAGGATTAGGAAGATAGTCAGAAGGTTTAGAAAGAAGAGTGAGTATAGGATTTGGACCAAAAGTTTTTTAGCAATAGGGTTTCGGGTAGAGAGTGAATGTAAATGTCAGCACATGTGAAGAGTCATTCACAATGATGAACTGGGGAAAATATGTATGAAAGTAAATATCAATTGAGACAAAAGGAAACCAGGCAAAGTATAATGTGAGTTATAGGATTAGACATTTTCAACAGGGTTGAGGTTGAATATATAATCTTAGCAAGAAACAAATATGTAGTCACAAATTGGATTGACATTTGAGAGCATTAGGCAACCTGGACATGGATGTTATTACTAATCCATGCTCACTTTCCATTTAGGCTTTGGTACAATCATAAGTGTGACCTTTGCATTTTGTGTCCATAATATTACTGTGATAAAATATATATGTAGATCAGGTGACATGAGTATATGTTCCACCATTTCTGGGAGCAATATTTTGAAGACGTATAAATTAGTATTGGGGGTACAAAGAGGTGTACCCTGTTTCTATGAATATACAGATAATGCATGAATAGAACATACTCTGAATAAAACATATACTCATTCCACTATAAATAATGAATTGAATTGATATCTGAAAATATACAGGAAATCAAATATTGATATACAGACATTCATTACAACCAGTTATACATCAATGATAATATTAGTATTAGGATTTTCATGAAGAGTGTGTGAGTTTCGCTTCAAAATTGATTTTGGAAATCGAAAATAATGTGTTTGGAAAGAAGTCTCATGAAAAGACCAGTAAAGCAACATGGAGGAATACATGTTTTCAGAAGCAGGAAGTGATTGAAAGTGAAACAAATTCCTATATATTTTTGAAATTTTGGATGAAATATATATACTATGATGTGCATAAACTGAAGAAATAATAATGTCCCATTGTTGAATAAATATGAATGTCAAAATATATATCATGTCCCATAGGAATCTGCTTGCGTTGATGTTAAACTGGGTCAGTTACTGTAGAAATATTAGGATTTGTATACACCATTCACTGAAGTTAGTTGTCAGTAATAGGAAACAAATATGAATTTCAGGTGGATGAATATTTTAGAAAATAATCTTGTGAAAAGTTGATTATAAATCCACATAAATGAATATGAATGAATTTAGGGAGTGTATAATAAGTCACATATATTACATATTTTGAAAAATCTGGAGAGTATATATATATATATATATATATATATATATATATATATATATATACAGAGAGAGAGAGAGACATTAAAAACTAGCAATATATATGCCAATCAAAATTCATCATGAAATATATATCATACACAGATCCAAAAATATTCATTATACTGAACATGGATTTATGTATAATGTTGTTCAACTAGAAAGTTCACCCATAGTTTGAAATTTCAGTTCCAACAGCATTTACGAGGAGTGATCTCTTCTCACAATTTGTATCTGCCAAGTCAAACACCTCACAAGAATATACGTGTGGTACCAGGTAGAAATCTATATGTGCATATAAAAATACATGTGCTTAATAGGCTACAGAGAAAGGGAGAAAGGAATTCACATATTTGTTAACTTTAAAAACTCATGGAGAACTATTTCAAAAAAAAATTTGCAAGATTTATAACTCCTACCCTATATTATGCAAAAGGCAAGTCCTAGTATACACCTTGCCTCCACTGAACTGCTTGTACTTCTTTTCTGTTTTTTGTTATTTTTCTCCATCACATTAGGATTAGTAGTCAGAGTCTAGTTGGGAATTGGTTAGGGTCAGAGATTCAGTGTTTTGAAGGGAAATTGAAAAATGTATCCAATGCCTATGCAAATATGTGCTACCCAAAATCTTCCCACTCTCATCCAGAACAATGCCTTGACATTATCTTTTACCAAAGTAAGACACAGTTAGAGGAGAAGAGTTAGAAAATCTGTGAATACATATCTGGAATGGAATATGCTCAGGAGTTCACAACCTTGGAGGTGGTAGCAGAGTTCAAAAAAGTAAGGCAAAAGGTAAACACTCCTCAAACATGGAGCTCTGCTGGCCGAAAGAATTCTTGAGAAACTGCCTCTGAGGTTGGTCACTTGAAATATATGTTGTTTTCAGGAGATTTAGTTCTTTTGTAGAGAGACCATCAAAGCTGGTTCTGCATATATGTGACCTGTAAGACATGGTTTCTTATTTTTCATTGAACATGTGGCAGCAGTGCTGAATTCTTTTTTTGTAGCTAAACTGTGGACACTGGGGCTAAGTTTCTCCCTGTGTTAACTGGGAAGACATTTGTTCATCCTCCACTTTTAGTGGTGTTTCTTGCTGCTGCATTGGGAGTTTGGTATTTGCTTCACGAAATAAAGGAGTTCAATTGGGACACATTGCTGGAGGGAGTTTAGTCACGTGTGGTGGGTGGGGGTTTGCAGGAGAATGCAATAACCAGGCTTCTATCCCACATAGCTTGCCCCCTTGATCATAGCAACCTGATTCTGAACATTTCCCTGAAACCTCTCCATATAACAAGATGCCTTTACCTATTGGGTCTGTTGGCTGTAACCATATCAGTCACAAGCCATTTGGAAGCCAATGGCAGATCCACGTGGCCCCACCACAGATGTTTTGTC
Organism: Callospermophilus lateralis; assembly: GCF_048772815.1. NCBI lineage: Eukaryota > Metazoa > Chordata > Mammalia > Rodentia > Sciuridae > Callospermophilus > Callospermophilus lateralis. Next base: position 563,583 of record NW_027512661.1, on the reverse strand, counting down.
ACACATCTGTCCACCACTGCTCTAGGCCCACTAATCATCAGGCGACAACTAACTGGCATCTCTGTTCTTCACCATTTTCATGAAACCCTGTCAATCAAGGCACTGTCTGGTATACTATGATCAGCATCAGGACATCCAAAGGTTTTCCAGTGCCACCTCGTCATGGAAATTTCAAAAATTTCATGGTATTTATCTAGCCATTATTCAAGGAAGAAGTTGTAGTCACTGTTGGTTTCAATTCATTCAGGAACCATTAAATGTTAAGGAAGCTCATTTCAATAAAAGCTCTGCAGAACAATCACAGGCAAGGCATCCCAAATAGTGGCCAAAAGGTCACATGAAGCCAGGACCATTGAGGTCTACAATGTGAGGTCCATGTGTGTTTTGACTCTCAACTATGGCTGCCAAGTTTTTCAGAATAAAATCATGTGATATCCTGGCTGAGATTCTCAGTGTTCTGTGGAAAGCCACCCTTGGCCTAGATCTCAGTTTCAAAGGGCGACTCTCATGCGTGGCCTCCTAACAACCCCACACAATCCATGGCAATACTTCTCTGAGGTCAGTTCTACAACTCAGTCTCTAAGGAGTATTACACCAGAGTACAAGCCGAGGTGGACCCAGTCATCCCTTCCAACTGCCACACAAATGACCAAAATTAAAACCAAAACATTCCCACATGGCCCTCATCTTCTTCCACATAGACCCTCATTATAACCTTTGGCTGGAGATTTCCATGAGGGGTACAGCGCAAGAGAGTGTCCAAAATAAGCTCCCTTGGCCCTCATTTGCCTAAAGTCAGGGTGGCCTGGACACCATACCTGTGAACCAGGAGTGATCAAATAGGCCTGCCATTACAACTGCTCTGCTTCTCCAATTTGAGGCCTACTGACTGTTGGGTTTAGATTCTTTATGTGAAGTGGAATCATGAGAAAACCCACGCACCTCTGCATGGCTTTGAAAAACTCATTTGACCCAAAGGATCCCTATACTCACTTGATGATTGTCTGCAACCTAATAGAGGAAGGAGAGAGACATCATCTACAATGACTGAATTTTGCCATTTTGGTTTTGGATGCACACATGGGATCTTTCTTTATATCCATCAGGTGCTGAGAATCTAAGCCACAGCCTCACACAGGGCCAAGAGGCTGATTCAGACACATCCCTTTCAAAGCAATTAAGCAAAGAGCCACAGGTGATGCCCAATCATTTCCATATGAAAACTGTTTTTTTCATGCTTCACAAAGGGGTGGCCTGAGGCAAAGACCTTCCTGTCATTCAGTGAAACAGAAAAATAGGTAAGCAAAAGGCACAAAACATGGTTTCTCCACTGAGACTTACCTGGTCACACTGATATCTGAGTTTTCTAAGATGCTCGCCATTACCTTCAGCTATTCAGTACATGGCCATGTGACAGAGCTTGGGGTGGTACCTATCTTGGACACAAAACCATGAGACTATTCTGCAGATTGGTCAGAATTCAGGAAGAAATCTGAAACTTAGGAAGATATTAGGTGTTGCCTATCGATAAGGCAACCTGCAGTGCAGTCATAAATTGGGCAGGATGAATGCTGGGAAGCTTTCTACTAGACAGGACACATTCATTGATGCATTCTCTTTTCTAATGTCTACAACCACGGACACAGTGTTATACACAGACATAGAAACACTTGCCTTGTCAAACGACTATCTTGAAACAGTCCACTGCAAACCAGACATACCAGCTTTTCTACCTATTCTAAGAAAATGAGACAAAACCACAAACTCACACCCACAAACACAAAGGCACCTCCTTCTCCAAGTAAGTCTGTGAATATCCAGAGTGTCCTCTGACTTGCGGGCCCTACTATGTTCCCCCGAAATGGCCTGTACTGTGTCAGATCTGGTCTCCTTGGCCAACTCTGTGAAGTTGTTAGGAGCCAGCAGTGAGCCACTACCTAGTTACTAAGGAAAGGCCCGTCTTCAGAGCTCTCCTGGCATTTGGCCATCCTCACATCAGTAGGTACCAAAAAAGACAGAATCTGTCATTAGTAAAACTAAACAAGTGAGCCCACTGGGACTGGGACTGGGACTGGCTCTGGATGCCTGGCTTCCTGGATCCCAAGTTCAGAGAGTTCCATCACCAAAGAAGTAAGGTAGGTCACTTCCTTCAGGAACTGAATAGGTCAATGCCTTGGCAAACACTTTGTCCTAATAGTTGCTTCCAAGGGTCCCATTAGATGGAGGCTGCCCCTACTTCCTGTGACACTGTCACAAGTTAGAATGGCATATCAACCATAGACACACGGGAACAGCTCTCCACACAGACCTTGTTTTGTCCATCTTCTCTACATTAAGAAGAAAGTGGCTGATTCAGACACACCCCTTCATTCTGACAAGGTTGTTTGCCATGGAAGATGACTTTTGCTCTCTCAGGTCCTTCATAGCTGCCTACCTCTTTTCCAGGGATCATGTCTGCATGGACCTTTGATTTCTCAGCAGGTGGAAGATCCCCTACATTCCTGTATTGTAAGACCAACTCTGTCCCTGCTCTTCTGTAAAGTTAGATTGAGGGAACAGTGTATGTTTAGGGTCAATAACATGTTGGATTTAGTTTAGGAATCATCCTGCAGAATGAATAATGGTATTTGAAACTGCGATATTTACCAGAATATATATGTGAAATATAAGTGTGAAACCAGAAATCTAGGTAACATTTGAAGCCCAGAAGGGCATTGGACCCTTGATTGTGATACTTAGCATTGAATTGCATTCTGCACAGAGGTCTCAGATAGATCAATATACAATGGCATAAGACCTTGTACCTTGCTTGATTGAATGTAGAAGAGAACAACCAGTCAAAAAAGGATAGTCGGTCGGATTAGGAAGATATTCGGTAGGTTTACAAAAAGAATGAGTATAGGATTAGGATCAAAAGCTTATTAGCAATAGGTTATCGATTAGAGTGTGAATGTAAATGTCAGCACATGTGAAGAGTCAGTCACAATGATGAACTGGGGAAAATATGTAGGAAACAGAAATAGAGCCATAATGAAATCAGGCAATGTATAAAGTGAGGGATAGGATTAGACATTTTCAGTAGGGTTGAGTTTGAATATATAATCTTAAGAAGAAACAAATATGTAGTCACCAATAGGATTGACATTTGACAGCATTAGGCAACATGGACATGGATGTTTTTAGTAATCCATGTTTACTTTTCTTTTAGGCTTTGGTACAAACATAAGTGTGACCTTTGCATTTTGTGTTCCAAATATTTCTGTGATTAAATGTATAAGTAGATCAGGTGACATGAGTATTTCTTCCACCATTTCAGGGAGCAATATTTTGAAGACGTATAAATTAGTATTGGGGGTATAAAGAAGTGTACTCTGCGTCTATGAATATAGAGATAATGCATGAATAGACCATTCTGTGAATAAATAATATAACTCTTTTCACTTTAAATAATGGATTGAATTTTTATCTGAAAATATGTAAGAAATCCTATATTTGTATGCAATCATTAATTCCAACCAGTTATACATCTAATGGTAATATCAGAGTTATAATTTATCATAAAGTTTATGTGAGTTTTGCTTCAAAAGTGATTATGGAAATTGAAAGTCATGTGTCTTGAAAGAAGTCTCATGAAAAGACCTGTCAAGAAACATGGAAGAATACATGTGTCCTGAAGCAGGAAGTGATTGAAAGTGAAGCAAATTCCTATAAATTTGCGAACTTGTGGGGAAATCTTAAGAGCCCCTCCCAGCTCTCCCTTGAGCGCGATATCCAGACCGAGGGAATTAGGAGTGGCACGGGACTCGTGGTGCAGACCTCCAGGCCACCGCTCCCACCAGTGCTGAAAACTGAAGTCTCTTGCTCCAGCTTCCGGGGGCATGGCTTCTGGAGTGCAAGCAAATTCGCTGGGGGTTCTCAGGCCTAAGCTCTAAAAACTTAGGGTCTGAGGGAGACAAACAGGGAGATTGTGCCCAGGCGTTCATGAAAACAGGGTTCCTAGGAGCAGCAGACCTGGCATGTAGCCAGTATTGTGGTGAATGTCACAGGTGAGTGGGGCCTGGCTTGAGGAAACACAAAAGAAGGCCCTAGGCACTCAGGATTGGACACCCACCCAGTGTGGGAGGAATAGCTGCTGCACAGTGATTGGTTCCCACCTATTGAAAGGAGAAGCTTGGCCCAGTGGGCACAGCTCTACCTAATGGAAAAAAAAGTTTATTGCAATCTATGACTGCATTTATTATTATTATTATTATATTAGTTTGTTTTTTTTGTTTTTGTTTTTTTTTGTTTTCTTTTATTTTCATTTTTTGTTGCTGTTCTTTAACTTTTTTAAAATGTTTTTAATTTTTTTTTAATTTTTTCTTTTGTTATTATTATTTTTTAAAATTTTAATTTTATATTATCATAATCATTTTTTTTAAAAATCATTTTCTTTCTTTATTTTCTATTTTTTCTATTGTCTTTTCATTTCTTTTCAATTTTCTTATTTCCCATTCCTTGCATTCTACCTACCTACTCTCATTCTCTTTAGTGACTTTTTCCCTTCCCTTCTAAAATCTTTCCTCCCAAGCATCAAATAAATTTATAAGAGTAAACAGTAACTAAGCAGTCAAACAGAACAAGAAGTAACATGAGCAGCATAAACAAGCAAGGAAGAAAAGGAGTACAAACCACGAAGGACACCCTAAATATTCAGGAGGACCTAGAGTCATCAGAAAAATGGTCATATAAAGAACTCAAGGAATACCTTAGACAGATGGAATGGAAACTTAAAGAGGATACGAGACAGAAAATCCAAACAGTAAAAGAAAACATTGAAAATGAATTACATAAACAGATAAAAGAAAAAGTTAAGCATCTTTATCAGAGGATAGAGATTATAAAAAAATCAAACAATAATTCTAGAAATGAAGGAAATGATAAACCAAATTAAGAACTCCATTGAGAGTATCACTAACAGAGTGGAGCAAGTAAAAGCCAAAAGGTCAGATAATGAAGACAAAATATATCATCTTGAAATGAGTCCAGCCAACTCAGAAAGGCTGGCAAAAAAAATCACAAGAAAAACATCCAAGAGATTTGGGATAACATAAAAAAAAAAAAAACACACTTACGAGTCATCAGGATAGAGGAAGTTACAGAGACTCAAACCAAGGGAATGAGAAAACTGCTGAATGAAATAATTACAGAAAACTTTCCAGAAATAAAAAAGGAAATGGATATACAAATTGTAGATGCATACAGGACAAGAGCACACAAAATCACAGTAGACCAATGCCAAGACACATTGTTATGAAGATATCAAATATACAGAACAAAGAGAAAATAATAAATCTACAAGAGAATGGAGGCAGAATACATTCAGTGGTAAACAAATAAGGTTAACAATGGATATTTCATCACAGACGCTGAAAGCAAGAAGATCCTGGAAAAATGTATATCAAACACTGAAAGACAATGGATGCCAACCAAGAATTATGTATCCAGCATAATTAACCATCAGGTCCAACAACGAAATAAGAATCTTTCATGATAAACAAAAGCTAAAAGAATTTGAAGCCAGAAAACAAGCATTGCAAAGCGTCTTGAGCAAAACACTACACAAGAAAGAAATGAAAAACAACAACCAAAACCATCAGTGGGAAGTACCTTGGTAATGACAGAGGCAGGGTGAAAGCTTGTCATGGAGAAACAAACTAAATTAAAAAAAATATGAATAATCAAACATGGCTGGCATACAAACCATACATCAATAGTAACTCTGAATGTAAATGGCTTAAAGTCTCCAATAAAGCGACATAGGCTGGTAACTTGGACTAAATAAACAAATCCAACAATATGTTGCCTCCAGGAGACACATCTGAAATGCAAAGACACACAGGCTGAAGGTGAAAGGTTGGGAGAAAATACACCATGCACACTTATCCTCATAAACAAGCAGGGGTGGACATCCTCATATCGAATAAAATCGACTTCAAGACTAAGTTAATCAAAAGGGATAAGGAAGGACATTATATACTGTTATAAGGAACCATTCACTAACAAGACGTAACAATTATCAATATTTATGCACTAAATAATGGTGCTACGTTGTTCATGAAACAAATTCTCCTCAAGCTCCAGAATGAAATAGACCACAACACAATAATTATGGGTGACTTCAACACACATCTATCATCATTGGACAGATCATTCAAACAAAAGTTGAATAAAGAAAGAATGGAACTCAATATCACAATCAATAACCTACATGTAACTGACATATATAGAATATATCAACCATCATCAAGTGGATATACTTTTTTTCTCAGCAGCACATGGATCCTTCTCAAAAATAGACAATATATGATGCCATAGGGCAACCCTCAGTAAATATAAAGGTGTGGAGATAATACCATGCATTTTATCTGATCATAATGGAATGAAACTGGAAATCAATGATAAAAGAAGGAAGGAAAAATCCTACATCACATGGAAAATGAACAATATGTTACTGAATGATCAGTGGGTTAGAGAAGATATAAAGGAGGAAATCAAAAAATTTTTAGAGATACATGAAAATACAGACGCAACATATCGGAATCTATGGGACACAATGAAAGCAGTTTTAAGAGGGAAATTCATTGCCTGGAGGTCATTCCTGAAAAAAAGTAAAACCGAACAAATAAAAGAGCTCACACTTTAACTCAAAGCCCTAGAAAAGGAAGAGCAAAACCACAGAATATGTAGCAGAAGGCAAGAAATAATTAAAATCAGAGCAGAAATCAACGAAATTGAAACAAAAGAAACTATTGAAAAAATTAACAAAACTAAAAGGTGGTTCTTCGAAAAAATATATATGTTTGACAGACCCTTAGCCATGCTAATGAAGAGAAGAAGAGAGAGAACTCAAATTACTAACATATGGGATGAAAAAGGCTATATTACAACAGATGCTTCCGAAATACAGAAGACAATTAGAAATTATTTGGAAAACCTATATTCCAATAAAATAGAATATAGTGAAGACATCAACAAATTTCTTAAGTCATATGATTTGCCCAGACTGAGTCAGGAGGATACACAAAATTTAAACAGACCAATGTCAATGGATGAAACAGAAGAAGCAATCAAAAGACTACCAACCAAGAAAAGCCCAGGAACGGATGGCTATACAGCGGAGTTTTACAAAACATTTAAAGAAGATTTAATACCAATACTTTTCAAGTTATTTCAGGATAGAGAAAAAGAGGGAGCTCTGCCAAATTCATTCTATGAGGCCAACATCACGCTGATTCCGAAATCAGAAAAAGACACCTCAAAGAAAGAAAACTACAGACCAATATATCTGATGAACCTACATGCAAAAATCCTCAATAAAATTCTGGCGAATCGAATACAAAGGCACATCAAATAATTAGAAATTATTTTGAAAATCATTATTCCAATAAAATAGAAAATAGTGAAGACATCGATAAATTTCTTAAGTCATATGATTTGCCCAAACTGAGTCAGGAGGATACACAAAATTTAAACCGACCAATATCAATGGATGAAATAGAAGAAGCAATCAAAAGACTCCCAACCAAGAAAAGCCCAGGAACGGATGGCTATACAGCGGAGTTTTACAAAACCTTTGAAGAAGAATTTATACCAATACTTTTCAAGTTATTTCAGGAAATAGAAAAAGAGGGAGCTCTGCCAAATTCATTTTATGAGTCCAACATCACCCTAATTCCAAAACCAGAAAAAGACAACTCAAAGAAAGAGAACTACAGACCAATATATCTGATTAACTTAGATGCAAAAATCCTCAATAAATATCTGCCTAATCGAATACAAAGGCACATCAAAAAAATTTTTCACCAGGATCAAGTAGGATTCATCCCTGGGATGCAACGATGGTTCAATATACGAAAATCAATAAATGTTATTCATCACATCAATAGACTTAAAGATAAGAACCATATTATCATCTGGAAAGACGCAGAAAGCATTTGACCAAGTACAGCATCTCTTTATGTTCAAAACATTAGAAAAATAGGGATAACAGGAACTAACCTCGACATTTTAAAAGCTATCTATGCTAAGTCTCAGGCTAGCATCATTATGCATGGAGAAAAATTGAAGGCATTCCCTCTAAAATCTGGAACAAGACAGGGATGCCCTCTGTCACCAGTTCTATTCAATATAGTTCTCGAAACACTGGCCAGAGCAATTAGACAGACGAAAGAAATCAAAGGCATAAAAATAGGAAAATAAGAACATAAATTATCACTATTTCCTGGTGACATGATTCTATACATAGAAAACCCAAAGGGGTCTAAAAAAAATCTACTAGAACTAATAAATGAATTCAGCAAAATGGCAGGATATAAAATCAAAACGCATAAATCAAAGGCATTTCTGTATATCAGCGACAAAACTTCTGAAACAGAAATGAGGAAAAACACTCCATTCACAATATCGTCAAAAAAATTAAATACTTGAAAATCAACCTAACAAAAAATGTGAAAGACTTATACAATGAAAACTACAGAACCCTAAAAAGGGAAGTAGAAGAAGATCTTAGAAGATGGAAAAATATACCCTGTTCCTGGATAGGCAGAACTAACATCATCAAAATGGCGAAATTACCAAAAGTTTTCTATAGGTTTAATGCAATGCCAATCAAAATCCCAAAGGCATTTCTTGTAGAAATAGATAAAGCAATCATGGAATTCATATGGAAAAATATAAGACCCAGAATAGCAAAAGCAATTCTAGCAGTAAGTGTGAATCAGGCGATATAGCGATACCAGACTTAAAAATATACTACAGAGCAATAGTAACAAAAACAGCATGGCACTGGTACCAAAACAGGCGGGTTGACCAATGGGTACAGAATAGAGGACACAAAGACTAATTCACAAAGCTACAACTATGCTATATTTGATAAAGGAGCTAAAAGCATGCAATAGAGGAAATATAGCATCTTCAACAAATGTTTTTGTATAAAATGGAAATCCATATGCAACAAAATGAAACCGAATCCCCTCCTCTTGCCAAGCACAAAAGTTAACTCAAAGTGGATCAAGGAGCTAGATATCAAATAAGAGACTCTGCATCTGATAGAAGAAAAAGTTGGCTCTGATCTACATAATGTGGGGTCGGGCTCCAAATTCCTTAACAGGACACCCATAGCAGAAGAGTTAATAACAACAATCATCAAATGGGACTTACTTAAACTGAAAAGTTTTTTTTCTCAGCAGGATAAAAAATGAGAGAGGTAAATAGGGAGCCTAAATCATGGGAACAAATTTTTACTCCTCACACTTCAGATAGAGCCCTAATATCCAGAGTATACCAAGAACTCAAAAAATTAGACAATAAGATGATAAATAACCCAATCAAAAAATGGGCCATGGACCTGAACCAACACTTCTCAGAGGAGGACATACAATCAATCAGTAAGTACATGAAAAAATGCTCACCATCTCTAGCAGTCAGAGAAATGCAAATTAAAACCACCCTAAGATACCATCCTACTCTAGTAAGATTGGCAGCCATTATGAGGTCAAACAACAACAAGTGCTGGCGAGGATGTGGAGAATAGGGTACTCTTATACATTGCTGGTGGGACTGCAAACTTTTGTGGCAAATTTGAAAAGCAGTATGGAGATTCCTGGGAAAGCTGGGAATGGAACCACCATTTGACCCAGCTATTGCCCTTCTCAGACTATTCCCTGAAGACCTTAAAAGAGCATATTACAGGGATACTGCCTCATCGATGTTCATAGCAGCACAATTCAAAATTGCTAGACTGTGGAACCAACCCAGATGCCCTTCAGTAGATGAATGGATAAAAATAATGTGGTATTTATACACCATTGAGTATTATGCATCATTAAAAAATGACAAAATCATTGAATTTGCAGGGAAATGGATGGCACTAGAGCAGATTATGCTTAGTGAAGCTAGCCAAACCCTAAAAAACAAATAAAAATGTCTTCTTTGATATAATGAGAGCAACTAACAACAGAGCAGGGAGGAAGAGCAGGAAGAAAAGATCAACATTAAACAGAGACATGAGGTGGGGGGCGGAAAGAGAGAGATAAAGGAAATTGCATGGTAATGGAGGGAGACCCTCATTGTTACACAAAATTACATATAAGAGGTTGTGAGGGGAATGGGAAAATAAACAAAGATATAAATGTATTACAGTAGATGGGGTAGAGAGGGAAGATGGGAGGGGAGCAGCGATAGTAGAGGATAGAAAATGTAGCAGAATACAACAGTTACTAATAGGGCATTATAAAAATGCGGATGTGTAACAGATATGATTCTGCAATCCGTACTTGGGATAAAAATGGGAGTTCATAACCCACTTGAATCTAATGTATGAAATATAATATGTCAAGAGCTTTGTAATGTTTTGAACGCCCAATTAAAAAACTAAAATAATAATATGAAATAAAATAATAAAAAAAAAAACACATGGAGAAATATTTCACTGTCATCCAGAACAATGCCTTGACATTACCCTCGCCCCAAGTAATTCATCATTACAGGAGAAGAGTTCGAAAATCTGGGAATACATAGCTGGAATTTAATATGCTCAAAAGTTCACAACCTTGGAGGTGGTAGAGTAGTTTACTAAAGTAAGGGACAGGGTAAACACTCCACAAATATGGAGCTCTGCTGGCCTAAAGACTTCTTCAGAAACTGCCTCTGAGGTTGGGCACTTGAAATATATGTTGTTGTCAGGAGGTTTAGATTCCTTTGTAATGAGAGCATCAAAGCTGGGTCTGCATCTATGTGACCTGGAGGACATGGTTTCTTATGTTCCAATGAACATGAGTCAGCAGTGCTGAATTCAATCTTTGTAGGTAAACTGTGGTCACTGGGGGCTAAGTGTCTCCCCGTGTGGACTGTGAAGCCATTTGGTCATCCTCCACATTTTGTGGTGTTAATTGCTGCTGCACTGGTAGTTTGGTATTTTCTTCACAAAATACAAGGAGTCCAACTGGGACAAAGTGTTGGAGGGAGTTTTTCAAGTGTGGTGGGTCAGGGTCTGCAGGAGAATGCACCCACCAAGGTTCTATTCCAAATAGCTTGCCTCTTGACCATAGCAACATGATTCTGAACATTTCCCTGAAACCTCTCCAAATAAAAATACGCCTTTACATATAAGGGTCTGCTTGCTGCACCATGTCAGTCACAAGCAATTTGGAAGCCAAAGGAAGATCCACATGGCCCCACCACAGATGATTTATCACACACCTGCCGACTGCAGCTCTATGCCCACTACTCAGCAGGCTCCAAATTACTGGCATCTCTGCTCTACACCATTTTCTTGAAACCCAGTCCATCAGGCACTGTCTAGTATACTCATAGTCAGCAACAGGATATCCAAAGTTTCTCCAGTGCCACCTGGTCATGGAAATTTAAAAAAAATTCACCGTATTTATCTAGCCATTTTTCAAGGATGAAGTTGAAGGCACTGTGGGTTTCACTTCATTCAGGAACCATTAAATGGTGAGGATGCTCATTTCAATGAAAGCTCTGGAGAACTCTCATAAGCAAGGCTTCCCAAAGAGTGGCCAATGATCACATGAAGCTAGGCGCATTGAGGTCTACAATGTGAAGTCCATGTGTGTTTTGACTCTCAACTATGGCTGCAAGCCTTTCAGAATAAAATTATGTGATACCCTGTCTGAGATTCCCAGTGCTCTGTGCAAAGCCAACCTGGGCCTAGATCTCAGTTTCCAAGGGCAAATCTCATGCGTGGCCTCCTAAAATCCCAACACAATTCATGGCAATACTTCTCTGAGGTCAGTACCACAACTCAGTATCTAAGGGGAATCACACCAGAGTTCCAGCCCAGGTGGACCCAGTCGTCACTTCCAACCGCCACCCAAATGACCACAATTAAAACCAAAACACTCCCACATGACCCACATCTTCTTCCATATAGACACTCATCATAACTTCTGGCTGGAGGTTTCCATAAGGGGCTCCGCCCAAGCCAGTGTCAAAAATAAGCTCCCTTGCCCCTTAATTTGACTAAACTCAGGGTGGCCTGTACACCCTTCCTGTGAACCAGATGTGATCAAATAGGCCTGCCATTAATACTGCTTCGCTTCTCCAATTTGAGGACTACTGACTGTGGGTTTTAGATTCTTTATGTGAACTGGAGTCATGATAAAACCCAAGCACCTATGGGATAGAATCTACAGGGCGTTGAGGAACTCATTTGACACAAAGGATCAATATTCTCACTTGATGGAGGTCACAAACCTTACAGAGGAAGACGAGACACTTCATCCACAATGACTGCTCTTTTTGCCACTTTGGTTTTGGATGTACACATGGAATCTTTCTGTAGATCCATCAGGTGATGAGAAACTAAGCAACAGCCTCACACAGGGCAAATGGTCTGAATGAGACACATCTTTTTCAAAGCAATTAAGCAAAGAGCCAAAGGTGATCCATTCATTTCCATTTGAAAACTGTTTTCTTCAGGCTTCACAAAGGGGTGGCCAAAGGCAAAGACCTTCCTGACATTCAGGGCAACAGAACAATAGGTAACCAAAAGGCCCAAAGCAGGGTTTCTCCACTGAGACTTTAATGGTCACAGTGATTTCTGAGTTTTCTGCGATTCTCGCCATTCCCTTCAGCTATCCAGTACATGGCCATGTCACAGAGCTTGGAGGTGGTATATATCTTGCACAAAAACCATGAGACTATTCTGGAGAGTGGCCAGAATTCAGGAAGAAAAGTGGAACTTAGGAAGATAGCAGGTGTAGCCAATTGATAAGGCAAGCCGCAGTCCATTCATAAATTGTGCAGGATGAATTCTGGGAAGCTTTCTACTAAACAGGACACATCCATTGATCCAATATCTTTTCTAATGTCTACAACCATGGATAACAGTGGGATACACAGACATAGAAACACTCGCCTTGCCAAACGACTTACTAGAAACAGTTCACTCCAAACCAAACAAACTGCCTTCCTTGCCTATTCTCAGAACATGAGACAAAACCACAAACCTACAACCAAACCTACAAAGGCACCTCCTTCCGCCAAGTAGGTCTTTGACTATCTGGAGTGTCCTCTGACTTTTGGTCCATACTATGTTCCCCCGAAATGGCCACTCCTGTCTCAGATTTGGACTCCATGGCCAACTCTATGAAATTGTCAGGAGCCAGCTGTGAGCCACTACCTGCTTTCTCAGGAAAGGCCCCTCTTCAGAGATTTCCTGCCATTTGGCCATCCTCACATTAGTAGGTACCAAGAGAGACTGTCTCTGTCCTTGGTAAATCCAAACAAATGAGACCACTCAGACTGGAACTGGCCCTGGCTTTTGTGCCTGAATTCCTGGATCCCAAGATCAGAGAGTTCCATCACCAAGAAAGTGAGGTGAGGTCACTTCTTTCAGGAACTGAAAAATCTGTGGAAAGCAACCCTGGGCCTAGATCTCAGTTCCAAGGGTGACTCTTATGCGTGGCCTCCTAAAATCCCAACAAAATTCAATGCAATACTTCTCTAAGGTCAGTTCCACAACTCAGTCTCTAAGGGGAATCACACCAGAGTTCAAGCCCAGGTGGACCCAGTCATTTCTTCCAACCGCCACACAAATGACCAAAATTAAAACGAAAACACTCCCACATGGCCCTAATCTTCTTACATATTGTCATTCATCGTAATGTCTGGCTGAAGATTTTCATGAGGGGCGAAGCCCAAGAAAGTGTCCAAAATAAGCTCACTTGGCCCTCATTTGCCTAAAGTCAGGGTGGCCTGGACACCCTTCCTGTGAACCAGGAGTGATCAAATAAGCCTGTCATTAATAATGCTCTGTTTCTCCAATGTGAGGCCTACTGATTTTCAGGTATAGATTCTTTGTGATTTGGAGTCATGCGAAACCCCAAGCACCTCTGCAGGGCTTTGAGAAACTCATTTGACCCAAAGAATCCATTTTCTCACTTGACGGAGGTCAGGAACCTAACAGAGGAAGGCAAGAGACTTCATCCACAATGACTGATCTTTTTGCCATTATGGTTTTTGATGCACACATGGGATTATTCTTTAGATCCATCAGGTGCTGAGAATGTAAGTCACAGCCACACACAAGGCCAAGAGGCTAATTCAGCCACATCCCTTTCCAAAGCAATTAAACAAAGAGCCACAGGTGATGCCCATTCATTTCCAGTTGAAAATTGTTTTCTTCAGGCTTCACAAAAGGGTGGCCTGAGACAAAGTCTTTCCTGACATTCAGTGCAACAGAACAATAGGTAAGCAAAAGGCCCAAAGCAGGGTTTTTTCACTGAGACGTTCCTGTTCACACTGATATCTGAGTTCTCTGAAAGGCTGGCCATTCTCTTCAGCTATCCAGTACATGGCCATGTCACAGAGCTTGGAGTGGTACATATCTTGGACACAAAACCATGAGCCTATTCTGGAGAGTGGCCAGAATTCAGGAAGAAAACAGGAACTTAGGAAGATAGAAGGTATTGCCTCTTGATTAGACAAGCTGCAGTCCATTCATAAATTGGGCAGAATGAATTATGGGAAGATTTATACTAGACTGGAGGCATTCATTAATGCATTCTATTTTCTAATGTCTACAACAACGGACACAGTGGGATACACAGACATAGAAACACTCGCCTGGTCAAACGACTTACTAAAAACAATCCACTCCAAACCAAACAAACCAACTTTCCTACCTATTCTCAGGACATGGCCTGACCTCTCTCAGATCTGGTTTCCTTGGCCAACTCTGTGAAGTTGTCAAGAAAAAGGGGTGAGCCACTACCTGCTTCTTCTGGAAAGGTCCCTCTTCAGAGTTCTCCTGGCATTTGGCCATCCTCACATCAGTAGGTAGCAAGAAAGACTGACTCTGTCCTTGGTAAATCCAAACAAGTGAGCCCACTGGAACTGGGGCTGCCTCGGGGTGCCTGGATTCTTGGATACAAAAGTTCAGAGAGTTCCATCACCAAGGAAATGAGGTATGTCACTTTCTTTGGAACTGAATGAGGTCACTGCCTTGGCGACCACTTTGTCCTAACAGTTGCTTCCAAGTGTCCCATGAGATGGAGGCTGCCCCTACTTCCTGTGACACTTTCACAAGGTAGAATGGTATGTCAACCATAGGCACCCAGCAGCAGCTCTCCACACAGGCCTGGTTTGGTCCATCTTCTCTACAATAAAAAGAGAGAGGCTGATTCAGACACATCCCTTCATCCTGACCAGGTTGTTTGCCATGGAAGATGACTTTTGCTCTCTTAGGTCCTTCATAGCTGCCTACATCTTCTCCAGGTATCATTTTGAATGGACCTTTGAGGTTCTCAAGAGGTGGAATGTCCCCTACTTTCCTGTATTGTAAGAACGACTCTCTCCCTGCTCTTCTGTAAAATGAGATTGAGGGAACAGTGTATGTTTAGGGTTAATAACAGGTTCGATTTGGGTTAGCAATCATTCTGTGCGATAAATAATGGTATTGGGAACCTGCGATATTTACAAGAATATCGAGGTGAAATATAAGTATGAAAACAGAAATCTAGGTATGATTTGAAACCCAGAAGGGCATTGGGCCCTTAATTGGGATACTTAGTTTTTAATTATATTCTGCAAAGATGTCTCAGACAATTTGATATACAATGGCATAGAACCTTGTACCTTGGATGTTTGAATGTAGAAGAGAACATCCAATCCAAAGGGATAGTCGGTAGGATTAGGAAGATAGTCGGTAGGTTTAGGAAGAAGAATGAGTGTAGGATTGGGACTAAAAATTCTTTAGCTATAGGGTTTTGGTTTGAGAGTGAATGTAAATGTCAGCACATATGAAGAGTCAGTCACTATGATGAAATTGGGAAAATATGTAGAAAAGCAGATATCAATAGAGACATTATGAAATCAGGCAAAGTATTAAGTGAGTGATAGGAGTAGACATTTTCACCAGGGTTGAGTTTGAATATATAAACTTAGGAAGAAACAAATATCTAGTAACTAATAGGATTGACATTTGAGAGCATTTGGCAACCTGGACATGGATGTTTTTAGTAATCCATGATCTCTTTTCATTTAGTCTTTGGTACAATCATAAGTGTGACCTTTACATTTTTTGTCCAGAATATTACTGTGATAAAATGTATATGTAGATCAGGTGACATGAGTATTTCTACCACCATTTCTGGGAGCAATATATTGAAGACATAAAATTATTATTGGGGATACAAAGAGGTGTACCCTGTGCCCATGAATATAGAGATTAAGCATGAATACACCATACTGTGAATAAATAATATAACTGATTCCAACTTTAAATAATGGATTGAATTGATATCTGAAAATATACAATAAATCTTATATTGATATACATTCATTCATTCCAACCAGTTATACATCTAATGGTAATATTAGTGTTTTGGTTTATCATGAAGAGTGTGTGAAGTTTGCTTCAAAAGTGATTATGGAAATCGAAAATAATGTGTTCGGAAAGAATTCTCATGCAAAGACCAGTCAAGAAATATGGAGGAATACATGTGTTCTGAAGCAGGAAGAGATTGTAAGTGAAACAAATGCCTATAAATTTGCTAAATTGTTGATGAAATATATATCCTATGATGTGCATAAACTGATGAAATTGTAATGTACCAGGTTTGAATAAAAATTAACGTAAAAATACACATCATGTCCCATTGGAATCTACTTGCATTGATGTTAAACTTGGTAAGTTACTGTAGAAATATTAGGATTCGCGTGCCTCATTCACCGAAGTTAGTTTCCTTTTTTTTTTTAATTTCTTTATGGTTGTTCTAAACATTACATATTTCTTGATATATCATATTTCACACTTTGATTCAAGTGGGTTATGAACTCCCATTTTTACCCCGTATACAGATTGCAGAATCACATCAGTTACACATCAATTGATTTACACATTGCCATACTAGTGTCTATTGTATTCTGCTGCCTTTCCTATCCTCTACTATCCCTCCTCCTCTCCCCTCTCTTCCCCTCTTCTCTTTCTACCCCCTCTACTGTAATAAATTTCTCCCTTTTTGTATTATTTTTCCCTTTCCCCTCACATCCTCTTTTATGTAATTTTATATAACCCTGTGGGTCTCCTTCCATTTCCATGCAATTTCTCTTCTCTATCCCTTTCTCTCCCACCTCTCATCCCTATTTAATACTAATCTTCTTCTCATGCTCTTCATCCCTACTCTGTTCGTAGTTACTCTCCTTATATCAAAGAAGGCATTTGGCATTTGTTTTTTAGGGATTGGCTAGCTTCACTTAGCATAATCTGCTCTAATGCCATCTATTTTCCTGCAAATTCTATGATTTTGTCATTTTTTAAAGCAGAGTAATACTCCGTTGTGTATAAATGCCACATTTTTTTTATCCATTCTTCTATTGAACGGCATCTAGGTTGGTTCCACAGTCTTGCTATTGTGAATTGTGCTGCTATGAACATCAATGTAGCAGTGTCACTGTAGCATGATCTTTTAAGGTCTTTAGGGAATAGACCGAGAAGAGGAATAGCTGGGTCAAATGGTAGTTCCTTTCCCAGCTTTCCAAGAAATCTCCATAATGCTTTACAAATTGGCTGCACCAATTAGCAGTGCCTCCAATAATGTACAAGTGTACCTGTTTCTCCACATCCTCACCAGCACTTGTTGTTGTTTGACTTCATAATGGCTGCCAATCTTACTGGAATGAGATGGTATCTTAGGGTGCTTTTGATTTGCATTTCTCTGACTGCTGGGGATGGTGAGCATTTTTTCATGTACTTGTTTTTTGATTGTATGTCCTTCTCTGAGAAGTGTCTGTTCTGGTTCTTGGCCCATTTGTATATTGGGTTATTTGTTATCTTATTGTCTATTTTTTTCAGTTCTTTGTATACTCTGAATATTAGGGCTCTATCTGAAGTGTGAGGAGTAAAGATTTGTTCCCAGGATTTAGGCTCCCTATTTACCTCTCTTATTGTTCCTTTTGCTGAGAAAAACCTTTTTAGTTTGAGTAAGTCCCATTTGTTGATTGTAGTTATTAACTCTTGTGCTATGGGTGTCCTATTGAGGAATTTGGAGCCCAACCCCACAGTATGTAGATCGTAGCCAACTTTTTCTTCTATCAGACTCCATGTCTCTGATTTGATATCAAGCTCCTTGATCCATTTTGAGTTATCTTTTGTGCATGGCGAGAGAAAGGGATTCAGTTTCATTTTTTTACACATGGATTCCAAGTTTTCCCAGCACCATTTTTTGCAGATGCTATATTCCTTCATTGCATGCTTTTAGCCCCTCCATCAAATATAAGATAGTTGTAGTTTCCTGGCTTGGTTTCTGTGTCCTCTATTCTGAACAATTGGTCCACCCTCCTGTTTTGGTACCAGTACCATGCTATTTTTGTTACTATTGCTCTGTAGTATAGTTTGAAGTCTGGTATCACTAGGCCGCCTGATTCACACTTCCTGCTTAGTATTGTTTTTTTTATTCTGTGTCTTTTATTTTTCCATATGAATTCCATGATTGCTTTCTCTATTTCTAGAAGAAATGCCGTTTGGATTTTGATTGGCATTGCATTAAACCTATTGAGAACTTTTGGTAATATCACCATTTTGATGATGTTAGTTCTGCCTATCCATGAACAGGATATATTTTTACATCTTCTAAGATCTTCTTCTATTTCTCTCTTTAGGGTTCTGTGGTTTTCATTGTATAAGACTTTCACATCTTTTGTTAGGTTGATTCCTAATTATTATTATTATTTTTTTAGGATATTGTGTATGGAGTGGTTGTCCTCATTTCCATTTCAGAAGATTTGTCGCTGATATGCAGGAATGCCTTTGATTTATGCATGTTGATTTTATATCCTGCCACTTTTCTGAATTCATTAATTAGCTCCATTAGTTTCTTTGTAGACCCTTTTGGGACTGCTAGATATAGAATCATGTGATCTGCAATAGTGATAATTTAAGTACTTCTTTTCCAATTTTTATGCCTTTTATTTCTTTCGTCTGTCTAATTGCTCTGGCCAGTGTTTCGAGAACTATGTTGAACAGAAGTGGTGAGAGAGGGCATCCCTGTCTTGTTCCAGATTTTAGAGAGAATGCCTTCAATTTTTCTCCATTCAAAATGATGCTAGCCTGAGGCTTAGCATAGATTGCTTTTACAATATTGAGGTATGTTCCTCTTATACTAGTTTTTCTAGAGTGTTGAACATAACAGAATGCTGTACTTTATTGAATGCTTTTTTTGCATCTATCGAGATGATCATATGGTTCTTATTTTTAAGTCTATTGATGTGGTGAATAACATTTATTGATTTCCGTATATTGAACCAGCCTTGCATCACATGGATGAATTCTACTTGATCAGGATTCACAATTTTTTTGATATTTTTTTTTGTATCCAATTCGCCAGAATTTTATTGATGATTTTTTCATGTAGGTTCATTAGAGATATTGGTCTGTAGTTTTCTTTCTTTGAAGTGACTTTGTCTGCTGTAATAATCAGGGTGATGTTGGCCTCGTAGAATGAATTTGGAAGATCTCCCTCTTTTTCACTTTCTTGAAATACCTTGAAAAATATTGGTATTCGTTCCTCTTTAAAGGTTTTGTTAAACTCTGCTGTATACCTATACGGTCCTGGGCTTTTCTAAGTTGGTAGTGTTTTGATGGTTTCTTCTATTTCCTCAATTGATATTGGTCTGTTTATGTTGCTATATCCTCCTGACTCAATATGGGCAGATCATATGACTTAAGAAATTTATCGATGCCTTCACTGTCTTCTATTTGATTGGAGTATAAGGATTCAAAATAATTTCTGATTATCTTCTGTATTTCTGAAATATCTGTTGTGATATTTCTTTTTTAATCCCTTATTCTAGTAATTTGAGTTCTCTGTCTTCTTCTCTTTGTTATCATTTCTAAGGGTCTGTCAATTTTATTTATTTTTTCAAAGAACCAACTTCTAATTTTGTCAAGTTTTTTCAATTGTTTCTTTTGTTTCAATTTTATTAATTTCAGCTTTGATCTTAATTATTTCTTGCCTTCTACTTCATTTGCTGTTGCTTTCGTCTTCTTTTTCTAGGATTTTGAGATGAAGTATGAGATCATTTATTTGTTGGTTGTTTCTTTTTTTAAGGAATGAACTCCAAGCAATGAATTTTCCTCTTAGAACTGCTTTCAATGTGTCCCATAGATTCCGGTATGTTGTGTCTGCATTTTCATTTATTTCTAAGAATTTTTAAATTTCCTCCTTGATGTCTTCTATAACCCATTGATCACTCAGTAACCTATTGTTCATTCTCCAAGTGATGCATGATTTTTTCTTCCTTCTTTTATCATTGATTTTTAGTTTCATTCCATTATGATCAGATAATATGCATGGTATTAACTGTACTCCTTTATATTGTCTAAGAGTTGCCCTGTAACATAATATATGATCTATTTTTTACAAGGATACATGTGCTGCGGAGAAAAAGGTAACTGCTTGATGTTGGGTGTTATATTCTACATATCTCAAATAAGTCTAGGTTATTAATTGTGTTATTGAGTTCTATAGTTTCCTTATTCAACTTTTGTTTGGAAGATCTGTCCAGTGGTGAGAGAGGTGTGTTCATGGCTCCCATGATTACTGTATTGTGGTCTATTAGACTATTGAAATTGAGAAGAGTTTCTATGATGAACATAGCTGCACCATTGTACGGGGCATATATATTAACGATTGCTGTGTCTTGTTGGTGTATGGTTCCCTTGAGCAGTATGTAGTGTCTCTCTTTATCCCTTTTGATTAACTTTGGGTTAAAATCTATTTTATTTGATATGAGTATGGACTCTCCTGCTTGTTTCCGAAGTCCATATGAGTGATATGATTTTTCCCAAACTTTCACCGTCAGTCTATGTATGCATTTTCCTATCAAATTCGTCCCCTGTAGGCAGCATATTGTTGGGTCTTGTTTTTTGTTCAATTCTACTAGCCAGTGTGTCTTCATTGGTGAGTTTAAGCCATTAACATTTAGGGTTATTATTGAGATATGGGTTGTTCTTCCAGCGATATTTGTTTATTTATGTTCCTAAACATGGTTTGTTTTCCTCTTTGATTATCCCCAGCCTTTACTGTACTCCCTCCCGCTGTTGGTTTTCATTGATATTTTCCATTTCCTCTTCCTGTAATATTTTGCCGAGGATGTTTTGAAGAGATGGTTTTCTAGCTGCAAATTCTTTTCACTTTTGTTTATCGTGGAAGGTTTTAATTTCATCTTCCATCCTGAAGCTTACTTTCGCTGGATACACAATTCTTGGTTGGAACCCATTTTCTTTCAGTGTTTGAAATATGTTATTCCAGGATCTTCTAGGTTTCAGAGTCTGTGTTGAAAGATCAGCTGTTATCCTGATTGGTTTACCCCTAAATGTAATCTGCTTCCTTTCTCTTGTAGGTTTTAAAATTCTCTCCTTATTCTGTATGTTGGGCATCTTCATTATAATGTGTTTAGGTGTGGATCTCTTATGATTTTGCACATTCGGCATCCTGTAGGCTTCTAGGATTTGGGATTCTGTCTCATTCTTCAAGTCTGGGAAGTTTTCTCGTATTATTTCATTGAATAGATTGCTCATTCCTTTTGTTTGGACCTCTATACCTTCCTGTATCCCAATGACTCTTAAGTTTGGTCTCTTTATGTTATCCCATATTCTTGAATGTTCTGCTCATGGTTTCTTAACAGCTTTGCTGAGCTGTCTATGTTCTTCTCCAGTTGAAATACTTTGTCTTCATTGTCTGATGTTCTATCTTCTAAGTGTTCTACTCTGCTGGTAGTATTCTCAATTGAGTTTTTAAGTTGGTTTATTGTTTCCTGCATTTCCAGGATTTCTGTTTGTTTGTTTTTTATAACCTTGATCTCCCTGTATAATTGATCTTTTGCTTCTTGGATTTGTTTATGTAATTCATTTTCGAAGTGGTTGAAGTGGTCTTTCATTGTCTGATTTTGCTGTCTAATGTCTTCCTTGAGACTCCAGATTATCTGAAGCATGTATATCCTGAATTCTTTATCTGACATTCCATCTGCTGCAGATATTACCTCTTCTAAAGTTGAGTTGACCTGCATTGCTTGTGGTCCTTTCTTTCCTTTTCTTTTCATACTGATCGCGTTTCTTTCTGCTTGGTGAAACTGTTGTGTTATTGATTTTTCCCCCTATATATTTATATTGCTCTTGTATAGTTGCAAAGTTTCCCCCGCAGGCTTTGGCGGTGGTTCTGCCCCTCCTCCAATTAGGGCAATGTGCCTACCACGCCGGCAGGTCGCTGTGCCTGTACTTTCGGTGGGCCTGTTCTTTCGGTGGTCACAGGTCCGCCTATCTTGCAGGCGTGAGCAGCGGCTCTGCCCCTCCACTGGCTGCTAGGCCTGTTCTGTCTGTCGTTTGCAGGTCTGTCTACCTAACAGGCGCTGGTGGCGGCCTTGCCCCGCCTCCAACCGGGATGATGTGTCAGACGGGCCACTGGGCCTGTTTTGTCAGTGGTCACGGTACCGCCTACCTTGCAGGTGCGTGGGGCAACAGTGCCCCTCCGCAGGTTCTGGGCCTGACCTCCCGGTGGGTCGCAAGTCATTCATTTTTTAGTTCTAGTAGTTTTTGTAGACCCTTTTGTGTCTTCTATGTTTAGAATAATGTCACCCGAAAAAAGTGATAATTTACGTTCTTATTTTCCTATTTTTATGCCTTTTATTTCTTTAGTCTCTCTAATTGCTCTGGCCAGTGTTTTGAGAACTATATGGAATAGAAGTGGTGAGAGAGGGTATCCCTGTCTTGTTCCAGATTTTAGAGGAAATGCCTTCAATTTTTCTGCATTCATAATGATGCTAGCTGAGGCTTTGCATAGATAGCTTTTACAATGTCGAGGTAATTTCCTTTTATCCATAGTTTTTCTAATGTTTTGAACATAAAGGGATGCTGTACTTTGTCAAGTGCTTTTTTTGCTTCTAACGAGATGATCATATGGTTCTTATCTTTAAGTCTATTGATGTGGTGAATAACATTTATTGATTTCCGTATATTGAACCATCGTTGCATCCCAGGGATGAATCCTACTTGATTATGTTGCATAATTTTTTTGATGTGCCTTTGTATTCATTTCGCCAGAAATTTATTGAGGATTTTTGCATGTAGGTTCATCAGATATATTGGTCTGTAGTTTTCTTTCTTTGAGGTGTCTTTTTCTGATTTCGGAATTAGCGTGATGTTGGCCTCATAGAATGAATTTGGCAGAGCTCCCTCTTTTTCTCTATCCTGAAATAACTTGAAAAGTATTGGTATTAAATCTTCTTTAAATGTTTTGTAAAACTCCGCTGTATAGCCATCCGTTCCTGGGCTTTTCTTGGTTGGTAGTCTTTTGATTGCTTCTTCTGTTTCATCCATTGACATTGGTCTGTTTAAATTTTGTGTATCCTCCTGACTCAGTCTGGGCAAATCATATGACTTAAGAAATTTGTTGATGTCTTCACTATATTCTATTTTATTGGAATATAGGTTTTCCAAATAATTTCTAATTGTCTTCTGTATTTCGGAAGCATCTGTTGTAATATAGCCTTTTTCATCCCATATGTTAGTAATTTGAGTTCTCTCTCTTCTTCTCTTCATTAGCATGGCTAAGGGTCTGTCGAACAAATATATTTTTTCGAAGAACCACCTTTTAGTTTTGTTAATTTGTTCAATAGTTTCTTTTGTTTCAATTTCGTTGATTTCTGCTCTGATTTTAATTATTTCTTGCCTTCTGCTACATTTTCTGTTGTTTTGCTCTTCCTTTTCTAGGGCTTTGAGTTAAAGTGTGAGCTCATTTATTTGTTTGGTTTTACTTTTTTTCAGGAATGACCTCCAGGCAATGAATTTCCCTCTTAAAACTGCTTTCATTGTGTCCCATAGATTCCGATATGTTGCGTCTGTATTTTCATGTATCTCTAAAAATTTTTTGATTTCCTCCTTTATATCTTCTCTAACCCACTGATCATTCAGTAACATATTGTTCATTTTCCATGTGATGTAGGATTTTTCCTTCCTTCTTTTATCATTGATTTCCAGTTTCATTCCATTATGATCAGATAAAATGCATGGTATTATCTCCACACCTTTATATTTACTGAGGGTTGCCCTATGGCATAATATATGGTCTATTTTTGAGAAGGATCCACGTGCTACTGAGAAAAAAGTATATCCACTTGATGATGGTTGATATATTCTATATATGTCAGTTACATGTAGGTTATTGATTGTGATATTGAGTTCAATACTTTCTTTATTCAACTTTTGTTTGGAGGATCTGTCCAATGGTGAGAGAGGTGTGTTGAAGTCTCCCATAATTATTGTGTTGTGGTCTATTTCATTCTGGAACTTGAGGAGAATTTGTTTCTTGAACGTTGCAGCACCATTATTTGGTGCATAAATATTGATAATTTTTATGTTTTGTTGGTGAATGGTTCCTTTTAACAGTATATAATGTCCTTTCTTATCCCTTTTGATTAAATTAGTCTTGAAGTCGATTTTATTCGATATGAGGATGGCCACCCCTGCTTGCTTACGAGGACCATTGCATGGTATATTTTTTCCAAAACTGCACCTTCAGCCTGTATGTCTTTTCCATTCAGATGTGTCTCCTGGAGGCAACATATTGTTGGATTCGTTTTTAATCCAAGTTACCAGCCTATGTCGCGTTATTGGAGAGTTTAAGCCATTAACATTTAGAGTCACTATTAATATATGGTTTGTACTGCCACCCATAATTGATGATTCTTCTTTTTTTTTTAATTTAGTTTGTTTCTCCATGATTAGCTTTTCCCCCACCCTCTGTCATTACTGAGGCACTTCCCACTGATGGTTTTGGTTGTTGATTTTCATTTCTTCTTCGTGTATTGTTTTGCTCAAGATGCTTTGCAATGCTACTTTTCTGGCTACAAATTCTTTTAGCTTTTGTTTATCATGAAATATTTTTTTTCATTGTCATACCTGAAGCTTAATTTTGCTGGATACAGAATTTTTGGTTAGCATTCATTGTCTTTCAGTGTTTGAAATACTTTGTTAAAGGATCTTCTCGCTTTCAGCGACTGTGATGAAAAATCCCTTCTCAACCTTATTGGTTTACCCCTTAATGTAATCTGTCTCCTTTCTCTTAGAGCTTTTAATATTTTCTCTTTGTTTTGTAAATTGGATATCTTCATAACGATGTGTCTTGGTGTTGATCTACTGTGATTTTGTGTGCTCGGTGTCCTGTAAGCATGTCCAATTTGTATATCCGTTTACTTTGTATTTCTGGAAATATTTCTGTAATTATTTCATTCAATAGATTACTCATTTCATTGGTTTGAATCTGTGTACCTATCCAGATGACTCATAAATTTGTTTTTTTATGTTATCCCATATCTCTTGGATGTTTTACTCATGATTTTTTACCAGCCTTTCTGTGTTGGCTAGATTCATTTCAAGATGATATATTTTGTCTTCATTATCGAACATTCTGTCTTCTACTTGCTCCACAGTGTTAGTGATACTCTTAATTGACTTTTTAATTTGGTTTATCGTTTCCTTCATTTCTAGAATTATTGTTTAATTTTTTTATAATCTCTATCTCCTGATAAAGATGCATAACTTCTTCTTTTATCTGTTTATGTTATTCATTTTCAATGTGTTCTTTCACTGTTTGGATTTGCTGTCTCGTATCCTCTTTAAGTTTCCATTCCATCTGTCTAAGGTATTCCTTGAGTTCTTTATATGACCATTTTTCTGATGACTATAGGTCCTCCTGAATATTTAGGCTGTCCTTCATTTTTTGTACTTATTTTCTTCCTTGATTTTTTGTGCTGCTCATGTTACTTCTTGCTCTGTTTCACTGCTGAGTTACTGTTTACTCTTATAATTTTATTTGATGCTTGGGAGGAAAGATATTAGAAGGAAAGGGAAGAAGTCACTAAAGAGAATGAGAGTAGGCAGGTAGAATTAAAGGAAGGGGAAATAAGAAAATTGAAAAGAAACGATAAGACAAAAGAAAAAAATAGAAAAGAAAGAAAGACAGAAAAAAATTTAAAAATAATGATCATTTAAAAAATGAATATTAAAGTTTAAAATAATAATAATAATAATAAAATAAAAATATTTTAAAAATGAAAACATTTTAAAACGTTAAAGTACAACAACAACAAAAAAAATGAATTCACATAAAGAATCTAAATGCCACACTCAGAAGGCCTCAAGTTGGAGAAGTTGGATGTGGCTGAATCAGCCTCTTTGCCCTCTGTGAGGCAGTGGCTTAGATTCTCAGCACCTGATGGATCTAAAGAAAGTTTCCAAGTGTGCATCCAAAACGAAAATGGCCAAAAGAGCAGTCATTGTGGATGAAGTCTCTCGCCTTCCTCTGTAAGCTTCCTGACTTCCATCAAGTGAGAATAGGGATCCGTTGGGTCAAACCAGTTCTTCAAAGCTCTGCAGAGGCTAGCCAATAGGTGCTTGGGTTTTCTCAGGACACCAATTCACATAAAGAATCTATACCAGTCAGTTGGCCTCAAACTGGAGAAGCAGAGCAGTATTAAAGAAGGGCTATTTGATCACTCTTGGTTCACAGGAATGGTGTCTAGTCCACTCTGACTTTAGGCAAATGAGGGGCAAGGGAGCTTATTTTGGACACTGTCTTGGGCTGCGCCCGTCATGGAAACCTCTAGCTAGAGGTTATTCAGAGTGTCTATGTTGAAGAAGATGAGGGCCACGTGGGAGTTTTTTGGTTTTAATTGTGGTCAATTGTTGGTGGTTAGAAGAGAATCCTGGGTCCACCTGGGCTGGAATTCTGGTGCGATTCCCCTTAAAGACTGAGTTCTGGAACTGACCTCAGAGAAGTATTGCCATTAATTGTGTTGGGATTTTAGGCGGCCATGCATGAGAGTCGCCATTGGAAACTGAGATCTAAGCCTGGGGTGGCTATTCACCAAGCACTGTCAATCTCAGCCAGGACATCACATGATTTTATTCTGAACGACTTGGCAGCCATTGTTGACAGTCAAAACACACATGGACCACACATTGTAGACCTCAATGGGCCTGGCTTCATGTGGCCTTTTGGCCACTCTTTGGGAAGACTTGCCTCTGAAAATTCTCCAGAGTTTTCCTTGAAATGTGCTTCCTAAAAATTTAATGGTTCCTGAATGAATTGAAACCCACAGTTTCTCCAACTTCATCCTTGAAAAATGTCTAGATAAATACCATGAAATTTTTGAAATTTCCACGACCAGGTGGCACTGGAGAACCTTTGGATGTCCTGTTGCTGATCAAGAGTGTACCAGACAGTGCCTTCCTTGACTGGGTTTCATGAAAATGGTGTAGAACAGAGCTGCCAGTATGGTGGAGCCTGCTGAGTAGTCGGCCCAGAGCTGTGGTGTGCAGTTGTGTGATAAAACATCTGTGGTGGGGTCATGTGGATATTACTTTGGCTTCCAAATGCTTGTGACTGACATGGTGCAGCCAGCATACCTTTGTATATTAAGCCATCTTGTTAGATGGAGAGTTTTAAGGGCAATGTTCAGAATCAAGTTGCTACGGTCAAGGGGGCAAGCAATGTGGCGTAGAAGCCTGGTTGGTGCATTCTCCTGCAGACCCTTACACACCACACGTGACAGAACTCCCTCCAGCACTGTGTCCCAGTGGAACTCCTTGTATTTTGTGAAGCAAATACCAAACTCCCAGTGCAGCAACAAGAAACACAACAAAATTGGAGAATGACCAAATGGCTTCACAGTCTACACGGAAAGATTCTTAGACCCCAGTGGCCACAGTAAACCCACAAAGAGAGAATTCAGCACTGCTACCTCATGTTCATTGGAAAATAAGAAACCATGTCCTCCATGTAACAGATGCATACACAGCTTTGATGGTCTCACTACAAAGGAAGCTAAAGCTCCTGAAAACAACATATATTTCAAGTGTACAACCTCAAAGACAGTTTCCCAGATGTCTTGAGGCCTGCACACTTCCATGTTTGTGGAGTTTTTACAGTCTCCATTACTTTTGGAAACTCCTCTACCACCTCCAGTGTTGTGAACTCCAGAGCATTTTCCATTCCAGATATGTATTCCTAGATTTTCTAACTCTTCTCCTCTAATTGTATCTTACTTGGGGCTAAGGTAATGTCAAGGCATTGTTCTGGATGAGAGTGGGAAGATTTTTTTGTAGCACATATTTGCATACACATTGGATTCATTTTCCAATTATTCATTCAAAATACTGAATCCCTCATAGTAACCCACTCCCTACTAGACTCTGACTACAAATCCTATTATGATGGATAAAAATAGACCAAACCAAATTGAAATACAAGTAGTTCAGAGCATGCAAGGTTAACATTTGGACGTTCCTTTTGCATTATATATGGTAGGAGTTTTAAATCTAGTCATTTTTTTGTTGAAACACTTCTCCATGTGTTTTTAAAGTTAACAAATATGTGAATTCATGTCTCCACTTCTCTGTAGCCTATTCAGCACATATATTTTTATATGCACATATAGAATCCTACCTGGTACCACACGTACATTCTTGTGAGGTGGCTCACTTGGCAGATACAAACTGTGAGAAGAGATCACTCCTGTTAAACACCGTTGAAACTGAAAATTCAACCTATGAGTGAGTATCCTAGCTGAACAACATTATACATAAATTCATGTTCAGTAAAATGAATATTTTTAGATCTGTGGATGATATATATTTCATGGTGAATTTCATTTGGCTTGTATATTAATACTTTTTAATTTCTGTGTGTGTTTTTTAATATATATATATATATATATATATATATATATATATATATATATACACTCTCCAGAGTTTTCAAAATATGAAATAAATGTATCTTACTATGTACTCCCTAAATTCATTAATATTTAAGTGCGTATTTATAATCAAATTTTCATAAGAATATTCTAAGACATATTCATCCTCCTGAAATACGTATTTGTTTCCTAGTACTGAAAACTAAGTTAAGTGAATTGTGCATACATATCCTAATATTTTTACACTAATTGACCCAGGTTAATATAAATGCAAGTAGATTTCTATAGGACATGATGTGTATTTTGACGTTCATTTTTTTTCAACACTTGTACATTACTATTTCCTCAGTTTATGCACATCATAAGATATATATTTCATCCACAAGTTCAGAAATTTAAAGGCTTTTGTTTCACTTTCAATCACTTCCTGCTTCAGAACACATGTATTCCTCCAGGTTACATGACTGGTCTTTTCATGAGACTTCTTTCCAAACACATTATTTTCGATTTCCACAATTACTTTTGAAGCAAAACTCACACATTCTTCATGATAAACCATAACCCTAATATTACCATTAGATGTATAACTGGTTTGAATGAATGGATATATATCAATATAAGGTTTCCTGTATATTTTCAGATATCAATTTGAACCATTATTTAAGTTGGAACCAGTTATATTATTTATTCACAGTATGGTCTATTCATGCATTATTTCTATATTCATAGACACAGTGTACACCTAATTGTATTCAAAATACTAATTTACACGTCTTCAAAATACTGTTCCTAGAAATGGTGAAAGAAATACTCATGTCACCTGATCTACATATACATTTTATCACAGTAATATTCTGGAAACAAAAAGCAAATGTCACACTTATGATTGTACTAAAGCCTAAATGGAAATTGAACATGGATTACTAAAATCATCCATGTCCAGTTTGCCTATTGCTCTCAAATGTGGATCCTATTGGTGACTACATATTTGTTTCTTCCTAAGATTATATATTCAACCTCAAACCTGTTGAAAATGTCTAATCCTATTACTCACCTTATACTTTGCCTGATTTCCTAATGTCTCTATTGATATATATTTTCCCCAGTTCATCATTGTGACTGCCTCTTAACATGTGCTGACATTTACATTCACTCTCTACATGAAACCCTATTGCTAAAGACCATTTTGTCCAAATCCTATACTCACTCATCTTTCTAAAACTACCGTCTATCTTTCTAATCCTACCGACTATCCCTTTTTGACTGCATGTTCTCTTCGACATTCAATCATCCAAGGTACAATATCCTATACCATTGTATATTGATTTATCTAAGACATCTGTGCAGAAATTAATTCAAAGCTAAGTATCCCAATCAAGGGCCCAATGCCCTTCTGGGCATCAAATCTTACCTAGATTTCTGTTTTCATACCTATATTTCAACTGTATATTTTGTAAATATCACATGTTCCCATAACCATTATTCATCCTGCAGAATTATTCCTAACCCAATCGAACATGTTGTTAACCCTAACCATACACTGTTCCCTCAATCTAACTTACAGAAGATCAGGGAGAGAGTTGGTCTTCCAATACTGGATTGTAGGGTATCTTCCACCTGATGAGAACCTCAAAGGTCCATGCAGAAATGATACATGGAGAAGAAGGCAGCTATGAAGGACCTGAGAGAGCAAAAGTCATTTTCAATGTTAAACAACCGGGTCAGGATGAAGAGATGTATCTGAATCAGCCTTTATCTTCTTAATATAGAGAAGATGGACCAAACCAGGCCTGTGAGAAGAGGTGTTCCCGGGTGCCTATTGTTGATATACCATTCTAACTTGTGAAACTGTCACAGAAAGTAGGGGCAGTCTCCATCTCCTGGGACCCTTAGAAGCAAATATCAGTACACACTTCCTTGGTGATGGAACACTCTGAACTTGGGATCCAGGAAGCCAGGCACCCAGAGTAAGTCCCAGTCCCAGTCCCAGTGGTCTCAATTGTTTGGATTTACCAAGGACAGTGTCAGTCTTTGTTGGTACCTACTGAAGTGATAATGGCCAAATGCCAGGAGACCTCTGAAGAGGAGCCTTTTCTGAGAAAGCAGGTAGTGGCTCAACCATGGCTTCTGACAACTTCACTGAGTTGGCGAAGGAGACCAGATCTGAGACAGAACAGGCCATTTTGGGGGAACATAGTATGGACCACCAGTCAGAGGACACTCAATATATTCACCAACATACTTGGGGGAAGGAGGTGCCGTTGTGGGTGTTGGTGTGAGTTTGTGGTTTTGTCTCTTTTCTGAGAATAAGTAGGAAAGACTGTTTGTTTGTTTGGACTGGAATGTTTCTAGAAAGTCATTTGACAACGTGAGTGTTTCTGTCTGTGCATTCCACTGTATCTGTGGTTGTAGATATTTGAAAAGCGAATGCATCAATGGTTGTGTCCTGTCTAGTAGAAAGCTTCCCAACATTCATACTGCACAATTTAAGAATGGAGAGAGGCTTGCCTTATGGATGGGTAACACCTACTATCTTCCTAAGTTCTTGTTTTCTTCCCGAATACTGGCCACTCTCCAGAATAGCCTCATGGTTTGGTTTCCAAGATATGTACCACCTCCAAGCTCTGTGACATGATCATGTACTGGATAGCTGAAGAGAATAGAAGCATCTCAGAAAACTCACATATCAGTGTGACCATTAAAGTCTCAGTGGAAAAACACTGCACTGGGCCTTTTGCTTACCTATTGTTCTGTTTTCCTAAATGTCAGGAAGATCTTTGCCTCAGGAAACCCCTTTGTGAAGCCAGAAAAAAAGAGTTTTCAAATGGAAATGAATGGGCATCACCTGTGGCTCTTTGCTTAATTGCTTTGGAAAGAGATGTGGCTGAATCAGCCTCTTTGCCCTGTGTGAGGCAGTGGCTTAGATTCTCAGCACCTGATGGATCTAAAGAAAGTTTCCAAGTGTGCATGCAAAACGAAAATGGCCAAAAGAGCAGTCATTGTGGATGAAGTCTCTCGCCTTCCTCTGTAAGCTTCCTGACCTCCATCACGTGAGAATAGGGATCCTTTGTGTCAAATCAGTTCTTCAAAGCCCTACAGAGGCTAGCCAATAGGTGCTTGGGTTTTCTCAGGACACCAATTCACATAAAGAATATATACCAGACAGTCAGTAGGCCTCAAATTAGAGAAGCAGAGCAGTATTAAGAGCAGGACTTTTTGATCACTATTGGTTCACAGGAAGGGAGTCCAGGCCACCCTGACTTTAGGCAAATGAGGGGCAAGGGAGTTCATTTGGAAAACTGTCTTGGGCTGTGCCCCTCATTGAAACCTCCAGCCAGAGGTTATGAAGAGTGTCTATGTGGAAGAAGATGAGGGCCATTTGGGAGTGTTTTGGTTTTAATTGTGGTCATTTGTTTGGTGGTTGGAAGAGATGCCTAGGTCCACCTGGGCTTGAACTCTGGTGTGATTCCCCTTACAGATTGAGTTCAGGAACTGACCTCAGAGAAGTATTGCCATGAATTGTGTTGGGATTTTAGGAGACCACGCATGAGAGTTGCCTTTGGAAACTGAGATCAATGCCCAGGGTGGCTTTCCACAGAGCATTGTCAATCTCTGCCAGGGCATCACATTATTTTATACTGAAAGACTTGGCAGCCATCGTTGACAGTCAAAACACACATGGGCCTCACATTGTAGACCTCAATGGGCCTGGCTTCATGTGTCCTTTTGGCCACTCTTTGGGAAGCCTTGCCTCTGAGAATTCTCCAGAGTTTCCTTGAAATGTGCTTCCTCAAACATTAATGGTTCCTGAATGAATTGAAACCCACAATTTCTCCAACTTCATCCTTGAAAAATGGCTAGATAAATACCATGACATTTTTGAAATTTTCATGACCAGCCTGCTGAGTAGTGGGCCCAGAGCTGTGGTGTGCAGGTGTGTGATAAAACATCTGTGGTCAGGCCATGTGTATCTGCCATTGACTTCCAATGGCTTGTGGCTGACATTGTGCAGCCAGGAATCACTTATATGTCTGATAACTCTCCATATAAGGCATCTTGTTATATGGAGATGTTTCAGGACAATGTTCAGAATCAGGTGCAATGGTCAAGGGGACAAGCTATGTGGGATAGAAGCCTGGTTGATGCATTCTCCTCCAGACCCTGACCCATCTCATGTGAAAGAACTCCCTCCAGCACTGTGTCCCAGCTGAATTCCTTGTATTTTGTGAAGCAAATAACAAATTCCCAGTGCAGCAGCAAGAAACACCACGAAAAGTGGAGGATGACCAAATGGCTTCACAGTCCACACGGGGAGTCACTTAGCCTTCAGTGGCGACAGTTTACCTACGAAGAGTGAATTCAGCACTGCTGCCTCATGTCCTTTGAAAAACAAGAAACCATGTCCTCCAGGTCACATAGATGCAGATCCAGCTTTGATGGTCTCATTAGAAAGAAAGCTAAAGCTCCTGACAACAACATATATGTCAAGTGCCCATCGTCAGAGGCAGTTTCTAAGGAAGTCTTCAGGCTGGCAGAGCTCCATGTTTGATAGCATTTACCTATTAGACCAGGATGCAAGAAAAGACCACTAATTCCAATTAAAATCAAGTTAAAGCAAGCTTATATTTTCCACTGCCCAGGTGGCCTCTCCCTCCCAAAACAGTGGGAACAAGACAGCCACCCAAATTTCCTACAGCCCAGGTTTATAACCCAGAATTTTACACTACAGGGGGGTTAAAATATCAGAACTTTGACAAGCATCAAACTAATCGTAGTTTATATATATATATATATATATATATATATATATATATATATATATATATATATATATTTGCTGGCCCCAACATCAGAATTTATGAAGACCATTAGAGCCTCAGAGAGGGTCATTGTCTGGCCAGGGAAGGCCAGTATTTATGAGGTGTCAATAAAGTTTCATAGAGGGCTGTTCCTGGTCAAAGAGCCAGGCATGGGTGAGTTCAAGGCCACAGGCAGGCATTGCAAGCAGGTTCAGAATTTGGTGTACTTTATAGTTAAGCCAAAATTTTCTTTTCATGGCTTTGTGGCAAGATGGATCCCAATTTTAATAAAAGATCAGATTGGGTCTATCATTCCCCCCTTTTCTAATGTGTCCCTTTCAAATCTTTGATAGGGTAGGGGAAGAGCACTGAGGGAATTTTAATACCTCACGTAACAGTCTCCATATTTTTTGAACTCACACAAAACCAGTCTCCCTGATTTTACCTGACTTAATTAATTACTTAAAATGAAAGTCTATTTATTTTTGGCTCCATTGTTGTAAGAAGAGTGGCGTCACTCATTTTGGCTTCTTCTGAGCTGAGAGAGGGTGACATGAGGGGGCACAGCATGAGGGACATGAGTTGCCTTTTAGAAGTCAGTTCGGTTTGAAGTCTGGTTGTGGTAGAACAGTTTGTAAAGTCATCTGGGGATGGGTTCTTCTATGAGAGAAACAAAAACCATGAGTACTGAATAAATGTTGCAGCAGCTGAAACAAGTCACTGTATAGATGTCCCCTCATCTGTCTTCAATATCCCCAGTTATCAGGATTTTCAACTTAATATTTAACTTTTAGTGTCACAGTTGTCCCACCCCATAAGATACAGTTTAATAATTTAATGTCATCTGATCTAGCAAATTCCTTTTACTAGTATGACCTCTGTGTGTAATAGAGAAACCTTTAATTATGTTAGTCAGGGCTGGATAATCATACTAGCAAACACCAAGCCTACCTGTGTAGGTTAGGAATATCTGTAGGCCTTAAACAAAAAACTTCTGCCTCTGGTAGCTCCTCTTGATAGTCTCTTTTTATTCTCATCAGGCATTCCTCTCTGAGAATCCTTCTTTGTAGCCTCCAGTCTTACTTATTTTGGGAGGCTACCATAAAGTGTATACGTTAAAATATTATTATAACTATTATTATTTAAAATGCCCAGGAATGGCTGTATTTTGGGTTTATCTGTCTTTGCTAAGAGTTTAAGATGAAGCAGTAAAACTGACTTTTGTTTCTATCTATTGTTAACAGTCAGCTGAGATTTTATGGGAGTCATTTCTGGGGAAACTTGAGAGCAGCTTCTCAGTTCTGCTAGTGCCATTTGCGCTAGGTGATTCCAGGTCTTGCTTGACCATGTGGCTTCTCTCAGAAGCATCAGGAATATCTCCCTTCTCTGATGACTCTCTTCTTCGTAGAAAATGCACTGATTGGCTTTCTGTTCTCCAGTGGCCTCATTAATCTTCCTGATCAGGAGTTTAGGTGGCTGAGAGTTGCAAAGTTCTTTAGAGAAGTCTCCTGTTCCCTGGATACAAACTGACTCAGAGGGCAAGAGCCAAAATTTGTTTTATTGTCCCTTTTCATTTAAATTAAATTTTAAATCCTAATCTTAAACATCCAGCAAATAAATTTTAACAGCCTTATATTAAGAGTACTGTGCTTTAATGTCTATAATTTAGAATTATTTATCTTTTTATTATTTGGGATCTGTATTTTTCTGTCTTGTAGGTGATGCCTTATTATCTCAAATTAACCAATGTTGTGTTCAAAAGCAACTCTTTTGTAAAACACTAACAGGGAATCTTTAGTTAACTTATAAGGAAATTACAAAATAAAATTAACAAGAGTAAAAATACTTAGTTCGTGTAATAGCTACCTTGAAATTTTGGCTGAGTTATAAATTATATCCCCTTTTTGAGATCCTAGTAATCTTGACAGAAAAAAAAAAAAAAAAACTTCTGAACGTAACTTTAAATTAAATTACATCTGACCTACTACTTTCGTAGTTATTCTCACATGTTGTAAGATGAGACACAGAGCCTTATCTCAGGTAAGGCAGGGCTCTATATAAATCTTAAGTATTTTAGTTCTAAAGCTGATCTTTTTTTTTTAAATATCATCTTACACAGTTTACATAAATTGTTTGAGGTCACATGAACATTAGCTAACATCATATGATATCACATTTAAAACATGAATTAAAGAAAGGCTGAAAGTTTTTAACCTTTACATAGATTAGGCGCTCATTAACTTAAAAATATATTTAAATTTTTCCCCAATGTAAAAAGTAACATAAAACTTTACATATCTTATTGATAACAAGTAAATAAATCCCCAATATATATATATTTTTTTACCATACAACTTCAGAACACCAGCTTGATGTAATGCTCTTTTAAAGTTTCTACCTTACAGACTTGTATACCTGGAAGATATGAGCACATTAATAGCATCACAATGACATTGATGTTTTTACATTAACCAAATTTAGCTTTTAAAGAAATTCCAGTACAGTGCTCTAAAATAACAGTTCTTATTTAATCAGTTGTTTAATTTTTATGGTTGCTTGCTCTAGAAAAATAAAAATAAACACAATGTTATTGGTAAACTTTTGTTTTCAGAATTTTGTGTCGCTTTATCACATGACTGATTTTTACAATCTTATACAGACTTTAGAACAAACTTATACAGACCTTACTAAATCAATCAGATATCTAATAAAAGTACTCATGAATGAGTAATCCCATATCAAATTTTCTTCACTTATTTATCAAAATATTAGAGAAATGTATTGAACAGTGTAAACCATTTTTTTGTTAAAGGAAAAGTCCTAGAACCAAGGCATATTAGACATTTTATAGACATTAATATTTTGTTAGATCTTTGGGCAGCTAGAAAAACTTGTAAGCTTAAATTTAAAGACATTTATTGTTATTTGTTTATCCAAATTTAAAGTGAACCATTTAACTCATGTGAATTAAAGATCTTCGAATCCACTTTTTAAAATTTGTTTTTATGAGTGCTTTTTTTTAATGATCGCTCCTTATATATGTTAATTTGTATATCATATATATGATATACCAACATATAGATATATGGACATACAACACATAACAAAAGTGTGCACAAATAATAATAGTAAGGCCTTGTAGCTTTTCACAGGTGAAATCTCCATTGTAATGTTTCAGAACTCCACTGTTGGTCAAAGATAGAACTGAGGAGAAAAATATTAACCTAGTTCTCTAGGATCAAAATAATGAGCTCAAAAAAAATACAGAATCTAAGGAAAAAAATGAGAGTCCTAGAAAAAATGACTGGCCAGTAATTAGTAAATACCATACGATTTACCTTTTTTTTCCCCACTTAGACATCAGATCAGTCTCCTACTGAGCTTGC
Source organism: Callospermophilus lateralis (assembly GCF_048772815.1). Taxonomy (NCBI): domain Eukaryota; kingdom Metazoa; phylum Chordata; class Mammalia; order Rodentia; family Sciuridae; genus Callospermophilus; species Callospermophilus lateralis. The sequence goes on along the minus strand of NW_027512661.1, from coordinate 526,637 downwards.
AGGCTTCTTTCATTTACATTTCAACATAAGTCCTGGCTGAGTTCTGGAAGGAGCTGGACAAAACTGCTATTCTGAGCGGACACCTCAGGCCTAAGGCACTTTAACCATAATTTTCAGGTGAGGATGTTGAAAATTATGATACAATTTTAAGATACAATTCAAAATTTTATACCTTAACATCTTGTTTTGTCAACAGATACCATACTATGATTTACTATCCTTGTCCAAATTAATGCACTGACACACTGTGACATTTTCCCAGGCTACCCAATTAAAAATTGGTGAAAAAAAAGACTAAATGATTGGGAAGTTACTTGCCAACTTGGAAGTAGATTCTTTAGTTTTAAATTTTAAGTATTTAAGTTCCCTGGCATGAATTATCTGAAATCATAAACTAAAAAATTACCTAAACCCGACTTTTAACTGCAAGATTGAGCAATGCTACAAAAACCCATCCAGATACCATATTGTTACAATAAAACATCATCATTTAGACACACATTCAGCTAAGATCATTCCCAAGAAACAATTTATAATATCAACACATTATTGCACATGTCTTAAATGGCCAGAAACAAAGACAAAAGACAGACAGAAAGGAGCTCCAGACTATGGCTGACAGGACAGAAGCCTTTAAAACAGCAGATAAGAGAAAAATCTCCTACACCAGTGGCATGATAGATGTCCCCACAAGGGCATCAGATGTTTTCACAGAGGGGCAACCTGAAATGTAATATCAAAGGTCTCCATGGTGACTTTACTGCATTTAGTGTCTCCTTTTTCTTTTTCTCTTTTTTAAGAAGACAGAGGTGGCATAATACTTACAGTGCAGGGAAGGAAGGAGGGAATTTACTGAAGCAACAGGACTTCGGCAGCTGCTGGGAGTCCCTCAGTCCCGTCTTTTACTTTCAGGATTAGCTCCTCTGGTTTGGTTCCACCCCAAGCACGCTGAATCTCCTAACATTTCAGTAGTCAGCTCTCAAAAATTCCGAGGTCGGGGGGGTATCAAAATTCGTAACTTAAATTTCGGTTCTGGACCTTGAAGCCAATTAATACCAATTTAATATAAGGACAGGGTTTGAGAAAAAGTAAAAGGGAGGTTTACTGCTTTGCTAACAAAGGATAAAAACAGGGAACTCTGTCCAAAGTTGTGACTCTCTTGATCTGGAGGGACAAGGGGTTTTAAAGGAGCTTCACTTGTTAACCTGGGAGATACTCAGTTATTAGGTCTCCAGCAGGCATTGCCCTCTGCAGTGGGTGTGCTCCAGACAGCCAGCTAGGGGCTTCTCTCATCCTGCTTAACAAAGGGGGGTATAGTGCATCACATTTCTTTAAAACACAGTCCAAAAGGGTGACAGGCTTACATGCTTTATTACCCATTTTCACGTCCAATATCCTTAAGTTTTTACCACAGAAATCACACAACAAAACGCACAAAAACAAACAAATAAAAAACATTTAGAACACAGAACAAAACACAAAAAAAAAACAGAAACTCGGTGAATAAACAGAAAACCAGAGGAGCAATGCAGCGTCTTGCTAAAGCTCCGGGGTAGGAGCTCCTGCGTGCCAGTCGGCACCTCTCTACACTTTCAGAGGTATTCCCTACATAAAAGAACAGAGGAAAGAAAAATTCCTATTACTGTCCCGGACAGGAGTATATGTGAGCCTTCCCAGGCCACCTCTCTGACATCAGAAGAGTACTCCCTTAACCGGATATCAGATGTTATAAAGGCGCCTCTTACCTATGAAGGCCTCCTCCACCAGGTGCTTGATAATAGTTTTAGTGCGATGGTTCACTGCAGTGATCCACGGACTGAAGGCTCATTCCAAGGCCTTGGAACTTGTCTCTCCAACCTGGAGTCCTGGAGGATAGGCCAGCTTCAGAATTTCCAGCAGTCTGGCTTTGTGATCTGGTCGGGTCATGTTGCTGGGGAACTCCAAAATGTTAGTCCAGGACACAAGAAAAGACCACTGACTCCAATTAAAATCAAATTAAGGGAAGCTTAATATTTCAACCAGCCAGGCTGCCTCTCCCTCTCAAAATGGCGGGAACAAGACAGCAACCCCACCTTTCCTACAGCCCAGCTTTATAGCCCAGAAAGTTACACAAAAGGGGGGTTACAGAAAACAGAACTTTGACAAGCATCACACTAATTGCAGTTTACATTTGATTTTCTGGCCCCAGCATCACAAATTTTGAGCACCATTAGAGCCTCAGAGAGGGTCATTGTCTGGCCAGGGAAGGCGAATATTTATGAGGTGTCATTAAAGTTTCAGAGAGGGCTGTTATCTGGTCAGAGAGCCAGGCATGGGTGAGTTCAAAACATGGTCAGGCATTCTAAGCAGGTTCAGAATTTGCAGTAATTTATAGTAAAGCAAAAATTATCTTTTCATGGCTTTGTGGCAAGATGGCTCACAATTTTAATGAAAGATCATGTTGGGTGATCAACCCTGTCCCCTACTTTTGGAAAATCCTCTACCACCTCCAAGGTTGTGAACTCCTGAGCATTTTCCATTCCAGATATGTATTCACAGAATTTCTAACTCTTCTTCTCTAATTGCGTCTTACTTGGGGCGAAGTTAATGTCAAGCCATTGTTCTGGATGAGAGTGGGAAGAATATTGTGCTGCACATAATTGCATACACATTGGATTCACTTTCCAATTTTCCAATTGAAATACTGAATTCCTGACAATAACCCATACCCTTCTAGACGCTACTACAAATACTAATATGATGGAGAAAAATAACCCAAACGGAATTGAAATACAAGCAGTTCAGAGAAGGCATGGTGTATATTGGACTTGCCTTTTGCAAGATAAAAGGTAGGTGTTATAAATCTAGTCATTTTTAATTGAAATAGTTTTATATGTGTATTAAAGTTAACAAATATGTGAATTCCTATCTCCCTTTCGCTGTAACCTATTCAGCACATTAATTTTTATATACACATATAGAATCCTACCTGATATCACACGTACATTTTTGTGAGGTGCCTGACATTGCAGATACAAATTGTGAGAAGAGATTACTCCACCTAAATGCTGTTGGAACTGAAAATTCAAGCTAATGGTGAGCTTCCTAGTTGAATAACATTATACATAAATCCATGTTCAGTAAAATGAATATTTTTGGATCTGTGGATGATAAATATTTCATGGTGAAATTCGATTGGCATATATAATTCTACTTTTGAATGTCTTTGTTTGTGTGTGTGTTTGTGTGTGTGTGTGTGTGTGTGTATATATATATATATATATATATATATATATATACAAAATAAATCTCCAGATTTTTCAAAATATGAAATATATGTGTCTTATATACACTCCCTAAATTCATTCATGTTCATGTATGTGGATTAATAATCAACTTTTCACAAGATTATTCTCAGAAATATTCATCCACCTGAAATACATATTTGTTTCCTAGTACTGAAAACTAACTTCAGTGAAAGGTGCAAACAAATCCTAGTATTTCTACATTAACTGAAATAGTTTAACATCAATGCTAGTAGATTCCTATGGGACATGATGTGTATTTTGACATTAATTATTATTCAACACTGGTACATTACTATTTCTTCAGTTTATGCACATCATAGGATATATATTTCATCCACTACTTAGCAAATTTATAGGCATTTGTTTCACTTTCAATCACTTCTTGCTCCAGAACACATGTATTTCCCTATGTTTCTTGACTGGTCTTTTCATGAGACTTTTTTCAAATATATTATTTTCAATTTCCATGATCAATTTTTAAGCAAAACTCACACATCCTTCATGATAAAACATAACCCTAAGATGACCATTAGATATATAACTGGTTGGAATGATTGATTGTGCATCTTTATAACATTTCTTATATATTTTCAGATATCCATTCAATCCATTATTTAAAGTGGATCCAGTTATATTATTTATTCCCAGTATGGTCTATTCATGCGTTATTGCTATATTCATAGACAGAGGGTATACCTATTTGTACCCCAATACAAATTTATATGTCTTCAAAATATTGCTCCTGGAAATGGTGGAAGAAATACTCACGTCACGTGATATACATATACATTTTATCACAGAAATATTCTGGACACAAAAAGCAAAGGTCACACTTTCAATTGTACCAAAGCCTAAATGGAAAGTGAGCATGGATTACTAAAAACATCTATGTCCAGGTTGCCTAATGCTCTCAAATGTCAATCCTATTGGTGACTACATATTTGTTTCTTCCTAAGATTATATATTCAACCTCAAGCCTGTTGAAAATGTCTAATCCTATCACTCACTTTGTACTTTGCTTGATTTCCTAATGTCTTTATTGATATCTGCTTTCCCTCATATTTTCCCCAGTTCATCATTGTGACTGACTCTTCACATGTGCTGACATTAACACTCACTCTCTAACCGAAACCCTATTGCTAAAGAACTTTTTGTCCAAATCCTATACTCACTCTTCATTCTAAACCTAACAACTACCTTCGTCATCGTACTGAATATCGCTTTTTGACTGGATGTTCTCTTCAACATTCAATCATCCAAGGTACAAGGTCCTATGCCATTGTATATTGATTTATCTGAGACAACTGTGCAGCACATAACTCAAAGCTAATTATACCACTTAAGGGTCCAATTCCCTTCTGGGCTTCAAATCTTTCCTAATTTTCTGCTTTCATACTTATATTTCACCTATATACTCTTGTAAATATCGAAGGTTGCCAATACCATTATTCATCCCGCAAAATGATTCCTAACCCAAATCAAACATGTTATTAACCCTAAACATACACTGTTCCATCAATATAACTTACAGAAGAGAAGGGACAGAGTTGGTCTTACAATATAGGAATGTAGGTGATCTTCCACCTTCTGAGAACCTCAAAGATCCATGGAGAAATGATCCTTGGAGAAGATTTATGCAGCTATGTTGGACCTGAGAGAGCAATAGAAATCTTCCATGGCAAACAACCTGGTCAGGATGAATTGATGGGTCTAAGTCAGCCTCTCTTTTCTTATTGTAAAGAAGTTGGAAGAAACCAGGCCTGTGTGGAGAGCTGTACCTGGGTGCCTAAGGTTGATATTCCATTCTAACTTCTGAATGTGTCAGAGGATGTGGGGGCAGCCTCCATCTCATGGGACCCTTGGAAGCAACTGTTAGGACAAAGTGGTTTTCAAGGCAGTGACCTCATTCAGTTCCTGAAGGAAGTGACCTCTCCTCACTTCCTTGGTGATTGAATTCTCTGAACTTGGGATCCAGGAAGCCAGGCACCCAGAGCCAGTCCCAGTCCTAGTCCCATTGGGCTAACTTGTTTGCTTTTTCCAAGGACAGAGTCAGTCTTTCTTGGTACCTACTGATGTGAGGATGGCCAATTGCCAGCAGAGCTCTGAAGAGGCACCTTCCCTGAGAAAGCAGGTAGTGGCTCACCGCTGTCTCCTGACAACTTCACATAGTTGGCCAAGGAGACCAGATCTGAGAGAGGACAGGCCATTTCAGGGGAACATAATATGGCCCACCAGTCAGAAGACACTCTGGATAGTCACAGACCTACTTGGGGGAAGGAGGTGGCTTTGCCGTTGTGGGTGTGAGTTTGTGGTTTTTTTCTCATGTTCTGAGAATAGGTAGGAAAGGCGTTTTTTTCTGGTGTGGAGTGGACTGTTTCTAGTAAGTCCTTTGACATTGTGAGGGTTTCTATGTCTGTGTATCCCACTGTATCCGTGGTGGTAGACATTAGAAAAGAGAATGCATCAATGGATTTGTTTTCTCTAGTAGGAAGCTTCCCCACATTAATACTGCCCAATAGATTAATGGACTTCACTTTGCCTTATGGATGGGCAACACCTACTGTCTTCTTAAGTTACTGTTTTCTTCGTGAATTCTGGCCACTCTACAGAATACGCTCATGGTATTGTGTCCCAGATATGTAACACCACAAGGCTCTGTGACATGGCCATGTACTGGATAGCTGAAGAGATTGAGAGCATCTCAGAAAACTCAGATATCAGTGTGACCAGTAAAGTCTCAGTGAAGAAACCCTTCTTGGGCCATTTGCTTACTTCTGATTCAATTACCCTGAATGTCAGGAAGGTCTTTGCCTCATGCCAACCCTTTGTGAAGCCTGAAGAAAACGGTTTTCATATGGAAATGAATGGGCTTCACCTGTGGCTCTTTGCTTAATTGCTTTGGAATGGGATGTGTCTGAATCAGTCTCTGGTCCTTGTGTGAGGCTGTGACTTAGATTCTCAGCACCCAATGGATCTAAAGAAAAATCCCATGTGCTTCCCAAACCGAAATGGCCAAAAGAGAAGTCATTGTGGATGAATTTTTTTGCCTTCTTGTTTTAGGTTCCTGACCTCCATTAAGTGAGAATAGGGATTCTTTGGATTAAATGAGTTCTTCAAATCCCTGCAGAGGCTTGCCCATATGTGCTTGGGTTTTCTCATGACTCCAAATCACATAAAGAATCTATACCTCACAGCCAGTAGGCCTCAAATTGGAGAAGCGGAACACTTTAACAGCAGGAATATTTGATCACTCCAGGTTCACAGGAGGAGTGTCCAGGCCACCATGATTTTAGGCAAATGAGGGGCAAGTGAGCTTATTTTGGACACTTTCTTAGGCTGTGCCCCTCATAGAAATCTCCAGCCAGAGGTTATGATGAGTGTCTATATGGAAGAAGATGAGGGCCCTGTGGGAGTGTTTTGATTTTAATTGTGGTCATTTTTGTGGTGGTTGGAAGGAATGACTGGTTCCACCTGGGCTTGAACTCTGGCGTGATTCCCCTTAGAGACTGAGTTCTGGAATTGAACTCAGAGAAGTATTGCCATGAATTGTGTTGGGATTTTAGAAGGCCATGCATGAGACTCACCCATGGAAACTGAGATCTAGGCCCAGGGTGTCTTTCCACAAAACAATGGGAACCTCAGCCAGGATATCACATGATTTTATTCTGAAAGATTGGCAGGTATAGTTGAGAGTCAAAACACACATGGACCTCACATTGTAGGCCTCAATTTGCCAGGCTTCATGTGACCTTTTGGCAACTCTTTGAGAAGCCTTGCCTGTGAGTGTTCCCCAGAGCTTTCATTGAAATGAGCTTTCTCAACACTTAATGGTTCCTGAATGATTTGAAACAGACAGTGCCTCCAACTTAATCTTTGAAAAATGGCTAGATAAATACCATGAAATTTTTGAAATTTCCATGACCAGATGGCACTGGAGAATCTTTGGAAGTCCTGTGGTTGATCATGTGTATACCAGAGAATGCCTTGTTTTACTGGGTTTTATGAAAATGGTGTAGAACAGAGATGCCAGTAATTTGTATCCTGCTGATTAGTGGGCCTAGAGCAGTGGTGCGCAGGTGTGTGATAAAACACCATGGTGGGGCCATGTGGATCGGCCATTGGCTTCCAAATGGATTATGAGAGACATAGTGCAGAAATCAGACACTTATATGTAAAGGCATTTTTTATATGGAGAGGTTTCAGGGCAATGTTCAGAATCAGTTTACTATGGTTATTGGGGCAAGCTGTGTGGGATAGAAGCCTGGTTGGTGCATTCTCCTGCAGACCCTGAACCACCACACGTGACAGAACTCCCTTCAGCACTGTATCCTAGTAGAACTCCTTGTATTTGGTGAAGCAAATACGAAATTCCCACTGCAGCAGCAAGAAACACCACGAAAAGTGGAGGATGACCAAATGTCTTCACAGTCAACACGAGGAGACACTTAGCCTCCAGTGGCCACAGTTTACATACAAAGAGAGAATTCAGCACTGCTGCCTCATGGTCATTGGAATATAAGAAACCATGTTTTCCAGGTCACATAGATGCAGACCCATTTTGATGGTCTCACTACAAAGGAAGTTAAAGCTCATGACAACAACATATATTTCAAGTGCCCAACCTCAGAGGCAGTTTTCCAAGAAGTCTTAGGCCAGCAGAGCTCCATGTTTGTGGAGTGTTTACACTGTTCTTTACTTTTGGAAACTCCTCTACCACCACCAAGGTTGTGAACTCCCGAGCATATTCCATTCCAGATATGTATTCACAGATTTTCACACTTTTCTACTCTAATTGTGTCTTACTTGGGCCAAGGTAATATCAAGGTATTGTTCTGAATGTGAGTGGGAAGATTTTTGTGTAGCACGTATTTACATACACATTCGATTCATTTTTCAATTTTCTATTTGAAATACTGAAGCCCTGAAACTAACACATACCCTACTATACTCTGACTAATAATTCTAATATGATGGTGAAAAATAACCCAAACAGAATAGAAATACAAGCAGTTCAGAGGAGGCATGGTGTATTGTTACAATTGCCTTTTGCATTATATAGTGTAGGAGTTATAAATCTAGTCATTTTTTTGTTGAAATAGTTCTACATGTGTTTTTAAAATTAACAAATATGTGAATTCCTGTCTCCCTTTCTCTGTAGCATATTCAGCACATGTATTTTTATATGCACATATAGAATTCTACCTGGTACCACACGTACATACTTGTGAGGTAACTGAATTGGCAGATGCAAATTGTGAGAAAGGATAACTCCTCCTAAATGCTGTTGGAACTGAAAATTCAACCTATGGGTGAGCTTCCTAGTTGAATAACATTATACATTAATCCATGTTCAGTAAAATGAATATTTTTCGATCTGTGGATTATATATATTTCATGATGAATTTCGATTGGCATATATATTGCTACTTTTTTTCTTTTATTGGTTTCTCAAAACATTACAAATCTCTTGACATATAATATTTCATACATTAGATTCAAGTGGCTTATGAACTCCCATTTTTAGCCCAAATAGAGATTACAGAATCACATCGATTACACATCCACATTTTTACATAATGCCCTATTAGCTACTGTTGTATTCTGCTACCTTTCCTATACTCTACTATCTCCCCTCCCCTTCCTTCCGATCTTCTCTTTTTTCCCCATCTACTGTAATTTATTTCACTCCATGTTTATTTTCCCATTCCACTCACAACAATATGTAATTTTGTAATTTTGTGTAACAATGAGGGTCTCCCTCCATTACCATGCAATTTCCCTTTTCTCTCACTTACCCTCCCACCTCATGTCTCTGTTTAAAGTTAATCTTTTCTTCCTGCTATTGCTCCCTGCTCTGTTCTTAGTTGCTCTCATTATATCAAAGAAGACATTTGGTATTTATTTTTTAGGGATTGGCTATCTTCACTAAGCATAATCTGCTCCAGTGCCATCCATTTTTCTGCAAATTTTATGATTTTGTCATTTGTTAGTGCTGCGTAATACTCCATAGTGTATAAATGCCACATTTTTTTTATCCATTCATCTATTGAAGGGCATCTGGGTTGGATCCACAGTGTTTCAGTTGTGAATTGTACTGCTATGAAAATCCATGTGGTAGTATCCCTGTATTACTCTCTTTTCAGGTCTTCAGGGAATAGTCAGAGAAGGGCAATAGCTGAGTCAAATTGTGGTTCCATTCACAGCTTTCCCAGGAATCTCCATACTGCTTTCAAAATTGGCCACACCAGTTTACAGTCCCACCAGCAATGTACAAGAGTATCTTTTACCCCACATCCTTGCCAGCACTTGTTGTTGTTTGACTTCATATTGGCTACCAATTTACTGGAGTGAGATGGTATCTTAGGGTGATTTTGATTTGAATTTCTCTGACTGCTAGAAATGGTGAGCATTTTATTATGTACTTGATGAATGATTGTATGTCCTCCTCTGAGAAGTGTCTGTTCAAGTCCTTGACCCATTTGTTTATTGGGTTATTTGTTATCTTATTGTCTAATTTTTTGAGTTCTTTGTATATTCTGGATATTAGGCCTCTATCTGAAGTGTGAGGAGTAAAAATTTGTTCCCATGATGTATGCTCCTTATTTACCTCTCTTATTCTTTCTCTTGCTGATGAAAAACTTTTCAGTTTAAGTAGTCCCATTTGTTGATTCTTGTTATTAACTCTTGTGCTATGGATGTCATATAAAGGAATTTTTTAGCCCGACCCCATAATATGTAGATCAGAGTCAACTTTTTCTTCTATCACACAGAGTCTTTGATTTGATATCTAGCACCTTGATCCACTATGAGTTAACTTTTGTGCATGGCGAGAGAAAGGAATTCAGTTTCATTTTGTTGCACATGGATTTCCATTTTTCCCAACACCATTTGTTGAAGATACTATATTTCCTCCATTGCATGCTTTTAGCTCCTTTATCAAATATAAAATAGTTGTAGCTTTTTGGATTAATCTCTGTGTCCTCCATTCTGTACCATTGGTCCACCCGCCTGTCTTGGTACCAGTACCATGCTGGTTTTTTTTAATTAATTTTATTGTAGGTTGTTCAAAACATTTCATAGTTCTTGATATATCATATTTCACACTTTGATTCAAGTGGGATATGAGCTCCCATTTTTACCCCATATACAGATTGCAGAATCACATCAATTGCACAACCATTGATTTACATATTGCCATTCTGGTGACTGTTGTATTCTGTTGCCTTTCCTATCCTCTACTATCCCCCCTCCCCCCTCCCCTCCCCTCTTCTCTCTCTACCTCCTCTGCTGTAATTCTTTTCTCCCCCTTATATTTTTCCTCCTTTCCCCTCACTTCCTCTTGTATGTAATTTTGTATACCCCTGAGGGTCTCCTTTCATTTACATGCAATTTTCCTTCTCTCTCCCTTTCCCTCCCACCTCTCATCCCTGTTTAATATTAATCTTCTTCTCATGCTCTTCGTCCCTACTCTGTTATTAGTTACTCTCCTTATATCAAAGAAGATATTTGGCATTTGTTTTTAAGGGATTGGCTAGCTTCACTTAGCATAACCTGCTCTAATGCCATCCATTTTCCTCCAAATTCTATGATTTTGTCATTTCTTAATGCAGAGTAATATTCCATTGTGTATAAATGCCACATTTTTTTATCCATTCTTTTATTGAAGGACATCTATGTTGGTTCCACAGTCTTGCTATTGTGAATTGTGCTGCTATGAACATAGATGTAGCAGTGGCCCTATAGTGTGCTCTTTTTAGGTCTTTAGGGAATAGACCGAGAAGGGGAATAGCTGGATCAAATGGTGGTTCCATCCCGAGCTTTCCAAGAAATCTCCATACTGCTTTCCAAATTGGGCGCACCAATTTGCAGTCCCACCAGTAATGTACAAGAGTACACTTTTCCCGACATCCTCGCCAGCACTTGTTGTTGTTTGACTTCCTAATGGCTGCCAATCTTACTGGAGTGAGATGGTATCTTAGGGTGGTTTTTATTTGCATTTCTCTGACTGCTAGAGATGGTGAGCATTTTTTCATATACTTCTTGATTGATTGTATGTCCTCCTCTGAGAAATTTCTGTTCAGGTCCTTGGCCCATTTGTTGATTGGGTTATTTGTTATCTCATTGTCTAATTTTTTTAGTTCTTTGTATATTCTGGATATTAGGGCTCTGTCTGAAGTGTGAGGAGTAAAGATTTGTTCCCAGGACGTAGGCTACGTATTTACCTCTCTTATTGTTTCTTTTGCTGAGAAAATAACTTTTTAGTTTGAGTAAGTCCCATTTGTTGGTTCTAGTTATTAACTGTTCTGCTATGGGTGTCCTATTTAGGAATTTGGATCCCGACCCCACAGTATGTAGATCATAGCCAACTTTTTCTTCTATCAGACGCCATGTCTCCGATTTGATATCACGTTCCTTGATCCACTTTGAGTTAACTTTTGTGCATGGTGAGAGAAAGGGTTTCAGTTTCATTTTGTTGCATATGGATTTCCAGTTTTCGCAACACCATTTGTTGAAGATGCTAGCCTTCTTCCATTGCATGCTTTTAGCCCCTTTATCGAATATAAGATAGTTGTAGTTTTGTGGATTGGTTTCTCTGTCCTCTATTCTGTACCATTGGTCCACCCACCTGTTTTGGTACCAGTACCATGCTGTTTTTGTTTCTATTTCTCTGTAGTATAGTTTGAAGTCTGGTATAGCTATACCGACTGATTCACACTTCCTGCTTAGCAATGTTTTTGCTATTCTGGGTCTTTTATTTTTCCATATGAATTTCATGATTGCTTTCTCTATTTCTACAAGAAATGCCATTGGGATTTTGATTGGCATTGCATTAAACCTATTGAGAACTTTTGTTAATATCGCCATTTTGATGATGTTAATTCTACCTATCCATGAACAGGGTATATTTTTCCATCTTTTAAGATCTTCTTCAATTCTCTCTTTAGGGTTCTGTAGTATTCATTGTACAAGTCTTACACCTCTTTTGTTAGGTTGATTCCCAAGTACTTTTTTTTCTGAGGATATTGTGAATGGGGTGGTTGTCCTCATATATATTTTAGAGGATTTGTCGCTGATATACAGGAATGCCTTTGATTTATGCGTGTTGATTTTATATCCTGCCACTTTGCTGAATTCATTTATTAGCTCTAATAGTTTCTTTGTAGACCCTTTTGGGTCTGCTAGGTATAGAATCATGTCATCTGCAAATAGTGATAATTTGAGTTCTTCTTTTCCTATTTTTATGCCTTTAATTTCTTTTGTCTGTCTAATTGCACTGGCCAGTGATTCGAGAACTATGTTGAACAGAAGTGGTGAGAGAGGGCATGCCTGTCTTGTACCAGATTTTAGAGGGAATGCCTTCAGTTTTTCTCCATTCAGAATGATGCTAGCCTGAGGCTTAGCATAGATTTCTTTTACAATATTGAGGTATGTTCCTGTTATCCCTAGTTTTTCCAGAGTTTTGAACATAAAGGGATGCTGTACTTTGTCGAATGCTTTTTCCGCATCTATCGAGATGATCATATGGTTCTTATATTTAAGCCTATTGATGTGGTGAATAACATTTATTGATTTTCGTATATTGAACCAACCTTGCATCCCAGGGATAAATCCTACCTGATCATGGTGCACAATTTTTTTGATATGTTTTTGTATTCGGTTCACGAGAAGTTTATTGAGCATTTTTGCATCTAGGTTCATTAGAGATATTGGTCTGTAGTTTTCTTTCTTTGGAGTGTCTTTGTCTGGTTTAGGAATCAGGGTGATGTTGGACTCATAGAATGAATTTGGAAGTTCTCCCTGTTTTTCATTTTCCTGAAATAGCTTGAAAAGTATTGGTATTAGTTCCTCTTTAAAGGTTTTGTAAAACTCTGCTGTATACCCATCCGGTCCTGGGCTTTTCTTAGTTGGTAGTCTTTTGATGGTTTCTTTATTTCCTCAGTTGATATTCGTCTGTTTAGGTTGTCAATATCCTCCTAACTCAATCTGGGCAAATCATATGACTTAAGAAATTTATCGATGCCTTCACTATCTTCTAATTTATTGGAGTATAAGGATTCAAAATAATTTCTGATAATCTTCTGTATTTCTGAAGTGTCTGTTGTGATATTGCCTTTTTCATCCCATATGCGAGTAATTTGAGTTCTCTCTCTTCTTCTCTTCATTAGCGTGGCTAAGGGTCTGTCAATATTATTTATTTTTTCAAAGAACCAACTTTTAGTTTTGTCAATTTTTTCAATTGTTTCTTTTGTTTCAATTTCATTAATTTTTGCTCTGATTTTAATTATTTCTTGTCTTCTACTTTTTTGCTGTTGTTTTGCTCTTCTTTTTCTAGGACATTGAGTTGAAGTATTAGATCATTTATTTGTTGTTTTTTTTCTTTTTTTAAGGAATGAACTCCAAGCAATAAATTTTCCTCTTAGAACTGCTTTCAATGTGTCCCATAGATTCCGATATGTTGTGTCTGTGTTTTCATTTATCTCTAAGAATTTTTTAATATCCTCCTTGATGTCTTCTATAACCCATTTATCATTCAGTAACCTATTTTTCATTCTCCAATTGATGCATGATTTTTCCTTACTTCTTTTATCGTTGATTTTCAATTTCATTTCATTATGTTCAGATAAGATGCATGGTATTATCTCTACTCCTTTATATTGTCTAAGAGTTGCCCTGTGACATAATATCTGATCTATTTTTGAGAAGGATCCAAGTGCTGCTGAGAAAAAAGTGTAACTGCTTGATCTTGGGTGGTATATTCTATATATGTCAATTAAGTCTAGGTTATTAATTATGTTATTGAGTTCTATAGATTCCTTATTCAACTTTTCTTTGTAAGATCTATCCAGTGGTGAGAGAGGTGTGTTGAAGTCTCCCATAATTATTGTATGGTGGTCTATTAGACTCTTGAACTTGAGAAGAGTTTGTTTGATGAACATAGCTGCACCATTGTTTGGGGCATATATATTTATGATTGTGATGTCTTGTTGGTGTATGGTTCCCTTGAGCTGTATGTAGTGTCCCTCTTCATCCCTTTTGATTAACTTTGGCTTGAAATCTATTTTATTTGATATGAGTATGGACACTCGTGCTTGTTTCCGAAGTCCATAAGAGTGATATGATTTTTCCCAACCTTTCACCTTCAGTCTATGTATGTCTTTTCCTATCAAATGCGTCTCCTGAAGGCAGCATATTGTTGGGTCTTGTTTTGTGATCCATTCTACTAGCCTGTGTCTCTTAATTCGTGAGTTTAAGCCATTAACATTTAGGGTTATTATTGAGATATGGGTTGTTCTTCCAGTCATATTGGTTTATTTATGTTACTAAACATGGTTTGTTTTCCTCTTTGATTATTCCCCCTCTTTACTGTACTCCCTCCCGCTGTTGGTTTTCATTGTTATTTTCCATTTCCTCTTCATGCAATGTTTTGCCTAGGATGTTTTGAAGAGATGGTTTTCTAGCTGCAAATTCTTTTCACTTTTGTTTATCATGGAAGGTTTTAATTTCATCTTCCATACTGAAGCTTAATTTTGCTGGATACACAATTCTTGGTTGGAACCCATTTTCTTTCAGTGTTTCAAATATGTTATTCCAGGATCTTCTAGCTTTCAGAGTCTGTGTTGAAAGATCAGCTGTTATCCTGATTGGTTTACCCCTAAATGTAATCTGCTTCCTTTCTCTTGTAGCTTTTAAAATTCTCTCCTTATTCTGTATGTTGGGCATCTTCATTATAATGTGTCTAGGTGTGGATCTCTTATGATTTTGCACATTCGGCGTCCCGTAGGCTTCTAGGATATGGGATTTTGTCTCATTCTTCAAGTCTGGGAAGTTTTCTCGTATTATTTCATTGAATAGATTGCTCATTCCTTTTGTTTGGACCTCTATACCTTCCTGTATCCCAATGACTCTTAAGTTTGGTCTCTTTATGTTATCCCATATTTCTTGAATGTTCTGCTCATGGTTTCTTAACAGCTTTGCTGAGCTGTCTATGTTCTTCTCCAGTTGAAATACTTTGTCTTCATTTTCTGATGTTCTATCTTCTAAGTGTTCTACTCTGCTGGTAGTATTCTCAATTGAGTTTTTAATTTGGTTTATTGTTTCCTGCATTTCCAGGATTTCTGTTTGTTTGTTTTTTATAACCTTGATCTCCCTGTATAATTGATCTTTTGCTTCTTGTATTTGTTTATGTAATTCATTTTCGAAGTGGTCGAAGTGGTCTTTCATTGTCTGATTATGCTGTCTAATGTCTTCCTTGAGACTCCAGATAATCTGAAGCATGTATATCCTGAATTCTTTATCTGACATTCCATCTGCTGCAGATATTACCTCTCCTAAAGTTGAGTTGACCTGCATTGCTTGTGGTCCTTTCTTTCCTTGTCTTTTCATACTGATCGCGTTTCTTTCTGCTTGGTGAAACTGTTGTGTTATTGATTTTCCCCCTATATATTTATATTGCTCTTGTATAGTTGCAAAGTCTCCCTCGCAGGCTTTGGCGGTGGTTCTGCCCCTCCTCCAATTGGGGCAATGTGCCTACTACGCC
This sequence comes from Callospermophilus lateralis, assembly GCF_048772815.1. Lineage (NCBI taxonomy): Eukaryota > Metazoa > Chordata > Mammalia > Rodentia > Sciuridae > Callospermophilus > Callospermophilus lateralis. The sequence goes on along the minus strand of NW_027512661.1, from coordinate 510,812 downwards.
GGCAGGCTGCTGTGCCTCTACTTTCGGTGGGCCTGTTCTTTCGATGGTCACAGGTTCGCCTACCTTGCAGGCGTGAGCAGCGGCTCTGCACCTCCGCTGGCCGCTAGGCCTGTTCTGTCTGTCGTTTGCAGGTCTGTCTACCTAACAGGTGCTGGTGGCGGCTCTGCCCCTCCCCCAACCGGGGTGATGTGTCCGACGGCCACTGGGCCTGTTTTGTCAGTGGTCACGGTATCGCCTACCTTGCTGGTGGGTGGGGCAGCTGTGCCCCTCTGCAGGTTTCTGGGCCTGACCTGCCGGTGGGTCCCAGGTCATTCATTTTTTAGTTCTAGTAGTTTTTGTACACCTTTTTGTGTCTTCTATGTATAGAATAATGTCACCCGAAAATAGTGATAATTTGCGTTCTTATTTTCCTATTTTTATGCCTTTTATTTCTTTAGTATGTCTAATTGCTCTGGCCAGTGTTTCGAGAACTATATGGAATAGAAGTGGTGAGAGAGGGCATCCCTGTCTTGTTCCAGATTTTAGAAGAAATGCCTTCAATTTTTCTCCATTCATAATGATGCTAGCCTGAGGCTTAGCATAGATAGCTTTTACAATGTCGAGGTAACTTCCTGTTATCCCTATTTTTTCTAATGTTTTGAACATACAGGGATGCTGTACTTTGTCAAATGCTTTTTTTGCTTCTATCGAGATGATCATATGGTTCTTATCTTTAAGTCTATTGATGTGGTGAATAACATTTATTGATTTCCGTATATTGAACCATCCTTGCATCCCAGCTATGAATCCTACTTGATCATGGTGCATAATTTTTTTTGATGTGCCTTTGTATTCGATTCACCAGAGTTTTATTGAGGATTTTAGCATGTAGGTTCATCAGATATATTGGTCTGTAGTTTTCTTTCTTTGAGGTGTCTTTTTCTGATTTCGGAATCAGCGTGATGTTGGCCTCATAGAATGAATTTAGAAGAGCTCCCTCTTTTTCTCTATGCTGAAATAACTTGAAAAGTATTGGTATTAAATCTTCTTTAAATGTTTTGTAAAACTCCGCTGTATAGCCATCCGTTCCTGGGCTTTTCTTGGTTTGTAGTCTTTTGATTGCTTCTTCTGTTTCATCCATTGACATTGGTCTGTTTAAATTGTGTGTATCCTTCTGACTCAGTCTGGGAATATCATATGACTTAAGAAATTTATCGATGTCTTCACTATATTCTATTTTATTGGAATATAGGTTTTCTAAAAAATTTCTAATTGTCTTCTGTATTTCGGGAGCATCTGTTGTAATATTGCCTTTTTCATCCCATATGTTAGTAATTTGAGTTCTCTCTTTTCTTCTCTTCATTAGCATGCCTAAGGGTCTGTCGAACATATATATTTTTTCGAAGAACCACCTTTTAGTTTTGTTAATTTTTTCAATAGTTTCTTTTGTTTCAATTTCGTTGATTTCTGCTCTGATTTTAATTATTTCTTGCTTTCCGCTACATTTTTTGTTGTTTTGCTCTTCCTTTTCTAGGGCTTTGAGTTGAAGTGTGAGCTCATTTATTTGTTCGTTTTTCCTTTTTTTCAGGAATGACCTCCAGAAGATGAATTTCCCTCTTAAAACTGCTTTCATTGTGTCCCATAGATTCTGATATATTGCGTCTGTATTTTCATGTATCTCTAAGAATTTTTTGATTTCCTCCTTTATATCTTCTGTAACCCACTGATCATTCAGTAACATATTGTTCATTTTCCATGTGATGTAGGATTTTTCCTTCCTTTTTTTTATCATTGGTTTCCAGTTTCATTCCATTATGATCAGAAAAAATTCATGGTATTATCTCAACCCCTGTATATTTACTGAGGGTTGCCCTATGACATAATATATGGTCTATTTTTGAGAAGGATCCACGTGCTACTGAGAAAAAAGTATATCCACTTGATGATGATTGATATATTCGATATATGTCAGTTAAGTCTAGGTTATTGATTGTGATATTGAGTTCTATAGTTTCTTTATTCACTTTTGTTTGGAGGATCTGTCCAATGGTGAGAGAGGTGTGTTGAAGTCACCCATAATTATTGTGTTGTGGTCTATTTCATTCTGGAACTTGAGGTGAATTTGTTTTTTGAACATTGCAGCACCATTATTTGGTGCATAAATATTGATAATTTTTATGTCTTGTTGATGAATGGTTCCTTTTAACAGTATATAATGTCCTTTCTTATCCCTTTTGATTAAATTAGTCTTGAAGTCGATTTTATTCGATATGAGCATGGCCACGCCTGCTTGCTTATGGGGAGCGTTGCATGGTATATTTTTTCCAAAACTTGCACCTTCAGCCTGTGTATGTCTTTTCCATTCAGATGTGTCTCCTGGAGGCAACATATTGTTGGATTCATTTTTAATCCAAGTTACCAGCCTATGTCACGTTATTGGAGAGTTTAAGCCATTAACATTTAGAGTCACTATTGATATATGGTTTGTACTGCCGCTCATGATTGATGATTCATCTTTTTTTTTTAATTTAGTTTGTTTCTCCATGATTAGCTTTTCCCCCACCCTCAGTCATTACTGAGGCACTTCCCACTGATGGTTTTGGTTGTTGATTTTCATTTCTTCTTCGTGTATTGTTTTGCTCAAGATGCTTTGCAATGCTGGTTTTCTGGCTACAAATTCTTTTACCTTTTGTTTATCATGAAATATTTTTATTTCATCGTCATACCTGCAGCTTAATTTTGGTGGATACAGAATTCTTGGTTGGCATTCATTGTCTTTCAGTGTTTGAAATACGTTGTTCCAGGATCTTCTCGCTTTCAGCAACTGTGATGAAAAATCCATTCTCAACCTTATTGGTTTACCCCTTAATGTAATCTGCCTCCTTTCTCTTAGAGCTTTTAATATTTTCTCTTTGTTTTGTATATTGGATATCTTCATAACAATGTGTCTTGGTGTTGGTCTACTGTGATTTTGTGTGCTCCGTGTCCTGTAAGCATGTCCAATTTGTATATCCATTTACTTTGTATTTCTGGAAATATTTCTGTAATTATTTCATTCAATAGATTACTAATTCCCTTGGTTTGAATCTGTGTACCTATCCAGATGACTCATTAATTTTTTTTTATGTTATCCCATATCTCTTGGATGTTTTACTCATGATTTTTTTACCAGCCTTTCTGTGTTGGCTAGATTCATTTCAAGATGATATATTTTGTCTTCATTATCTGACATTCTGTCTTCTACTTGCTCCACAGTGTTAGTGATACTCTCAATTGACTTTTTAATTTGGTTTATCATTTCCTTCATTTCTAGAATTATTGTTTGATTTTTTTATAATCTCTATCTCCTGATAAAGATGCATAACTTCTTCTTTTATCTGTTTATGTAATTCATTTTCAATGTGTTCTTTCACTGTTTGGATTTGCTGTCTCGTATCCTCTTTAAGTTTCAATTCCATCTGTCTAAGGAATTCCTTGAGTTCTTTATATGACCATTTTTCTGATGACTATAGGTCCTCCTGAATATTTTGGCTGTCCTTCGTTGTTTGTACTTATTTTCTTCCTTGATTTTTTGTGCTGCTCATGTTACTTCTTGCTCTGTTTGACTCTTGAGTTACTGCTTACTCTTATAAATTTATTTGATGCTTGGAAGAAAAGATATTAGAAGGAAAGGGAAGAAGTCACTAAAGAGAATGGGAGTAGGCAGGTAGAATTTGAGGAAGGGGAAATCAGAAAATTGAAAAGAAATGATAAGACAAAAGAAAAAATAGAAAAGAAAGAAAGAAAGGAAAAAATTTAAAAATAATGATCATTTAAAAGATGTAAATTAAAGTTTAAAATAATAATAATAATAAAATAAAAATATTTAAAAAATGAAAACATATTAAAAAGTTAAAGTACAACAACAAAAAATATGAATTTACATAAAGAATCTAAACCCCACACTCAGTAGGCCTCAAGTTGGAGAAGTAGAGCAGTATTAACGCCAGGCCTATTTTTTCACTTCTGTTTCACAGGAAGGCAGTCCAGGCAACCCTGATATTAGGCAAATGAGGGGCAAGGGAGCTTATTTTGGACACGGACGTGGGCTGTGTACCTCATGGAAACCTCCAGCCGGAGGTTATGATGAGTGTCTACATGGAAGATGATGAGGGCCATGTTGGGGTGTTTTGGTTTTAACTGTGAACATTTGTATCCCGGTAGGAAGAGATGACTGGGTACACCTGGGCTTGAACTCTTGTGTGATTCAACATAGAGACTGAGTTCTGGAATTGACCTCAGAGAAGTATTGCCATGGATTGTGTTGGGCTTTTAGAAGGCCATGCATGAGAGTCGCCCTTGGAAAGTGAGATCTACGCCCAAGTTGGCTTTCCACAGAGCAAAGGGAATCTCAGCCAGGATATCACATGATTTTATTCGAAAAACTTGGCAGCCATAGTTGAGAGTGAAAACACACATGGACCTCACATTGTAGACCTCAATGGGCCTGGCTTCATGTGACCTTTTGGCCACCCTTTGGGAAGCCTTGCCTCTGAGAGTTCTCCAGAGCTTTCATTGAAATGAGCTTACTCAACATTTAATGGTTAATGAATGAATTGAAACCCACAGTGCCTACAACTTCTTCCTTGAATAATGGCTAGATGAATACCATGAAATTTTTGAAATTCCCAAGACTAGGTGTCACAGGAGAACCTTTGGATGTCCTCTAGCTGATCATGAGAATACAAGACATTGCCTTTATTGACTGGGTTTCATGAAAATGGTGTATAACAGAGATGCAAGTAAGTTGGAACCTGCTGAGTAGTGTTCCTAGAGCCGTGGTGGGCAGGTGTGTGATAAAATATCTCTGGTGTGGCCATGTTTATCTGCCATTGGTGTCCAAATAACTTGTGACTGACATTTTGCAGCCAGTAGACCCTTATATGTAAAAGAATCTTGTTATATGGAGAGGTTTCAGGGCAATGTTCAGAATCAGGTTGCTATGGTCAATGTTGCAAGCTATGTGGGATAGAAGCCTGGTTGGTGCATTCTCCAACAGAACCCAACCCACCACAACTGAAAGAACTCCCTACAGCACTGTGTCCCAGTTGAACTCTTTTTATTTCATGAAGCAAATACCACACTCCTAGTGCAACATCAAAAAACACCACAAAGAGTGGAGGATGACCAAATGGCTTCACAGTCCAGATGAGGAGACACTTGCCCTCAGTGGCCACAGTTTACCTACAAAGAGAAAATTCAGCACTGCTGCCTCATGTTCATCGGAAAATAAGAAACCATGTCATCCATGTCACATAGATGCAGACCCAGCATTGATGGTCTCACTACAAAGGAAGCTAATGCTCCTGACAACAAAATATATTTCAAGTGCTCACCCTCAGAGGTAGTTTCTCCAGATGTTAGGCCAGCAGATCTTCATGTTTGTGGAGTGTTTACCCTGTCCCTTACTTTTGGAAACTCCTCTACCACCTCCAAATTTGTGAACTCCTGAGCATTTTCTATAACAGGTATGTATTCACAGATTTTCTAACTCTTCTCCTCTAATTGTGTCTTACATGGGGCGGAGGTAATGCCAAGGCATTGTTCTGAATGAGAGTGGGAAGATTTTTTTGTAGCACATATTTGCATACACATTGGATACATTTTCCAATTTTCCATTCGAAATACTGAATCCCTGACACTAACAAATTCCCTTCTAGACTTTTACTTATAATCTTAATATGATGCAGAAAAATAACCCAGACAAAATAGAAATACAAGAGGTTCACAGGAGGCATGGTGTATAGTTGGATTTGCCTTTCGTATGATAAATGGTAGGTGTTATAAATCAAGCCAATTTTAATTGAAATAGTTCTCCATGTGTTTTAAAAGTTAACAAGTATGTGATAACTGTCTCCCTTTCTCTGTAGCCTATTCAGCACATGTATTTTTTATGCACATATTGAATTATACCTGGTATCACACTTACATTTTGTGAGGTGGCTGACTTGGCAGATACAAATTGTAAGAAAAGATCACTCCTACTAAATGCTGTTGGAACTGAAAATTCAAGATATGGGTCAGTTTTCTAGTTGTACAACATAAATTGATGTTCAGGAAAATGAAAGGAAAATGAATATTTTTGCATCTCTGGATGATATATTTTTCATGGTGAATTTCAATTGGCATACATAATGCTACTTTTTAATGTCTGTGTGTGTGTGTGTGTATATATATATATATATATGTATTCACTCTCCAGATTTTTCAAAATATGAAATGTATTTGTCTGATTATACACTCCCTAAATTCATTCATATTTATGTATGTGGATGTATAATCAACTTTTCACAAGTTTATTCTCAGAAATATTCATCCACCTGAAATACATATTTGTTTCCTAGTACTGAAAACTAACTTCAGGGGATTATATGATGACAGCCAAAGGAGTGCATCAACCCCATGTACAGCGTCACTGTGCAGGAGAATGACGAATTTCCAGCAAAATTTGGGTGGTCCTAAACCTAGTGGAAGTATTTCCATCTCACGAGGATCAGCTACGGGGCTCAAACGTGAGTGATTTGTCTGCATGGAGCATCATGCTGCTTATTCAGCAAATCGCCCTGCGGGTAGAGTCTGTGGCACGTGCTGGGAAGCAATGAGATAGCAACACAAATATTCAGTGGTGCAGATTCTGTGGGCTCCTGCCATCTGTACAATCACTGTGCTCATTGCTGAATTCTGGGTTTGAGACCAGGGAAATACACGGTCCAATTCGGTTTTCCACACCAGTCAGACCACAGAGGAAGTCAGGGGCCACCATCTTGGAGAGCTGACGTCACCATTCCTGTTTTCAACTGATAGCAGCTCATTCAGCTATAGAACAGGTAATCTCAGGCTGTCATTCGCCTGTGTATCGGAGACAAATTACTCAGGCCTGCTCCTATCAGAACATACACCAAGCCCAGAGCGGCTGAATTCTGGCTCCTGGAACTGATCAGGCCCAGGGCTAAAGAACCTGCGGAAACTGCTTCTCGGTCTAGGTCTTGCTGAATACTGAGGAGGTAAATACCTACCGAGCCTTAATAGGCAGTGGCAACAGGATTGAGACGGGGTTTGTGAGGGCCGGTCAGGACTCACCCATTGCTTTGTTCATCCGGCAAAGGGAACGAAATGCTGCCATTCGCATGGGATACCAACATGTTAGAGATCTGAAGTCATCACAAAGTGGCGGAGGAGATAACTTCATCGATACCAGTGGTGAGAGAAACAGTTGGTCTCCTGGTAAAAAAAGTGAGTCACAAACACCCGAGTCTCTCTCACTCTGTCTTCAAGCTAGAGGGACAGAGCAGAGACACCGCTCACGCCCGGCACTGGCCCAGCGACCCGCAGGCGTGGTAGTCACGTCATCCCAATTGGAGTAGGGACAGAGCAGAGCCGCCGCCCGTGCCCGGAACAGGCCCATCAACCAGCAGGCTTGGTAGTCACGTCACCCCAATTGGAGTAGGGGCAGAGCAGAGCCACAGCCTATGCCCAGAACAGGCCCAACGACCCGCCGGTGTGGTAGACACGGCACCCCTATTGGAGTAGTGGCAGAGCAGAGCCTTCTCCCGTGCCCATTACAAGCCCATCGGCCCACCAGCATGGTTGTTAGGTCACCCCAATAGGAATAGGGGCAGAGCAGAGCCACCACCCATGCCCAGAACAGGCCCAGCAACCCGACGGCGAGGTAGTCACATCACCCCAATTGGAGTAGGGGCAGAGCAGAGTGACCAACCTCGCCCACAACGTAGGCAACCGAACAGCGAAACAGGCCAAGTGGCCTGCGGGCACGGCAGACACATAACCCCATTTGGAGTAGGGGTAGAGCAGATCCACTGCCCGTGCCCACAAAATAGACAGACCTGCGACCGACCAGCAAAGAGGCTCAGCGTCCTGCCGGCATGGTAGACACGTCATCCCAATTTGAGTAAGGGCAGAGTAGAGCTGCCGCCCGCACCTGCAAGGTAGGCAGACCTGCAATGGATCAGCAGAACAGGCCGAGGGGTCCGTGGGCGTTGTAGACACGTCACACCAAATGGAGGAGGGGCAGAGCAGAGCCACTGCCGGCGCCCGCATTGTAGACAGACCTGCGACCAACCAGCACAACAGGCCCAGCAGCCCGTCAGCGTGGTAGATAGATCACCCCAATTAGAGGAGCAGAACAGCCGCCCCCCGCTACTTCAAGGGAGACTTTTCATCTATACAAGAGCAATATAAGTATATAGGGGGAAAATTTCAAAAACACAAAAGTTTCAACAAGCAGAGAGAAACGCGAGCAGTATGAAAAGACAAGGAAAGAAAGGACCACAAGCAATGCAGGTAAACACAATTTTAGAAGAGGTAATAGGTGCATCAGATGGAATGTCAGATAAAGAATTCAGGATACTCAGGCTTTAGATGATCTGGAGTCTCAAGGAAGACATTAGACAACAAAATCAGACAATTAAAGATCCCTTCGACAATGAATTACATAAACAAATCCAAGAAGCAAAAGATCAACTATATAGGGAGATAGAGGTTGTAAAAACAAACAGAAATCCTAGAATTGCAGGAAGCAATAAACCAACTTAAAAACTCAATTGAGAATACTACCAGCAGAGTAGAACACTTAGAACATAGAACATCAGACAATGAAGACAAAGTATTTCAACTTGAAAAGAACATAGACAGCTCAGCAAGACTGTTAAGAAACCATGAGCAGAACATCCAAGAAATATGGGATAACATAAAGAGGCCAAACTTAAGAGACATTGGGATACAGGAAGGTATAGAGGTTCAAACAAAAGGAATGAGCAACCTATTCAATGAAATAATACGAGATAACTTCCCAGACTTGATAAATAAAAAAGAATCCCAAGTCCTAGAAGCCTACAGAACGCCGAATGTGCAAAATCATAAGAGAGCCACAACTAGACACATTATAATGAAGATGCCCAACAAACAGAAAAAGGAGAGAATTTTAAAAGCTACAAGAGAAAGGAAGCAGATTACATTTAGGGGTAAACCAATCAGGATAACAGCTGATATTTCAAAACAGACTCTGAAAGCTAGAAGATCCAGGAAAAACATATTTCAAACACTGAAAGAAAATGGGTTCCAACCAAGAATTGTGTATCCAGCGAAAGTAAGCTTCAGGATGGAAGATGAAATTAAAACCTTCCACAATAAACAAAAGTGAAAAGAATTTGCAGCTAGAAAACCATCTCTTCAAAACATCCTCGGCAAAATATTACAGGAAGAGGAAATGGAAAATATCAATGAAAACCAACAGCGGGAGGGAGTACAGTAAAGGCTGGGGATAATCAAAGAGGAAAACAAACCATGTTTAGGAACATAAATAAACAAATATCGCTGGAAGAACAACCCATATCTCAATAATAACCCTAAATGTTAATGGCTTAAACTCACCAATTAAGAGACACAGGCTAGTAGAATGGATCACAAAACAAGACCCAACAATATGCTGCCTTCAGGAGACGCATTTGATAGGAAAAGACATACATAGACTGAAGGTGAAAGGTTGGGAAAAATCATATCACTCATATGGACTTTGGAAACAAGCAGGAGTGTCCATACTCATATCATATAAAATAGATTTCAAGCCAAAGTTAATCAAAAGGGATGAAGAGGGACACTACATACAGCTCAAGGGAACCATACACCAACAAAACATCACAATCATAAATATATATGCCCTAAACAATGGTGCAGCTATGTTCATCAAACAAACTCTTCTCAAGTTCAAGAGTCTAATAGACCACCATACAATAATTATGGGAGACTTCAACACACCTCTCTCACCACTGGATAGATCTTCCAAAGAAAAGTTGAATAAGGAAACTATAGAACTCAATAACATAATTAATAACCTGGACTTAATTGACATATATAGAATATACCACCCAAGATCAAGCAGTTACACTTTTTTCTCAGCAGCACATGGATCCTTCTCAAAAATAGATTTTATATTATGTCACAGGGCAACTCTTAGACAATATAAAGGAGTAGAGATAATACCATGCATCTTATCTGAACATAATGGAATGAAATTGAAAATCAACGATAAAAGAAGTAAGGAAAAATCATGCATCACTTGGAGAATGAAAAATAGGTTACTGTATGATCAATGGGTTATAGAAGACATCAAGGAGGAATTTGAAAAATTCTTAGAGATAAATGAAAACACAGACACAACATGTCGGAATCTATGGGACACATTGAAAGCAGTTCTAAAAGAAAAATTTATTGCTTGGAGTTCAATCCTTAAAAAAAGAAAAAAAACAACAAATAAATGATCTAATACTTCAACTCAAAGTCCTAGAAAAAGAAGAGCAAAACAACGGCAAAAAAGTAGAAGACAAGAAATAATTAAAATCAGAGCTGAAATTAATGAAATCGAAACAAAAGAAACAATTGAAAAAATTGACAAAACTAAAAGTTGGATGTTTGAAAAAATAAATAAAATTGACAGACCCTCAGCCACGCTAACGAAGAGAAGAAAAGAGAGAACTCAAATTACTCGCATATGGGATGAAAAAGGCAATATCACAACAGACACTTCAGAAATACAGAAGATTATCAGAAATTATTTTGAATCCTTATACTCCAATAAAATAGAAGATAGTGAAGGCATCGATAAATTTCTTAAGTCATATGATTTGCCCAGATTGAGTCCGGAGGATATTGACAACCTAAACAGACCAATATCAATTGAGGAAATAGAAGAAACCATCAAAAGACTACCAACTAAGAAAAGCCCAGGACCGGATGGGTATACAGCAGAGTTTTACAAAACCTTTAAAGAGGAACTAATACCAATACTTTTCAAGCTATTTCAGGAAAATGAAAAAGAGGGAGAACTTCCAAATTCATTCTAAGAGGCCAACATCGCCCTGATTCCTAAACCAGACAAAGACACTCCAAAGAAAGAAAACTACAGACCAATATCTCTAATGAACCTAGATGCAAAAATCCTCAATAAACTTCTGGCGAACCGGATACAAAAACATATCAAAAAAATTGTGCACCATGATCAGGTAGGATTTATCCCTGGGATGCAAGGTTGGTTCAATATACGGAAATCAATTAATGTTATTCACCACATAAATAGGCTTAAAAATAAGAACCATATGATCATCTCGATAGATGCGGAAAAAGCATTCGACAAAGTACAGCATCCTTTATGTTCAAAACTCTAGAAAAACTAGGGATAACAGGAACATACCTCAATATTATAAAAGCAATCTATGCTAAGCCTCAGGCTAGCATCATTCTGAATGAAGAAAAACTGAAGGCATTCCCTCTAAAATCTGGAACAAGACAGGGATGCCCTCTCTCACCACTTCTCTTCAACATAGTTCCCGAATCACTGGCCAGAAAATTAGACGAAAGAAATTAAAGTCATAAAAATAGGAAAAGAAGAACTCAAATTATCACTATTTGCAGATGACATGATTCTATACCTAGCAGAGCCAAAAGGGTCTACAAAGAAACTATTAGAGCTAATAAATGAATTCAGCAAAGTGGCCGGATATAAAATCAACACGCATAAATCAAAGGCATTCCTGTATATCAGCGACAAATCCTCTGAAATGGAAACGAGGACAAGCACCCCATTCACAATATCCTCAGAAAAAATAAAATACATGGGAATCAACCTAACAAAAGAGGTGTAAGACTTATACATTCAAAACTACAGAACCCTAAACAGAGAATTGAAGAAGATCTTAGAAGATGGAAAAATATACCCTGTTCATGGATAGGTAGAACTAACATCATCAAAATGGCCATATTACCAAAAGTTCTCAATAGGTTTAATGCAATGCCAATCAAAATCCCAATGGCATTTCTTGTAGAAATAGAGAAAGCAATCATGAAATTCATATGGAAAAATAAAAGGCCCAGAATAGCAAAAACATTGCTAAGCAGGAAGTGTGAATCAGGCGGTATAGCTATACCAGACTTCAAACTATACTACAGAGCAATAGTAACACAAACAGCATGGTACTGGTACCAAAACAGGCGGGTGGACCAATGGTACAGAATAGAGGACAGAGAAACCAATCCACAAAACTACAACTATCTTATATTCGATAAAGGGGCTAAAAGCATGCAATGGAAGAAGGCTAGCATCTTCAACAAATGGTGTTGCGAAAACTGGAAATCCATATGCAACAAATTGAAACTGAATCCCTTTCTCTCGCCATGCACAAAAGTTAACTCAAAGTGGATCAAGGAACTTGATATCAAATCAGAGACATGGCGTCTGATAGAAGAAAAAGTTGGCTATGATCTACATACTGTGGGGTCGTGCTCCAAATTCCTCAATAGGACACCCATAGCACAAGAGTTAATAACTAGAATCAACAAATGGGACTTACTCAAACTAAAAAGATTTTCTCTGCAAAAGAAACAATAAGAGAGGTAAATATTGAGCCTACGTCCTGGGAACAAATCTTTACTCCTCACACTTCAGACAAAGCCCTAATATTCAGAATATACAAAGAACTAAAAAAATTAGACAATGAGATAACAAATAACCCAATCAACAAATGGGCCAAGGACCTGAACAGAAATTTCTCAGAGGAGGACATACAATCAATCAACAAGTATATGAAAAAATGCTCACCATCTCTAGCAGTCAGAGAAATGCAAATCAAAACCACCCTAAGATACCATCTCACTCCAGTAAGATTGGAAGCCATTAGGAAGTCAAACAACAACAAGTGCTGGCGAGGATGTCGGGAAAAGGGTACTCTTGTACATTACTGGTGGGACTGCAAATTGGTACGGCCAATTTGGAAAGCAGTATGGAGATTTCTTGGAAAGCTTGGAATGGAACCACCATTTGATCCAGCTATTCCCCTACTCGGTCTATTCCCTAAAGACCTAAAAAGAGCACACTATAGGGACACTGCTACATCCATGTTCATAGCAGCACAATTCACAATAGCAAGACTGTGGAACCAACCTAGATGCCCTTCAATAGAAGAATGGATAAAAAAAATGTGGCATTTATACACAATGGAGTATTACTCTGCATTAAGAGATGACAAAATCATAGAATTTGGAGGGAAATGGATGGCATAAGAGCAGGTTATGCTAAGTGAAGCTAGCCAATCCCTTAAAAACAAATGCCAAATGTCTTCTTTGATATAGGGAGAGTAACTAAGAACAGAGTAGGGACGAAGAGCATGAGAAGAAGATTAACATTAAACAGGGATGAGAGGTGGGAGGGAAAGGGAGAGAGAAGGGAAATTGCATGTAAATGGAAGGAGACCCTCAGGGGTATAGAAAATTACATACAAGAGGAAGTGAGGGGAAAGGAGGAAAAATATAACGGGGAGAAATGAATTACAGTAGAGGGGGTAGAGAGAGAAGAGGGGAGGGGAGGGGGAGGGGGATAGTAGAAGATAGGAAAGGCAGAAGAATACAACAGTCACCAGAATGGCAATATGTAAATCAATGGTTGTGCAATTGATGTGATTCTGCAATCTGTATATGGGGTAAAAATGGGAGCTCATTTCCCATTTGAATCAAAGTGTGAAATATGATATATCAACAACTATGTAATGTTTTGAACAACCTACAATAAAATTAATTAAAAAAAAAAACAAAATAAAACAACAACAACAAAAAAAAACAGCATGGTACTGGTACCAAAACAGGCGGGTGGACCAGTGGTACAGAATGGAGGACCCAGAGACTAATCCAAAAAGCTACAACTATCTTATATTTGAAAAAGGAGCTAAAAGCATGCAATGGAGGAAATATAGTATCTTCAACAAATGGTGTTGGGAAAAATGGAAATCCGTATGCAACAAAATGATACTGAATTCCTTTCTGTCGCCATGAACAAAAGTTAACTCATAGTGGATCAAGGTGCTAGATATCAAATCAGAGACTCTGTGTCTGATAGAAGAAAAAGTTGGCTCTGATCTACATATTATGGGGTTGGGCTCCAAATTCCTTTATAGGACACCCATAGCACAAGAGTTAATAACAAGAATCAACAAATGGGACTACTTAAACTGAAAAGTTTTTTCTCAGCAAGAGAAAGAATAAGAGAGGTAAATAAGGAGCATACATTATGGGAACAAATTTTTACTCCTCACACTTCAGATAGAGCCCTAATATCCAGAATATACAAAGAACTCAAAAAAATAGACAATAAGATAACAAATAACCCAATTAAAAAAATGGGTGAAGGACTTGAACAGACACTTCTCAGAGGAGGACATACAATCAATCAACAAGTACATAAAAAATGCTCACCATTTCTAGCAGTCAGAGAAATTCAAATCGAAATCACCCTAAGATACCATCTCACTCCAGTAAATTGGCAGCCATTATGAAGTCAAACAACAAGTGCTGGCAAGGATGTGGGGTAAAAGATACTCTTGTACATTGCTGGTGGGACTGTAAACTGGTGTGGCCAATTTGGAAAGCAGTATGGAGATTCCTGGGAAAGCTGTGAATGGAACCACAATTTGACTCAGCTATTGCCCTTCTCGGACTATTCCCTGAAGACCTTAAAAGAGAGTAATACAGGGATACTACTACATCGATTTTCATAGCAGTACAATTCACAACTGAAACACTGTGGATCCAACCCAGATGCCCTTCAATAGATGAATGGATAAAAAACATGTGGCATTTATACACTATGAAGTATTACACAGCACTAACAAATGACAAAATCATAAAATTTGCAGAAAAATGGATGGCACTGGAGAAGATTATGCTTAGTGAAAATAGCCAATCCCTAAAAATAAATACCAAATGTCTTCTTTGATATAATGAGAGCAACTAAGAACAGAGCAGGGAGCAATAGCAGGAAGAAAAGATTAACTTTAAACAGAGACATGAGGTGGGAGGGTAAGTAAGAGAAAAGGGAAATTGCATGGTAATGGAGGGAGACCCTCATTGTTACACAAAATTACATATCGTTGTGAGTGGAATGGGAAAATAAACATGGAGTGAAATGAATTACAGTAGATGGGGGAAAAAGAGAAGATAGGAAGGGAGGGGAGGGGAGATAGTAGAGTATAGGAAAGGTAGCAGAATACAACAGTAACTAATAGGGCATTATGTAAAAATGTGGATGTGTAACCGATGTGATTCTGTAATCTCTATTTGGGCTAAAAATGGGAGTTCATAAGCCACTTGAATCTAATGTAAGAAATATTATATGTCAAAAGATTTGTAATGTTTTGAGAAACCAATAAAAGAAAAAAAAGTAGCAATATATATGCCAATCAAAATTCATCATGAAATATATATAATCCACAGATCGAAAAATATTCATTTTACTGAACATGGATTAATGTATAATGATATTCAACTAGGAAGCTCACCCATAGGTTGAATTTTCAGTTCCAACAGCATTTAGGAGGAGTGATCCTTTAGCACAATTTGCATCTGCCAATTCAGTTACCTCACAAGTATGTACGTGTGGTACCAGGTAGAATTCTATATGTGCATATAAAAATACATGTGCTGAATATGCTACAGAGAAAGGGAGACAAGAATTCACATATTTTTTTAATTTTAAAAACACATGTAGAACTATTTCAACAAAAAAAATTGACTAGATTTATAACTCCTACACTATATAATGCAAAAACCAATTGTAACAATACACCATGCCTCCTCGGAACTGCTTGTATTTCTATTCTGTTTGGGTTATTTTTCACCACCATATTAGAATTATAAGTCAGAGTATAGTAGGATATGTGTTAGTTTCAGGGCTTCAGTATTTCAAATAGAAAATTGAAAAATGAATCGAATGTGTATGTAAATATGTGTTACACAAAAATCTTTCCACTCACATTCAGAACAATGCCTTGATATTAGCTTGGCCCCAAGTAAGACACAATTAGAGTAGAAAAGTGTGAAAATCTGTGAATACATATCTGGAATGGAATATGCTCGGGAGTTCACAACCTTGGAGGTGGTAGAGGAGTTTTCAAAAGTAAAGAACAGGGTAAATACTCCACAAACATGGAGCTCTGCTGGCCTAAGACTTCTTGGGAAACTGCCTCTGAGGTTGGGCACTTGAAATATATGTTGTTGTCATGATCTTTAACTTCCTTTGTAGTGAGACCATCAAAGATGGGTCTGCATCTATGTGACCTGGAAGACATGGTTTCTTATATTCCAACGACCATGAGGCAGCAGTGCTGAATTCTCTCTTTGTAGGTAAACTGTGGCCACTGGAGGCTAAGTGTCTCCTCGTGTGGACTCTGAAGACATTTGGTCATCCTCCACTTTTCGTGGTGTTTCTTGCTGCTGCAGTGGGAACTTGGTATTTGCTTCACCAAATACAAGGAGTTCTACTAGAATACAGTGCTGGAGGGAGTTCTGTCACGTGTGGTGGGTCAGGGTCTGCAGGAGAATGCATGCTTCTATCCAACATAGCTTGCCCCAATAACCATAGTTAACTGATTCTGAACATTGCCCTGAAACCTCTCCATATAAAAAAATGCCTTTACATATAAGTGTCTGATTTCTGCACTATGTCAGTCATAATCCATTTGGAAGCCAATGGCCGATCCACATGGCCCCACCATGGTGTTTTATCACACACCTGCCCACCACTGCTCTAGGCCCACTACTCAGCAGGATACTAATTACTGGCATCTCTGTTCTACACATTTACATAAAACCCAGTAAAACAAGGCATTCTCTGGTATACACATGATCAACCACAGGACTTCCAAAGTTTCTCCAGTGCCACCTGGTCATGGGAATTTCAAAAATTTCATGGTATTTATCTAGCCATTTTTCAAAGATTAAGTTGGAGGCACTGTGGGTTTCAAATCATTCAGGAACCATTAAGTGTTGAGAAAGCTCATTTCAATGAAAGCTTTGGAGAACACTCACAGGCAAGGCTTCTCAAAGAGTTGCCAAAAGGTCACATGAAGCCAGGCAAATTGAGGTCTACAATGTGAGGTCCATGTGTGTTTTGACTCTCAACTATACCTGCCAATCTTTCAGAATAAAATCATGTGATATCCTGCCTGAGATTCCCATTGTTTTGTGGAAAGACACCCTGGGCCTAGATCTCAGTTTTCATGGGTGAGTCTCATGCATGGCCTTCTAAAATCTAAACACGATTCATGGCAATACTTCTCTGAGTTCAGTTCTAGAACTCAGTCTCTAAGGGGAATCACACCAGAGTTCAAGCTCAGGTGGACCCAGTCATTCTTTCCAACCACCACAAAAATGACCGCAATCAAAATCAAAACACTCCCACAGGGCCCTCATCTTCTTCCAGAAAGACACTCATCATAACCTCTGCCTGGAGATTTCTATGAGGGGCACAGCCTAAGAAACTGTCCAAAATAAGCTCACTTGCCCCTCATTTGCCTAAAATCATTTTGGTCTGGACACTCCTCCTGTGAACCAGGAGTGATCAAATATTCCTGCTGTTAAAGTGTTCCGCTTCTCCAATTTGAGGCCTACTGGCTGTGAGGTATGGATTCTTTAAGTGATTTGGAGTCATGAGAAAACCCAAGCAAATATGGGCTAGCCTCTGCAGGGATTTGAAGAACTCATTTAATCCAAAGGGTCCCTATTCTCACTTGTTGGAGGTCAGGAACCTAAAACAAGAAGGCAAAAAAATTCATCCACAATGACTTCTCTTTTGGCCATTTCGGTTTGGGAAGCACATGGGATTTTTATTCAGATCCATTGGGTGCTGAGAATCTAAGTCACAGCCTCACACAGGACCAGAGACTGATTCAGACACATCCCATTCCAAAGCAATTAAGCAAAGCGCCACAGGTGAAGCCCATTCATTTCCATATGAAAACAGTTTTCTTCAGGCTTCACAAAGGGTTAGCATGAGGCAAAGACCTTCCTGACATTCAGGGTAATTGAATCAGAAGTAAGCAAATGGCCCAAGAAGGGTTTCTTCACTGAGACTTTACTGGTCACACTGATATCTGAGTTTTCTGAGATGCTCTCATTCTCTTCAGCTATCCAGTACATGGCCATGTCACAGAGCCTTGTGGTGTTACATATCTGGGACACAAAACCATGAGCGTATTCTGTAGAGTGGCCAGAATTCACGAAGAAAAGAGTAACTTAAGAAGACAGTAGGTGTTGCCCATCCATAAGGCAAAGTGAAGTCCATTAATCAATTGGGCAGTATTAATGTGGGGAAGCTTTCTACTAGAGAAAACAAGTCCATTGATGCATTCTCTTTTCTAATGTCTACAACCACAGATACAGTGGGATACACAGACATAGAAACGCTCACAATGTCAAAGGACTTACTAGAAACAGTCCACTCCACACCAAAAAAAAAAAACGCCTTTCCTACCTATTCTCAGAACATGAGAAAAAAACCACAAACTCACACCCACAATGGCAAAGCCACCTCCTTCCCCCAAGTAGGTATGTGACTATCCAGAGTGTCTTCTGACTGGTGGGCCATATTATGTTCCCATGAAATGGCCTGTCCTGTCTCAGATCTGGTCTCCTTGGCCAACTCTGTGAAGTTGTCAGGAGACAGCGGTGAGCCACTACCTGCTTTCTCAGGGAAGGTACCTCTTCAGAGATCTGCTGGCATTTGGCCATCCTCACATCAGTAGGTACCAAGAAAGACTGACTCTGTTCTTGGGAAAAGCAAACAAGTTAGCCCAATGGGACTAGGACTGGGTCTGGCTCTGGGTGCCTGGCTTCCTGGATCCCAAGTTCAGAGAATTCCATCACCAAGGAAGTGAGAAGAGGTCACTTCCTTCAGGAACTGAATGAGGTCACTGCCTTGAAAACCACTTTGTCCTAACAGTTGCTTCCAAGGTTCCCATGAGATGAAGGCTGCCCCAACATCCTGTGACACATTCAGAAGTTAGAATGGAATATCAACCTTAGGCACCCGGGAACAGCTCTCCACACAGGGCTGGTTTCTTCCAACTTCTCTACAATAAGAAGAGAGAGGCTGATTTAGACCCATCAATTCATCCTGACCAGGTTGTTTGCCATGGAAGATTTCTATTGCTCTCTCAGGTCCTACATAGCTGCATAAATCTTCTCCAAGGATCATTTCTCCTTGGATCTTTGAGGTTCTCAGAAGGTGGAAGATCACCTACATTCCTATATTGTAAGACCAACTCTGTCCCTTCTCTTCTGTAAGTTATATTGATGGAAAAGTGTATGTTTAGGGTTAATAACATGTTTGATTTGGGTTAGGAATCATTTTGCGGGATGAATAATGGTATTGGCAACCTTCGATATTTACAAGAGTATATAGGTGAAATATAAGTATGAAAGCAGAAAATTAGGAAAGATTTGAAGCCCAGAAGGGAATTGGACCCTTAAGTGGTATTCTTAGCTTTGAGTTATGTGCTGCACAGTTGTCTCAGATAAATCAATATACAATGGCATAGGACCTTGTACCTTGGATGATTGAATGTTGATGAGAACATTCAGTCAAAAAGCGATATTCAGTACGATGAGGAAGGTACTCGTTAGGTTTAGAATGAAGAGTGAGTATAGGATTTGGACAAAACGTTTTTTAGCAATAGGGTTTCGGTTAGAGAGTGAGTGTAAATGTCAGCACATGTGAAGAGTCAGTCATAATGATGAACTGGGAAAAATATGAGGGAAAGCAGATATCAATAAAGACATTAGGAAATCAAGCAAAGTACAAAGTGAGTGATAGGATTAGACATTTTCAACAGGCTTGAGGTTGAACATATAATCTTAGGAAGAAACAAATATGTAGTCACCAATAGGATTGACATTTGAGAGCATTAGGCAACCTGGACATAGATGTTTTTAGTAATCCATGCTCACTTTCCATTTAGGCTTTGGTACAATTGAAAGTGTGACCTTTGCTTTTTGTGTCCAGAATATTTCTGTGATAAAATGTATATGTATATCACGTGACATGAGTATTTCTTCCACCATTTCCAGGAGCAATATTTTGAGAACATATAAATTTGTATTGGGGTACAAATAGGTATACCCTCTGTCTATGAATATAGCAATAACGCATGAATAGACCATACTGGGAATAAATAATATAACTGGATCCACTTTAAATAATGGATTGAATGGATATCTGAAAATATATAAGAAATGTTATAATGATACAAAATCAATCATTCCAACCAGTTTTATATCTAATGGTCATCTTAGGGTTATGTTTTATCATGAAGGGTGTGTGAGTTTTGCTTAAAAATTGATCATGGAAATCGAAAATAATATATTTGAAAAAAAGTCTCATGAAAAGACCAGTCAAGAAACATAGGGAAATACATGTGTTCTGGAGCAAGAAGTGATTGAAAGTGAAACAAATGCCTATAAATTTGCTAAGTAGTGGATGAAATATATATCCTATGATGTGTATAAACTGAAGAAATAGTAATGTACCAGTGTTGAATAATAATTAATGTCAAAATACACATCATGTCCCATAGGAATCTACTTGCATTGATGTTAAACTACGTCAGTTAATGTAGAAATACTAGGATTTGTTTGCACCTTTCACTGAAGTTAGTTTTCAGTACTAGAAAACAAATATGTATTTCAGGTGGATGAATATTTCTGAGAATAATCTTGTGAAAAGTTGAATATTAATCCACATACATGAACATGAATGAATTTAGGGAGTGTATATAAGACACATATATTTCATATTTTGAAAAATCTAGAGATTTATATATTGTGTGTTTGTGTGGGTGTGTGTATATATATATACACACACCCACACAAACACACACAAAGACATTCAAAAGTAGAATTATATATGCCAATCGAATTTCACCATGAAATATATATCATCCACAGATCCAAAAATATTCATTTTACTGAACATGGATTTATGTATAATGTTATTAAACTAGGAAGCTCAACATTAGCTTGAATTTTCAGTTCCAACAGCGTTTAGGTGGAGTGATCTCTTCTCACAATTTGTATCTGCAATGTCAGGCACCTCACAAAAATGTACGTGTGATATCAGGTAGGATTCTATATGTGCATATAAAAATTAATGTGCTGAATAGGTTACAGCGAAAGGGAGATAGGAATTCACATATTTGTTAACTTTAATACACATATAAAACAATTTCAATTAAAAAATGACTAGATTTATAACACCTACCATTTATCTTGCAAAAGGCAAGTCCAATATACACCATGCCTCCTCTGAACTGCTTATATTTCAATTCCGTTTGGGTTATTTTTCTCCATCATATTAGTATTTGTAGTTAGCGTCTAGAAGGGTATGGGTTATTGTCAGGAATTCAGTATTTCAATTGGAAAATTGGAAAGTGAATCCAATGTGTATGCAATTATGTGCTGCACAATATTCTTCCCACTCTCATCCAGAACAATGGCTTGACATTACCTTCGCCCCAAGTAAGACACAATTAGAGAAGAAGAGTTAGAAATTCTGTGAATACATATCTGTAATGGAAAATGCTCAGGAGTTCACAACCTTGGAGGTGGTAGAGGATTTTCCAAAAGTAAGGGACAGGGTTGATCACCCAACATGATCTTTCATTAAAATTGTGAGCCATCTTGCCACAAAGCCATGAAAAGATAACTTTTGCTTTAGTATAAATTACTGCAAATTCTGAACCTGCTTAGAATGCCTGACCATGTTTTGAACTCACCCATGCCTTGCTCTCTGACCAGATAACAGCCCATTCTGAAACTTTAATGACACCTCATAAATATTCGCCTTCCCTGGCCAGACAATGACCCTCTCAGAAGCTCTAATGGTCCTCATAATTTCTGATGCTGGGGCCAGAAAAAAAAAATGTAAACTACAATTAGTGTGATGCTTGTCAAAGTTCTGTTTTCTGTAACCCTCCTTTTGTGTAACTTTCTGGGCTATAAAGCTGGGCTGTAGGAAAGGTGGGGTTGCTGTCTTGTTCCCGCCAGTTTGAGAGGGAGAGGCAGCCCCCCTGCTTGAAATATTAAGCTTGCCTTAATTTGATTTTAATTGGAGTCAGTGGTCTTTTCTTGTGTCCTGGACTAACATTTTGAAGTTCCCCAGCAACATGACCCGACCAGATCACAAAGCCAGACTGCTGGAAATTCTGAAGCTGGCCTATCCTCCAGGACTCCGGGCTGGAGAGCCAAGTTCCAAAACCTTGGAATGAGCCTTCAGTCCGTGGATCACTGCAGTGAACCATCGCACTAAAACTATTATCAAGCACCTGGTGGAGGAGGCCTTCATAGGTAAGAGGCGCCTTTATAACATCTGATATCCGGTTAAGGGAGTACTCTTCTGATGACAGAGAGGTGGCCTGGGAAGGCTCACATATACTCCTGTCTGGGACAGTAATAGGAATCCTTCTTTCCTCTGTTCTGTTCTGTAGGGAATACCTCTGAAAGTGTAGAGAGGTGCCGACTGGCATGCAGGAGCTCTTACCCCGGAGCTTTATCAAGACGCTGCATTGCTCCTCTGGTTTTCTGTTTATTTGCCGAGTTTCTGTTTTTTTTGTGTGTGTGTGTTTTGTTCTGTGTTCTAAATGTTTTTTATTTGTTTGTTTTTGTGCATTTTGTTGTGTGATTTCTGTGGTAAAAACTTAAGGATATTGGACTTGAAAATGGGTAATAAATCATGTAAGCCTGACACCCCTTTGGACTGTGTTTTAAAGAAATGTGATGCACTATACCCGCCTTTGTTAAGCAGGATGAGAGAAGCCCCTAGCTGGCTGTCTGGAGCACACCCACGGCAGAGGGCAATGCCTGCTGGGGACCTAATAACTGAGTATCTCCCAGGTTAACAAGTGAAACTCCTTTAAAACCCCTTGTCCCTCCAGATCAAGAGAGTCACAACTTTGGACAAAGTCCCCTGTTTTTCTCCTTTGTTAGCAAAGCAGTAAACCTCCCTTTTACTTTTTCTCAAACCCTGTCCTTATATTAAATTGGTATTAATTGGCTTCAAGGTCCGGAACCGAAATTTAAGTTACAAATTTTGATACCGCCCCTGACCCTGGAATTTTTGAGAGCTGACTACTGAAATGTTAGGAGATTCAGCGTGCTTGGTGTGGAACCGAACCAGAGGAGCTAATCCTGTAAGTAAAAGACGGGACTGAGGGACTCCCAGCAGCTGCCGAAGTCCTGTTGCTTCAGTGAATTCCCTCCTTCCTTCCCTGCACTGTAAGTATTATGCCACCTCTGTCTTCTTAAAAAAGAGAAAAAGAAAAAGGAGACACTAAATGCAGTAAAGTCACCATGGAGACCTTTGATATTGCATTTCAGGTTCCCCCTTTGTGAAAACATCTGATGCCCTTGTGGGGACATATATCGTGCCACTGGTGTAGGAGATTTTTCTCTTTTCTGCTGTTTTAAAGGCTTCTGTCCTGTCAGCCATAGTCTGGAGCTCCTTTCTGTCTGTCTTTTGTCTTTGTTTCTGGCCATTTAAGACATGTGCAATAATGTGTTGATATTATAAATTGTTTCTTGGGAATGATCTTAGCTGAATGTGTGTCTAAAGGATGATGTTTTATTGTAACAATATGGTATCTGCATGGGTTTTTGAAGCATTGCACAATCTTGAAGTTAAAAGTCGGGTTTAGGTAATTTTTTAGTTTATGATTTCAGATAATTCATGCCAGAGAGCTTAAATACTTAAAATGGAAAACTAAGGAATTCTACTTCCAAGTTGGCAAGTAACTTCCCAATCATTCAGTCTTTTTTTTAACCAATTTTTAATTGGGTAGCCTGGGAAAATGTCACAGTGTGTATCAGTGCATTAATTTGGACAAGGATAGTAAATCATAGTATGGTATCTGTTGACAAAAAAAGATGTTAAGGTATAAAATTTTGTGAATTGTATCTTAAGATTGTATCATAATTTTCAACATCCTCACCTGAAAATTATGGTTAAAGTGCCTTAGGCCTGAGGTGTCTGCTTAGAATAGCAGTTTTGTCCAGCTCCTTCCAGAACTCAGCCAGGACTTATGTTGAAATGTAAATGAAAGAAGCCTGCAAACTCAGTAGGAGACTGATCTGATGTCTAAGTGGGAAAAAAAAGGTATATCGTATGGTATTTACTAATTACTGGCCAGTCATTTTTTCTAGGACTCTCATTTTTTTCCTTAGATTCTGTATTTTTTTTGAGCTCATTATTTTGATCCTACAGAACTAGGTTAATATTTTTCTGATCCGTTCTATATTTGACCAACAGTGGAGTTTTGAAACATTGCAATGGAGATTTCACCTGCGAAAAGCTACAAGGCCTTACTATTATTATTTGTGCACACTTTTGTTATGTGTTGTATGTCTATATATCCATATGTTCGTATATCATATATGTGATATACAAATTAACATATATAAGGAGCGATCATTAAAAAAAGCACTCATAAAAACAAATTTTAAAAAGTGGATTCAAAGATCTTTCATTCACGTGATTTAAATGATTCACTTTAAATTTGGATAAGCAAATAACAATAAATGTCTTTAAATTTAAGCTTACAAGTTTTTCTAGCTGCTTAAAAATCTAATAAAATATTAATGTCTATAAAATGTCTAATATGCCTTGGTTCTAGGACTTTTCCTTTAACAAAGAAATGGTTTACACTGTTCAATACATTTCTCTAATATTTTGATAAATAAGTGAAGTAAATTTGATATGGGATTACTCATTCATGAGTACTTTTGTTAGATATCTGATTGATTTAGTAAGGTCTGTATAAGTTTGTTCTAAAGTCTGTATAAGATTGTAAAAATCAGTCATGTGATAAAGCGACACAAATTTCTTAAAACAAAAGTTTACCCATAACATTGTGTTTATAAAGTTTTATTTTTCTAGAACAAGCAACCATAAAAATTAAACAACTGATTAAATAAGAACTGTTATTTTAGAGCACTCTACTGCCATTTCTTTAAAAGCTAAACTTGGTTAATGTAAAAACATCAATGTCATTGTGATGCTATTAATGTGCTCATATCTTCCAGGTATACAATTCTGTAAGGTAGAAACTTTAAAAGAGCATTTCATCAAGCTGGTGTTCTGAAGTTGTATGGTAAAAATATATATATATTGGGGATTTATTTACTTGTTATCAATAAGATATATAAAGTTTTATGTTACTTTTTACATTGGGAAAAATTTAAATATATTTTTAAGTTAATGAGCGCCTAATCTATGTAAAGGTTAAAAACTTTCAGCCTTTCTTTAATTCATGTTTTAAATGTGATATCATATGGTGTTAGCTAATATTCATGTGACCTCAAACAATTTATGTAAACTGTGTAAAATCATATTTAAAAAACAAAGATCAGCTTTAGAACTAAAACACTTAAGAATTATATAGAGCCCTGCCTTGCCTGAGATAAGGCTCTGTGTCTCATCTTACAACATGTGAGAATAACTACGAAAGCAGTAGGTCAGATGTTATTTAATTTAAAGTTATGTTTTTCTGTCAAGATTACTAGGATCTCAAAAAGGGGATATAATGTATAACTCAGCCTAAAATTCAGGGTAGCTATTACACGAACTAAGTATTTTTACTCTTGTTAATTTTATTTTGAATTTCCTTATAAGTTAACTAAAGATTCCCTGTTAGTGTTTTACAAAAGAGTTGCTTTTAGAACACAACATTGGTAATTTAAGATAATAAGTCATCACCTACAAGACAGAAAAATACAGATCCCAAATAATAAAAAGATAAATAATTTTAAATTATAGACATTAAAGCACAGTACTCTTAATATAAGGCTGTTAAAATTTATTTGCTGGATGTTTAAGATTAGGATTTAAAATTTAATTTAAATGAAAAGGGACAATAAAACAAATATTTGGCTCTTGCCCTCTGAGTCAGTCTGTATCCAGGGAACAAGAGACTTCTCTAAAGAACTTTGCAACTCTGAGCCACATAACCTCCTGATCAGGAAGATTAATGAGACCACTGGAGAACAGAAAGCCAATCAGTGCATTTTCTACGAAGAAGAGAGTCATCAGAGAAGGGAGATATTCCTGATGCTTCCGAGAGAAGCCACATGGTCAAGCAAGACCTGGACTCACCTAGCGCAAATGGCACTAGCAGAACTGAGAAGCTGCTCTCAAGTTTCCCCAGAAATGACTCCCATAAAATCTCAGCTGACTGTTAACAATAGATAGAAACAAAAGTCAGTTTTACTGCTTCATCTTAAACTCTTAGCAAAGACAGATAAACCCAAAATACAGCCATTCCTGGGCATTTTAAAAAATAATAGTTATAATAATATTTTAACGTATACACTTTATGGTAGCCTCCCAAAATAAGTAAGACTGGAGGCTACAAAGAAGGATTCTCAGACAGTAATGCCTGATGAGTATAAAAAGAGACTATCAAGAGGAGGTACCAGAGGCAGAAGTTTTTTGTTTAAGGCCTACAGATATTCCTAACCTACACAGGTAGGCTTGGTGTTTGCTAGTACGATTATCCAGCCCTGAATAACAGAATTAAAGGTTTATCTATTACACACAGAGGTCATACTAGTAAAAGGAATTTGCAAGATCAGATGACATTAAATTATTAAACTGTATCTTATGGGGTGAAACAACTGTGACACTAAAAGTTAAGTTGAAAGTCCTGATAACTGGGGATATTGAAGACAGATGAGGGGACATCTATACAGTGACATGTTTCAGCTGCTGCAACATTTATTCAGTACTCATGGTTTTTGTTTCTCTCATAGAAGAACCCATCCCCAGATGACTTTACAAACTGTTCTACCACAACCAGACTTCTAAAAGGCAACTCATATCCCTCATGTTGTGCCCCCTCATGTCACCCTCTCTCAGCTCAGAAGAAGCCAAAATGAGTGACGACTCTCTTCTTACAACAATAGAGCCAAAAATAGATAGACTTTCATTTTAAGTAATTAATTAAGTCAGGTAAAATCAGGGAGACTGGTTTTGTGTGAGTTCAAAAAATATGGAGACTGTTACGTGAGGTATTAAAATTCCCTCAGTGCTCTTCCCCTACCCTATCAAAGATTTGAAAGGGACACATTAGAAAAGGGGGGAATGATATACCCAACCTGATCTTTTATTAAAATTTGGATCCATCTTGCCACAAAGCCATGAAAAGAAAATTTTGGCTTAACTATAAATTACACCAAATTCTGAACCTGCTTGGAATGCCTGCCCGTGGCCTTGAAGTCACCCATGCCTGGCACTTTGACCAGGAACAGCCCTCTATGAAACTTTATTGACACCTCATAAATATTGGCCTTCTGTGGCCAGACAATGACCCTCTCTGAGGTTCTAATGGTTTTCATAAATTCTGATGTTGGGGCCACCAAAAAAAAAAAATATATATATATATATAAACTACGATTAGTGTGATGCTTGTCAGAGTTCTGATATTTGTAACCCCCCTATAGTGTAAAATTCTGGGTTATAAACCTGGGCTGTAGGAAATTTGGGTGGCTGTCTTGTTCCCACTGTTTTGGGAGGGAGAGGCCACCTGAGCAGTGGAAATTATAAGCTTGCTTTAACTTGATTTTAATTGGAGTCAGTGGTCTTTTCTTGCATCCTGGTCTAATAGGTAAACGCTATCAAACATGCAGCTCTGCCGGCCTAAAGACTTCCTTAGAAACTGCCTCTGAGGATGGGCACTTGACATATATGTTGTTGTCAGGAGCTTTAGCTTTCTTTCTAATGAGACCATCAAAGCTGGATCTGCATCTATGTGACGTGGAGGACATGGTTTCTTATTTTCCAAAGGACATGAGGCAGCAGTGCTGAATTCACTCTTTGTAGGTAAACTGTGGCCACTGAAGGCTAAGTGACTCCCCGTGTGGACTGTGAAGCCATTTGGTCATCCTCCACTTTTCATGGTGTTTCTTGCTGCTGCACTGGGAGTTTGTTATTTGCTTCACAAAATACACGGAATTCAGCTGGGACACAGTGCTGGAGAGAGTTCTGTCACATGAAATAGATGAGGGTCTGCAGGAGAATGCATCAACCATGCTTCTATCCCACATAGCTTGTCCCCTTGACCATAGCACCTGATTCTGAACATTGTCCTGAAACATCTCCATATAACAAGATGCCTTATATGGAGAGTTATCAGACATATAAGTGATTCCTGGCTGCACAATGTCAGACACAAGCCATTTGGAAGTCAATGTCAGATACACATGGCCCAACCACAGATGTTTTATCACACACCTGCACACCACAGCTGGGCCCACTACTCAGCAGGCTCCAACATACTGGCATCTCTGTTCTACATCATTTTCATGAAACCCAGTCAATCAAGGCACTGTCTGGTACACACTTCATCAGTAAGAGGACATTGAAAAGTTCTCCAGTGCCACCTGGTCATGAAAATTTCAAAAATTTCATTGTATTTATCTAGCCATTTTTCAAGGATGAAGTTGGAGAAATTGTGGGTTTCAATTCATTCAGAAACCATTAATGTTTGAGGAAGCACATTTCAAGGAAACTCTGGAGAACTCTCAGAGGCAAGGCTTCCCAAAGAGTGGCCAAAAGGACACATGAAGCCAGGCCCATTGAGGTCTACAATGTGAGGCCCATGTGTGTTTTGACTGTCAACAATGGCTGCCAAGTCTTTCAGAATAAAATAATGTGATGCCCTGGCAGAGATTGACAATGCTCTGCGGAAAGCACCCTGGGCATTGATCTCAGTTTCCAAAGGCAACTCTCATGCGTGGTCTCCTAAAATCCCAACACAATTCATGGCAATACTTCTCTGAGGTCAGTTCCTGAACTCAGTCTGTAAGGGGAATCACACCAGAGTTCAAGCCACGTGGACCTAGTCATCTCTTCCAACCACCACACAAATGACCACAATTAAAACCAAAACACTCCCAAATGGCCCTCATCTTCTTCCACATAGACACTCTTCATAGCCTCTGACTGGAGTTTTCCATGAGGGGCACAGCCCAAGACAGTTTTCCAAATAAACTCCCTTGCCCCTCATTTGCCTAAAGTCAGGGTGGCCTGGACTCCCTTCCTGTGAACCAATAGTGATCAAATAGTCCTGCTCTTAATACTGCTCTGCTTCTCTAATTTGAGGCCTACTGACTGTCTGGTATAGATTCTTTATGTGAATTGGTGTCATGAGAAAACCCAAGCCCTTATGTGCTAGCCTCTGTAGGGCTTTGAAGAACTGATTTGACACAAAGGATCCCTATTCTCACTTCATGGAGGTCAAGAAGCTTACAGAGGAAGGCGAGAGACTTCGTCCACAATGACTGCTCTTTTGGCCATTTTCATTTTGCATGCAAACTGGGAAACTTTCTTTAGATCCATCAGGTGCTGAGAATCTAAGCCACTGCCTCACATAGGGCAAAGAGGCTTATTCAGCCACATCTCTTTCCAAAGCAATTAAGCAAAGAGCCACAGGTGATGCCCATTCATTTCCATTTGAAAACTCTTTTCTTCTGGCTTCACAAAGGGATGGCCTGGGGCAAAGATCTTCCTGACATTCAGGACAACAGAACAATAGGTAAGCAAAAGGCCCAATGCAGTGTTTTTCCACTGAGACTTTAATGGTCACACTGATATGTGAGTTTTCTGAGATGCTTCTATTCTCTTCAGCTATCCAGTACATGGCCATGTAACAGATCTTGAAGGTGGTACATATCTTGGAAACCAAACAATGAGGCTATTCTGGAGAGTGGC
Source organism: Callospermophilus lateralis (assembly GCF_048772815.1). NCBI lineage: Eukaryota > Metazoa > Chordata > Mammalia > Rodentia > Sciuridae > Callospermophilus > Callospermophilus lateralis. The sequence continues at coordinate 481,201 of NW_027512661.1, read as the reverse complement.
CAGTATTCAGGAAGAAAACAAGAACTTAGGAAGATAGTAGGTGTTGCCCATCCATAAGGCAAGCCTCTCTCCATTCTTTAATTGTGCAGGATGAATTCTGGGAAGCTTTCTACTAGACAGGACACAACCATTGATGCATTCGCTTTTCAAATGTCTACAACCACAGATACAGTGGAATGCACAGACATAGAAACACTCACGTTGTCAAACGACTTTCTAGAAACATTCCAGTCCAAACAAACAAACAGTCTTTCCTACCTATTCTCAGAAAAGAGACAAAACCACAAACTCACACCAACACCCAGAACCGCACCTCCTTCCCCCAAGTATGTTGGTGAATATCTTGAGTGTCCTCTGACTGGTGGTCCATACTATGTTCCCCAAAAATGGCCTGTTCTGTCTCAGATCTGGTCTTCTTCACCAACTCTGTGAAGTTGTCAGGAGCCATGGTTGAGCCACTACCTGCTTTCTCAGAAAAGGCTCCTCTTCAGAGGTCTCCTGGCATTTGGCCATTCTCACTTCAGTAGGTACCAAGAAAGACTCACTCTGTCCTTGGTAAATCCAAACATTTGAGACCACTGGGACTGGGACTGGGACTGACTCTGGGTGCCTGGCTTCCTGGATCCCAAGTTCAGAGTGTTCCATCACCAAGGAAGTGTGTACTGATATTTGCTTCTAAGGGTCCCAGGAGATGGAGACTGCCCGTACTTCCTGTGACAGTTTCACAAGTTAGAATGGTATATCAACAATAGGCACCCGGGAACAGCTCTTCTCACAGGCCTGGTTTGGTCCATCTTCTGTACATTAAGAAGAGAAAGGCTGATTTAGATACATCTCTTCATCCTGACCCGGTTGTTTAACATTGAAAATGACTTTTGCTCTCTCAGGTCCTTCATAGCTGCCTTCTTCTTCTCCACGTATCATTTCTGCATGGACCTTTGAGGTTCTCATCAGATGGAAGTTACCCTACAATCCAGTATTGGAAGATCAACTCTTTCCCTGCTCTTCTGTAAAGTTAGATTGAGCGAACAGTGTATGGTTAGGGTTAACAACATGTTCGATTGGGTTAGGAATAATTCTGCAGGATGAATAATGGTTATGGGAACATGCGATATTTACAAAATATACAGTTGAAATATAAATATGAAAACAGAAATCTAGGTAAGATTTGATGCCCAGAAGGGCATTGGGCCCTTGATTGGGATACTTAGCTTTGAATTAATTTCTGCACAGATGTCTCAGATAAATCAATATACAATGGTATAGGACATTGTACCTTGGATGATTGAATGTCGAAGAGAACATGCAGTCAAAAAGGGATAGTTGGTAGGATTAGAAAGATAGTCGGTAGTTTTAGAAAGATGAGTGAGTATAGGATTTGGACAAAATGGTCTTTAGCAATAGGGTTTCATGTAGAGAGTGAATGTAAATATCAGCACATGTTAAGCGGCAGTCACAATGATGAACTGGGGAAAATATATATCAATAGAGACATTAGGAAATCAGGCAAAGTATAAGGTGAGTAATAGGATTAGACATTTTCAACAGGTTTGAGGTTGAATATATAATCTTAGAAAGAAACAAATATGTAGTCACCAATAGGATCGACATTTGAGAGCAATAGGCAACCTGGACATGGATGATTTTAGTAATCCATGTTCAATTTCCATTTAGGCTTTAGTACAATCATAAGTGTGACATTTGCTTTTTGTTTCCAGAATATTACTGTGATAAAATGTATATGTAGATCAGGTGACATGAGTATTTCTTTCACCATTTCTAGGAACAGTATTTTGAAGACGTGTAAATTAGTATTTTGAATACAAATAGGTGTACACTGTGTCTATGAATATAGAAATAATGCATGAATAGACCATAATGTAAATAAATAATATAACTGGTTCCAACTTAAATAATGGTTCGAGTTGATATCTGAAAATATACAGGAAACCTTATATTGATATATATCCATTCATTCAAACCAGTTATACATCTAATGGTAATATTAGGGTTATGGTTTATCATGAAGAATGTGTGAGTTTTGCTTCAAAGGTAATTGTGGAAATCGAAAATAATGTGTTTGGAAAGAAGTCTCATGAAAAACCAGTCATGTAACCTGGAGGAATACATGTGTTCTGAAGCAGGAAGTGATTGAAAGTGAAACAAAAGCCTTTAAATTTCTGAACTTGTGGATGAAATATATATCTTATGATGTGCATAAACTGAGGAAATAGTAATGTACAAGTGTTGAAAAAAAAATGAACGTCAAAATACACATCATATCCCATAGGAATCTACTTGCATTTATATTAACCTGGGTCAATTAGTGTAAAAATATTAGGATATGTATGCACAATTCACTGAACTTAGTTTTCAGTACTAGGAAACAAATACGTATTTCAGGAGGATGAATATGTCTTAGAATAATCTTATGAAAAGTTGATTATAAATACGCACTTAAATATTAATGAATTTAGGGAGTACATAATAAGATACATTTATTTCATATTTTGAAAACTCTGGAAAAAAAATATATATATACAGACATTAAAATACACACACAGAAATTAAAAAGTATTAATATACAAGCCAAATGAAATTCACCATGAAATATATATCATCCACAGATCTAAAAATATTCATTTTACTGAACATGAATTTATGTATAATGTTGTTCAGCTAGGATACTCATGCATAGGTTGAATTTTCAGTTCCAACAGTGTTTAACGGGAGTGATCTCTTCTTATAATTTGTATCTGCCAAGTCAGCCACCTCACAAGAATGTACGTGTGGTACCAGGTAGGATTCTATATGTGCATATAAAAATATATGTGCTGATTAGGCTACAGAGAAATGGAGACATGAATTCACATATTTGTTAACTTTAAAAACACATGGAGAAGTGTTTCAACAAAAAATTCACTAGATTTAAAACTCCTACCATATATAATGCAAAAGGAACGTCCAAATGTACACCTGGCATCCTCTGAACTGCTTGTATTTCAATTTGGTTTGGACTATTTTTATCCATCATATTAGGATTTGTAGTCAGAGTCTAGGAGGGAGTGGGTTACTATGAGGGATTCAGTATTTTGAATGAATAATTGGAAAATGAATCCAATGTGTATGCAAATATGTGCCACAAAAAATCTTCCCACTCTCATCCAGAACAATGCCTTGACATTACCTTCGCCCCAAGTAAGATACAATTAGAGGAGAAGAGTTAGAAAATCTATGAATACATATCTGGAATGGAAAATGCTCGGGAGTTCACAACACTGGAGGTGGTAGAGGAGTTTCCAAAAGTAATGGAGACTGTAAACACTCCACAAACATGGAAGTGTGCAGGCCTCAAGACATCTGGGAAACTGTCTTTGAGATTGTACACTTGAAATATATGTTGTTTTCAGGAGCTTTAGCTTCCTTTGTAGTGAGATCATCAAAGCTCTGTATGCATCTATGTTACATGGAGGACATGGTTTCTTATTTTCCAATGAACATGAGGCAGCAGTGCTGAATTCTCTCTTTGTGGGTAAGCTGTGGCCACTGGGGTCTAAGAATCTTTCCGTGTAGACTGTGAAGCCATTTGGTCATTCTCCAATTTTGTTGTGTTTCTTGTTGCTGCACTGGGAGTTTGGTATTTGCTTCACAAAATACAAAGAGTTCAACTGGAACACAGTGCTGGAGGGAGTTCTGTCACGTGTGGTGGGTAAGGGTCTGATGGAGAATGCACCAATCAGGCTTCTATGCCACATTGCTTGCCCCCTTGACCGTAGCAACTTGATTCTGAACATTGCCCTGAAAACTTTCAATCTAACAAGATGGCTTAATATACAAAAGTCTGCTGGCTGCACCATGTCAATCACAAGCATTTGGAAGCCGAAGTAAGATCCACATGACCCCACCACAGATGTTTTATCACACAACTGCACACCACAGCTCTGGGCCCACTACTCAGCAGGCTCCACCATACTGGCAGCTCTGTTCTACACCATTTTCATGAAACCCAGTCAAGGAAGGCACTGTCTGGTACACTCTTGATCAGCAACAGGACATCCAAAGGTTCTCCAGTGCCACCTGGTCATGGAAATTTCAAAAATTTCATGGTATTTATCTAGAAATTTTTCAAGGATGAAGTTGGAGAAACTGTGGGTTTCAATTCATTCAGGAACCATTAAATTTTTAGGAAGCACATTTCAAGGAAACCTCTGGAGAATTCTCAGAGGCAAGGCTTCCCAAAGTGTGGCCAAAAGGCCACATGAAGCCAGGCCCATTGAGGTCTACAATGTGAGGTCCATGTGTGTTTTGACTGTCAACAATGGCTGCCAAGTCTTTCATAATAAAATCATGTGATGTCCTGGCTGAGATTGACAGTGCTTGGTGAATAGCCACCCCAGGCTTAGATCTCAGTTTCCAATGGCGACTCTCATGCATGGCCGCCTAAAATCCCAACACAATTAATGGCAATACTTCTCTGAGGTCAGTTCCAGAACTCAGTCTTTAAGGGGCATCACACCAGAATTCCAGCCCATGTGGACCCAGGATTCTCTTCCAACCACCAACAAATGACCACAATTAAAACCAAAACACTCCCACATGGCCCTCATCTTCTTCAACATAGACACTCTGAATAACCTCTGGCTAGAGGTTTCCATGACGGGCGCAGCCCAAGACAGTGTACAAAATAAGCTCCCTTGCCCCTCATTTGCCTAAAGTCAGGGTGGCCTGGACACCCTTCCTGTGAACCAAGAGTGATCAAATAGCCCTTCTTTAATACTGCTCTGCTTCTCCAGTTTGAGGCCAACTGACTGTCTGGTATAGATTCTTTATGTGAATTGGTGTCCTGAGAAAACCCAAGCACCTATTGGCTAGCCTCTGCCGAGCTTTGAAGAACTGGTTTGACCCAACGGATCCCTATTCTCACTTGATGGAGGTCAGGAAGCTTACAGAGGAAGGCGAGAGACTTCATCCACAATGACTGCTCTTTTGGCCATTTTGGTTTTGGATGCACACTTGGAAACTTTCTTTAGATCCATCAGGTGCTGAGAATCTAAGCCACTGCCTCACACAGGGCAAAGAGGCTGATTCAGCCACATCCATTTCCAAAGCAATTAAGCAAAGAGCCACAGGTGACGCCCATTCTTTTCCATTTGAAAATTGATTTCTTCAGGTTTCACACAGGGGTGGCCTGAGGCAAACACCTTCCTGACATTCAGGACAACAGAACAAAAGTCCAAAGTAGTGTTTCTCCACTGAGACTTTAGTGGTTGCACTGATATCTGAGTTTTCTGAGATGCTCTCATTCCCTTCAGCTATCCAGTACATGATCATGTCACAGAGCTTGGAGGTGGTACATATCTTGGAAATAATACCATGAGGCTATTCTGGAGAGTGGCCAGTATTCAGGAAGAAAAGAGAAACTTAGGAAGATAATAGGTGTTGCCCATCCATAAGGCAAGCAGCTCTTGATTCTTTAATTTGTCAAGATGAATGCGGGGAAGCTTTCTACTAGACAGGACACAACCATTGATGCATTCGCTTTTCAAATGTCTACAAAAACAGATTCAGTGGGATACACAGACATAGAAACACTCACATTGTCAAATGACTTTCTAGAAACATTCCAGTCCAAACAAACAAACCGCCTTTCCTACCTATTCTCAGAACATGAGACAAAACCACAAACTCACACCGACACCCACAATGGAACCTCCTTCCCCCAAGTATGTCTGTGAGTATCCTGAGTTTCCTCTGATTTTTGGGCCATACTATGTTCCACCAAAATGGCCTGTCCTATCTCAGAACTGGTCTTCTTTGCCAACTCTGTGAAGTTGTCAGGAGCCATGGTTGAGCCACTATCTGCTTTCTCAGAAAAGGCCCCTCTTCAGAGCTCTCCTGGCATTTGGCCATTCTCACTTCAGTAGGTACTAAGAAAGACTGACTCTGTCCTTGGTAAATCCAAAGAAGTGAGACCACTGGAACTGGGACTGGGACTGGCTCTGGGTGCCTGGCTTCCTGGATCCCGAGTTCAGAGAGTTCCATCACCAAGGAAGTGTGATAGGTCACTTCCTTCACGAACTGAATGAGGTCACTGCGTTGGCAACCACTTTGTCCTAACAGTTGCTTCCAAGGGTTCCATTAGATGGAGGCTGCCCATACTTCCTGTGACACTTTCACAAGATAGAGTGGTATATCAACCATAGGCACCCGGGAACAGCTCTCCACACAGGCCTGGTTTGGTCGATTTAATCTACATTAAGAAGAGAGAGGCTTTTAGACACATCCCTTCATTTTGACCAGGTTGTTTTACATGGAAGTTGACTTTTGCTCTCTCAGGTCTTTCATAGGTGTCTCCATCTTCTTCAGGGATCATTTCTGCATGGAACTTTGAGGTTCTCAGCAGGTGGAAGATCCCCTATATTCCTGTATTGTAAGACCAACAATATCCTTGTTCTTCTGTTAAGTTAGATTGAGGAAATATTGCATGTTTAAGGGTAATAACAGGTTCGATTTGGTTTAGGAATCATTCTGTGGAATGAATTAAGGTATTGGGAACCTGCGATATTTACAAGAATATACTGGTGAAATATAAGTATGAAAACAGAAATCTAGGTAATATTTGAAGTCCAGAAGGGCATTGGGTGGCCTGAACACCCTTCCTTTGATTCAGGAGTGATCAAATAGCCCTGCAGCTAATACTGCACTGCTTCTCCAATTTGAGGCTTACTGACTGTCAGGTATAGATTCTTTATATGATTTGGAGACATGAGAAAACCCAAGCACCTATTGTCTCATGCCACAGCAAATGGTTTATTGGGGTCCAGCATGCTGGGGCTCAAAGCTCACTTCAGAGGAGCAAAGAACAAAGAGCCCCGAGAACAACTTGAGAAGATATTATATACAATCTTTAGAGAGTGCAGGGACTTTATATACATCATAGCCTCCTTTAGCAAATCAACATATGTGGTAAGCCATTGTTGTAGATTGTGGCTGCCATTAGAAGATGGCGTCGGCTTCCACTGTGGCCTGTAGTAAACAACTCCTTTTATGGAGAGATGGCACGCTATCCCTTGCTACCCTATGAGAAAGATCCACGTGGCGGCTTAAGAATGGTATGTGGGAGGCTTTATTATACTGTGCTTGGGCGCTCGGGAAGAGGGGGGTCACTAGAAGATACTTTAATCAAGGCCTGAATAAACTGCTGAAAGAAGATTTCTGAGTTGCGTCTTCCCTGCGGGCAAGGGGTCTCGACAAGTGGTGCCGAGACCCGGGAACCAGAACTTTCAGTAGTCAGGTGTGGTGCACCGGTTAGTCCCAGGTAAGTGGGATCCATGATCAAAGCGGGGATTAGTCCCAGGTAAGTGGGATCCGCGATCAAAGCGGGGCAGCTCCTCTGTAAAGCAAGAGAGAGCGTTACATTTTATTGCAGCTGCACTGTGTACTTTCACTTTTGTTTTTTGTGTGTCTTTTGTTGTGTCATGGGTGCCACATCTTCAAGTCCGCTTCTCCTGGTCCTACATGGCCTGTTACGTTCCAAGGGACTAGAAGTGAAACGTAGTACTTTACAGAGATTTTTACAGAAGACAGATATTGCTGCACCGTGGTTTGCGTTTTCGGGCAGCCTTTTATACCTAGCTGGGACAAATTAGGGAAAGATCTAGATTTCGCTCGTGAACAAGGCACCTTAGAGGGTGGTGTTATACCACTTTGTAAGTTAGTTAGAGGATGTATAGTAGATAGTAAATGCCAGGAAGCTGTGAGTGAGGGTCAAGCTGTTCTTGAGCAACTACATGAGGAAAAGTCTGAAGGATCACATAGTGAAGTGGCAGAGAGCATTGGGAGTAAGAGTAGTGAGAAGGCAAAAGAGCCTGAAACTAAAAATAGGAGAAGGCTCTACCCAGACTTGGCTGAATTAAAAACGCCTGCGAACACAAGCGGCTCAGAGAGTTCTGAGGACCTTGATATATTCCTACAACAACTACGCAAGATAAAAATGAAGAAAAAGAAACAAGGGATACAGGGCACGCAGGCCTACTGTAAAAAGGGGACGGGATCCAATATTGGTCAACAACACTCTGAGGAGGAGGAGGTAGAATATCTCGAAAAAGATATGGTGCCGGTTGCCCCACCCCCGTATGTGGGGGGGAGCCAAAATTCCGGGAGATCTTATCATGCGCAAGTTTGGAGGACAGTTAATACAGATATGGGACTTGCATACCCTGTATTTCAGGACAATAACAGGGGAAGATATCATGAGCCTTTAGACTTTAAGATAATTAAAACCTTGGCGGAATCTGTCCGCACTTATGGCGTGGATGCCGCTTTCACCCTTACTCAGGTGGAGGGACTTGCTAGATTTTGTATGACTCCTTCAGATTGGGCTAATCTAGTCTGCGCTTGTGTCTCCCCAGGGAAATTTTGGATTGGAGAGCATTTATGCTAGTGGGTGCAGTAGAGCAAGCTGCTCAAAATCATGCAGCAAGACGCCCTGCCTAGGATAAGGATATGCTTTTGGGACAAGGCAAGTTTGCTAATCAACAAACAGGATACCCCCCCGAACATTCACGCCTTGTCAAGATCACTCTTGGGAGAAACATCAGGTCTCTAAGGGTTTCTCTCTTTCCCCCTCTCATAAAAGATACTTATATAATTCTTCCAACTGTAATTCCTCTATAGGAACAGGTTGGTCTTGGTTTCAATGGTTAATTTCAAATGAAAAGGGAGCCACAGCTGATATCTCCACTTTGGCTCAATTACGAGGAGTCAAAAGCTGGTTGTTTAATGTTTCTGGTAGTATCCAAGACTCGGATCGAGGTAGGAGACTTGGAAATATTTCACATAACTCACAATTAAGTAATGCTACATTATCCTCTGCAGCAGTCTGTCTCCAATCTCCGTTCCTGTTTCTTTTGGCTAATGATACATCAAAGGGGATGCTTAATTGTTCTAATGTTACCTGTTATTTAACTGAGTGTTGGAATGGCTCTTGGACTGTGGCAGTGATTATGAAAATTCCAACCTTTGTCCCGATCCCAGTTACTGTGGATCCGGAATCTTTTCCTATTGTTGAACTGATTAGAGCCCGTAAAGATTTTGGTATTATGGCAGTTATAGTGACAGCTGTGGCGGTATCTGCTGCTGAAGCAGTTACAGCTGGAGTAGCCATGGCCAGCCAAGTACAAACTGCTGCCACTCTTAATGAGGTTATTCAACAAACATCCACCATACGTAAATCTCAAAGTAGAATTAATCAACACATTTTATCTGGGATTCTGGCTGCTAATCAAAGGATAAATCTGCTTCAAGATCAAGTTGAGAAATTGTCTGATCTAGTATATTTAGGTTGTGTTGATCAACGTGCACATTTATGTATAACCTCTGTCAGATTTAATGATTCCAGGAATGCCTCCCACATCATCGGGAAATATTTATCCGGAACCTGGTCCATTGAAGCAGAAAACTTACTCCAATCTCAACTAACTCAAATTGCTGTTTTGAATAATACCTGTGTCGAACCAGTGACTTTGGGTCAATTCACCAGTTGGCTATCTTCTGCCTTTTCCTTCTTTAAGGAGTGGGTGGGAGTGGGCATTTTGGGGGCAATGTGTTGCTTCGGTATTATACTTTGTTTGTGGCTTCTCTGTCGCCTTAAAACTCGCCATACACAGGAGAAGGCTATGATTGTATAGGCTCTTGCGGCCTTGGAAAATGGCATGTCTCCGCAAATCTGGCTTGCGCATCTTAAACAGTGATTTTCTGGGCATGGCCATTGCACCCCAAGTTAATTTCACAGTGCACTGGGATTGGCATGTACTCTTTCTTATTCTCCCCCAGTACTGAATAGCCCTTGCACTCTGCAGGTCTTGTTACCATTGCACGCAGATGGGTTTTAGGACTGGACTTTCTTCTCGGCTACAGACTCTTTACTTTCCTCTGGGGCTTAGGGATTGTGTTGCCAACTAAAAATTTGTTATTGTTACCAGGCTACCTGTGTTGCCCTACTTCTCGCCGTCGTCAAGATGCAGGATGCGAGGCAAAGCACTGCACTTGAGTGATCCCTCAACGAACCTCAAGGAAAGCATGTCCTATTGCATGCGGGTTTGAGGTCCATGCCCCCGCCCTACGAAAAAAGGCGTCGGCTGATATGGGGTCAGGTCTGGGGAAGGCGCCTCCTTAGGACTGAACCATACATTGCAGCCGCTTCTGCACAGTGGGATAGGACCTCTACTTTCGCCTGCATTGTTTTATAAAATAGAAGGGGGAACTGTGGTAACCCATTGTTGTAGATTGTGGCCGCCATTAGAAGATGGCGCCGGCTTCCACTGTGGCCTGTAGTAAGCAACTCCTTTTATGGAGAGTTGGCACGCCATCCCTTGCTACCCTATGAGAAAGATCCACGTGGCGGCTTAAGATTGGTACGTGGGAGGCTTTATTAGACTGTGCTTGGGCACTCGGGAGGAGGGGGGTCACTAGAAGATACTTTAATCAAGGCCTGAATAAACTGCTGAAAGAAGATTTCTGAGTTGCGTCTTCCTTGCGGGCAAGGGGTCGCGACAATCATATACTGTGGGAAAATCAAATAACAACTGTAAAACATGATTAGCACATTCATGTGCGGGAACAGTTCGGGCAGGGGGTGATTGGTCAGCCCTGAGAAGGGGTATACATTTAAACTGATTGGTTGAAGCCCTGAGATGTATACGTGCTGACATGTACGGTTTCTGGGAAGGGGTTGTTAAGTAACTAGGTGGTCAGGGAAGATTTCAACACATCTAACGGGCAGTTCCGGGAATTGTCTTCACTGACACAGGAATTTCAGGTTCTGAGCACAGCTTGTAAACTTTACAAAACCTGTTTCTTTACGTTTCAATTTCAATTTCATTAATTCTTTCATTTCTCACTCCTTTTTCTGCCTACTTTTAATCTTAAAAGTAATGAATCATAATTATTGTGGGGTCTCACATTCTATTTCTGCCAGTGAAGTGTATTTCTGTCTGATTACCATGAGTTTTACCTGCCCAATCTGAGCCTGGAGAAAGAAAACTATGTAGTTAATCAAACGAGGTCCCACAGTTATCAACACCATAAGCATGATCAGGGGTCCAGCTAAGGCTGATAGGAGTGTAGTTAACCAGGGGGACTGGGTATATCATGACTCAAACCACACTTGTTGAATCTCAAATTCTCTCTGGTCCTCTACAAGGAATTTTCTCAATTTACTCATGGATTATTTTACAACTCCAGTATGGTCAGCATAAAAACAGCATTTTTCTCTCAGTACAGCACAGAGGCCCCCCTCCCTCATGAAATGGAGGTCTAATCCTCGACTGTTTTGTAAAACAACTTTAGAGAGAGAGGTTAAGGATTCCTGCAAAAGTGTGATGGAGGTCTCTAACGTCTTCAAGTCTTGATTTATTGCTGTTTCTAATCAGGCCATTTGTGGTGACCCATGGATCATATCAGCTGTTCCTGTACCCACTCCTGCAGCAGCTCCTAGCCCCAATAGGATGGCTAGAGTAAGGGACACTGGCTCCCGGCAAAATCGGGTTGGTTGTCCCCCTAGTAGACCTTCAAAGGATTCTGCATCATGATAGAGCACCCTGGGGAGTATCTGCACCATTATACAATAATGTACAGAGCTGTCAAATACCTGGGCTGAAATGCAAGGAGTTCTGTCTGTGTGGAGTTCAGTACCATAAAGGTTCCTTTAATTAGTTCCCAGGGGGAGGAGTCAGCTGTACTCTGGACTGGGGAAGTAGGCAAAGATGGAAACTGCGAAGTATGAGATGGTAGAGGGGTTTTGGTAGATCTAGGCATGGGAGGTTGAGGAGGCTTAATTCCTGACTTGAGGGGATTGGGCCCTATTGCTGTGGGATTTTCTTCCTTTTTAAGCCGGATGGTGAACCAGAGACCAAAGTCATAACCAGGGCCATTAATATAGAATCGCATTCCCCAAGTATTTCCCATAGGCCATGTTGTTCTGAGGTAGCCCCTTCCTTTGGAAGTGAAAGTTATATTGAGGGGGTAACATAGACTATTTTTTCCACAGCAAGTTTTTGACACCACTTGGATAGCGGCACATTTATTGGGATCAATCCAGATGTCATTTCATCCTACCCAAATCATACTGTCTGGGGAGTTTGCGTTTCACAATGTAGGTCCCGTGTGTTCACAACCCCAAGATCTACAATAAAAGTCACTGGGTCCTCCACACGTTTGGGCCTGTTTGTGACTTCAGAAATCAGCTGGGCACACTTAATACACAAGACTGGCTAGTTTACACCTGAGCTGGGGGAGATGACATCAATAATTCATGGGGTAAGTTGGTCTATGTTGCCCTGGTTTGGGTTTGAGTGGCATCTGTGTGGGGTCCACTATGTCAGGGAGATCCCAGTCAGAGAGGCCTATGGCAAGCTGACAAATATCCGGGTGGAGAGATGGCCACCAAGTCCATAAGGGGGCTGTATGTGAAATAGACCACACTACTTGCCCAGTAGGATTTATAAAACTTGTCATTGTTGCTGAACAGGCTGATGGGGATTAGGACTGCTGGTGGTCAGGGTAAGAATCCATAGCCCTACCCACACCACGGACATGCAACTTGAGAGGGTTACCAGTCTGTTCCAGTTTCCAGCCAGAGTCTGGAGAGGGCGCAGGATTGAGATGGGAGGTATGGATCCAGGAAGTGATCCCATCCACTTTCACCACTGTAGGTGTTATAAGCAGCACCTGGTATGGTCCTTTCCAGCAGGGTTCCAGGGATGACACCTGACACTGTCTCATGTAGACGAAGTCTCCCACTTGATATCAATGTGGAGTTCCCTCGTCTCCAGGATGATAAGCAGTGGCCAACTGTTTTCACAGGTATCGCTGGGTGCTGGGTTTGTTCAAGGGCTTTAAGTCTGTCTAGCAAGGGGGTGTTGAAGGAATCATTAATCTCAGAGTTGGGGTTAGGTCCCTTAATGGAGGAGGGGCACTGTAGAGAATTTCATAAGGGGTGAGGTTACACAAAGAGGCAGAGGGGTATTTCTTGCACGAAAAAGTGCATGAGGGAGGAGCATAGTCCAATTTTTTATGCCGGTCTCCAAGATTAATTTCGTTAAGTCTCTTTGATGGTTCTATTCATCGTTTCTATATGTCCTGAGCTCTGGGGTCTATAAGCACAATATAACTTCCAATTAATCCCCAGGGTCCTGGAAAATCCCTGACTTACCTTGGCCATGGATGCCTGTCCGTTATCAGACCCTATTACCTTAGGCAGGCCGAACCTTGGAAAACTGTCTTCTAGGATCTTTTTGACCACCATCTGAGCTGTTTCTTTCTTCATGGGGAAGGCTTTGACCCATCCTGAAAAAGTATCTACAAAGACTAGGAGATATTTAAGTCCATACCTTGCTGGCTTAATTTGAGTAAAGTCCACTTCCCAGAATTGTCCTGGTCTGGTTCCTCGTATGCGCATCCCTGCAGGACCCTTGGATGGGAAAGTATTAACTAATTGGAAGACTTGAAAAGCTCTAGTCACCAGCTCAGCTATTTTTTTCCTCTGTGAGTCAGTCAATAATAAGTCCTTTATTCGGTCCTTTAAGAGTGCTTATAACTTCTTTGAGCCTAAGTGGTTGAGCTGGTGTACATCTTTGACATAAAGGTGGGCTTTTTGAAATTGTAAACTTGGCTCTGTAGGGTCCCAGAGTTCTCTATCTGTCTCCTCAGATGATAAGTTGCCTGAATGTTCCGGGGCGGCCAAGTCTCCTGATTTTTGTTCCCCCCGGTGTGAAAAAAGTTAACAGAGTCACTCCGTTTAGGGCTGCCAATTAAGCTTCCTCATCTGCCCTTCTGTTTCCAACTGCCACGGGATTGTTTCTCTTCTGGTGCCCTGGACAGTGCACTATAGCTAGTTCCTTATGGCCCTGCACTGCTGAGCGAAGGTGGAGGATCTCATCTTTATTCTTTATTTCTTTCCCGGCAGAGGTTAATAGCCCCCATTGTTGGTAAATAGTCCCGTGCATATGAACAGTGGCAAATGCATAGTGGCTAACAGTTTATATGGTGGCCCTTTTGCCTGTTGCTAGTTCCAATGCTTTCATAAGGGCAATCAGTTCTGCTTTTTGGACTGATGTCCTTTCTGGGAGACCAGAGTATCAGATGAAATTAGTTTTGCTAACTGCTGCTGCTCCAGCCCGCTGCTTACCATCTTGGAGGAAGCTGCTGCCATCCGTAAACCATACGACTTCAGGGCGAGGCAGTGGCTGATCCTTCAAGTCTTGTTGTATACTGGTTTCCTTGCCAGTATGTGTTGACACTCATGAGTGACGGGTCCTGATGATTCTTCTGGCAGCAGTGTAGCTGGGTTGAGTGGAGCAGGGGGTCCCAGCGTTATTCTGTCTTTGTCAAGCAAGAGGCTCTGGTAGTGGTTTATTCTGGAGTTTGATAGCCACCTCTCTGGAGGCTAACAGATCATGCTCTCCAGGGCATGGGGGAATAAAATGGTTAGCTTCTGTCCCAACGTTAATTAATGAGCATCTTTTATTAGAAGGGCTGCCGCTGCTATAGCACTTAAGCAATGGGGCCACCCGCTAGCCACTGGGTCCAGTTTTTTGGATAAATACGCTACTGGCTTTTTCCAAGGTCCAAAAGACTGAGTGAGCACTCCCCGTGCTATTCCTTTCTTTTCCTCGATGTAGAGAGTGAAGGGTTTTCTACATCTCGGAGTGCTAAGGCCGGAGCAGATAGCAGCATCTTTTTTTGACATTATCAAAAGCTTGTTGGTGCTCAGGGGTCCATTGGAAGTGGGCATCCCCCTTTATCAGCGGGTATAAAGGGGCAGCCAAAGATGTTAACCCAGGAGTCCATAACCTGCAAAAGCTGGCAGTCCCAAGAAACTCTCTGAGTTTTCTCTTATTAGATTGGGGCAGTATCTGCACAACAGTTTTTTTTCTGGGCTCAGGGAGCCATCGTTTGCCACCCCTGAGAGAATAACCCAGGAAGATTACTTCTTGCTGACAAATTTGGGCCTTTTGGCAGAAGCCTTATATCTAAGCCGAGCAAGCTCGAATAATAGTGCTTGGGTCCCAGACTCATAGGTCTCCTTGGTGTCGGCTGCCAGTAGAAGATCATCCACTATTGGAGTAGGGTGACTTCGGGGTGTGCAGTTTTGAAGTCATTGATGTCTCTGTGGAGGGCTTCATCAAAGAGAGTGGGGGATTTTTTGAACCCCTGTGGGAGTCTAGTCCAGGTTAGTTGGCCAGATGTTCCAGGTTCTGGGTCTATCCACTCTAAAGCTAACAGCAACTGACAGTTCTTATGTAGAGGTGAGCAGAAGTAAGCATCTTTTAAGTCCAGCACAGTGTACCATTTCCGCTACGGATTCAGAGTGCTAAGCAAATTATATGGATTGGGTACTGTGGGGTGAATGTCCTGCACTCTGTTGTTGATCTCTCTTAGGTCTTGAACAGGACGCTAGTCCCCAGTTCCTGGCTTTCTTACTGGTATCGGGGGGTGTTCCAGGCTGATTGACAGGGCCTTAGGACCCCAAGAGCCAGGTATTTATGAATATGGGGCCTTATCCCATCCTTAGCTTCTTTGCTTAGAGGATATTGTTTAACACTAATTGGAGACGAAGAGGCTTTTAATTCTACTACTATTGGAGGTTGTTGATGGCTAGACCTAACCCAGCAGTTTCTGCCCAGGCATTAGGATAATCTTTTATCCATTTATGGGGTAGTTTGCCTGTTTGATTAGTCCCATGGGGCGCAAAGAGCTGATGTTCATCTTCTACGTACATAGTCAAAGATGTGACTATGGGAGTTTATACTGAACGCTATAGAACCTCCACTTGGGGACCATTAGGTTTAAAGGTTATTCTAGTCCGGAGTTTGGTAAGCAGATTCCTGCCCATCAATGGGGCCGGGCATTCTGGAATTACTAGGAAACAGTGGTGGACTTTTCCCTTTCCGAGGTCCATGTTCATCTTAGTTGTCCAAGCCCGATATCTACTGCCATTAGCCCCTTGAACTAGGGACCATTTAATTGATAGGGGGGCCAGTGAAGTCTTAAGGGCTGAGTATACTGCTCCTGTAATCACTTCAAAGTTCACTGTGTTCCCCTCAACTTCAAATGTTACTATGAGCTGGGGAAGGGGATCTGAGCCCCGAATTTTCTAGTCCTCTTCTAGAGTCAGCACGGCGGGCTGGCGTGGCTGCTTCTTTTGGGGGCACTCTTTGGCCCAGTGTTCTTTTTTATTACAGTGGGCACATTGATTTGAGGCCAGGGGCAGCCTTTGGCGTGGGCCCAGGTAACCCTTTATGTATCCCTGCTTTTTAACTTCTGGCCTATTTGCTGCTGTGACCCGAACCATAGGCAATGCTTTACTCTGCCATTTGCTTCTTTCCTCCTTCTTTTGTTCCCTTTCCTTCTCTCTCTCCTCTATTCCCTTTCCTCCTCAGTTTCTCTCTTATAATATGCTTTCTCAGCTTCTCTGACTAAATCTCTTAAGGTCATATCTTATAATCCATCTAGACGTTGTAACTTTCTCTTAATATCTAGGGCAGTCTGCTCGATAAAGGCCATTGCAACAGATGCCTTTTGGTCTTCTGCCTGAGGATCAAAAGGAGTATATTTCCTATAGGCTTCCATAATTCTTTCCAGAAACATAGAAGGAGACTCATTAGGCCCTTGGATAATCTCTCTTACCTTGGACAAATTAGTCGGCCCTCTGGCGGCCACTCAGAGACCCACTATTAGAGAACGGCGATAAGTGGACAGATGCTACCTACATTTAAAGGTGTTGGGGTCCCAGTTGGGTCGGTTCATGGGCCCGTAGGGATGGAGAGGGAGCATCACAGGGGCTTCCGAGTTTTCTATTATCCATCTCCTGCGGGTTTTTTTAGGTGGCCCAGCTTCCTTCAGGGGAGCAGGGGCTGCTGCTGCTGCGGGGAAGTCCCCTGGAGGGCTTGGGTCTGGCCCAATTGCCTCTAGCGGCGGAGAGGCTGAGTCAGCGGCGGGAGGATCATCTGGAACATGTTGTGTGTTGGGGAGCGAGGGTAGAGGATAAGGAGAGAGAGGAGTGTCCAGTCTTGTGACTCAGAATGGAGGGAAGAGGGGGAGGAGCAGAATGTTGGAATGATAGGATCGTGGGGCAAGGGGTATATGGCTGTTGATCTGGGTGGCCACGTGGCCCCGGTGAAAGACAATATCTCTGACTTTCCGGATTAGAGGGAAGTGGAAGGATTCTTCTGGGGGCCATCCGACTCCTAGGATGGGCCATTCTGAAGCACAGAGAGTCTGCCAGGTCCGGCATTTTACTGAAAAAGAAAGATTCTTGGTACTTGAGCGGACATCAGTCCAATGATCAAGGTTAAGGGACAGAGGCATGGAAGTGCTTTGTCCCATAATGTCCCATAATGGGAGTTACTCAAACAGGGACAGTGAATACACAAACATGACACAGACAGACAAACAGTAAACGTTTAACATGAGTCCAAGACAATGATTAGAACTGAGTAACTGGCAAAACATGATGGGTTAGACAATAAAGACAGACAGTAAACTCAACATGAGTTCCTGACAATGAACAAAACTGAGTAGCCAGCAAAACCTGATGGGCTGGAAAACCGAATCGTGAAGCAAAAAATAACCGAGTTGAGGAAACTACTAATCCTCTATTTCCGGTGTCCTCTGGAGTGTCCCCCAGGGACGTGGCCTGTGGCTCTGTGACACATCTGTCAGCCACCGTCGCAGAGAGCTAATGTTCTTCACCGACAGCCATTTTGCCAAGCCCTAACCTGAAACCTGAAACCAGAAAGAGGCACCTTACTTACTCTGAAAGGTGTCCGTTGGGGTCTTTTTTTCGTCACTGCTGGATTTCTCAGCTAGGGCCTCCAGATGAAAAGGTGGGCCGAATGTCGGAGGAAAAGACCACCAAGAGAATTTCTCATGAAACAGCAAAGGGTTTATTGGGGGTCCAGCATGCTGGGGCTCAGAGCTCACTTCAGAGGAGCAAGGAACAAAGAGCCCCGAGAACAACATGAGCAGATTTTATATACATTCTTTAGAGAGGGCAGGGACTTAACATACATCATAGCTTCCTTTAGCAAATCACCGTATACCGTGGGAAAATCAAATAACAACTCTAAAACATGATTTGCACATTCATTGGTGGGAATAGTTCAGGCAGGGTGTTATTGGTTAGCCCTGAGAAGGGGTATACATTTAAAATGATTGGTTGAAGCCCTGAGATGTATATGTGCTGAGCTGCACGGTTTTTGAGAAGAGGTTGTTAAGTAACTAGGTGGTCAGGGAAGATTTCAACACACATCTAAAGGGCAGTTCCAGGAATTGTCTTAACTGCCACAGGAATTTCAGGCTCTGAGTGCAGCCTGGATACTTTACAGAACCTGGTTCTTTACGTTTCAATTTCAATTTCTTTTATTCTTTCAGAACCTTACAAAGGAAGGCGAGAGACTTCATCAACAATGACTGCAATTTTGGTCATTTTGGTTTTGGAAGCAGACATGGGATCTTTTTTTAGATCCTTACGGTGCTGGTAATCAAAGCCACAGCCTCACACAGGGCCAAGAGGCTGATTAAGACATATCTCATTCCAAAGCAATTACTTCTCTGAGGTCAGTTACAGAACTCAGTCTCTGAGGGGAATCACATCAGAGTTCAAGCAAAGGTGGACCCAGTCATCTCTTCCAAACTCCACACAAATGACCACAATTAAAACCAAAACACTCCCCCAAGGCCCTCATCTTCTTCCATATATACATTCATCATAACCTCTGGCTGGATGTTTCCATGAATGTCACAGCCTAAGAGAGTTTCCAAAATAAGGTCTCTTTCCCTTCATTTGCCTAACCACAGGGTAGCCTGGACACCCTTTCTGTGATCCAGGATTGATCACATAGGTCTGCTGTTAATACTGCTCTGCTTCTCCAATTTGAGGCCTACTGACTGTCAGGTATAGTTTCTTCATGTGATTTGGAGTCATGAGAAAACCCAATCATCTCTGCAGGGCTTGAAAGAACTCATTTGTCCCAAAGGATCCCTATTCTCAATTGATGGAGGTCAGGAACCTAAAAGAGGAAGGTGAGAGACTTCATACACCACGACTGATCTTTTTTGCATTTTGGTTTTGGATGCACACATTGGATTTTTCTTTAGATCCAACTGGTGCTGAGAATCTAAGCCACTACCTCACACAGGGCAAAGAGGCAGATTCAGACACATCCCTTTACAAAGCATTTAAGCAAAGAGCCACAGGTGATGCCCATTCATTACCATTTGAAAACAATTTTCTTCAGGATTCACAAAGGGCTGGCCTGAGGCAAAGACCTTCCTGATATTCATGGCAACAGGCAAATAGGTTAGCAAAAGGCCCAAAGCAGGGTTTCTCCACTGAGACTTTCCTGGTCACACTGATATCTGAGTTTTCTGAGATGCTCGCATTCCCTTCAGCTATCCAGTACATGGTCATGTCACAGAGCTTGGAGGTCGTACATATCTTGGACACAAAACCATGAGCCTATTCTGGAGAGTGGCCAGAATTCAGGAAGAAAACAGGATCTTGGGAAGATAGTAGGTGTTGCCCATCAATAATGAAACCTGCAATCCATTCCTAAAATGGGCAGGATGAATGCTGGGAAGCTTTCTACTAGACAGGACACATCCATTGATGAATTCTTATTTCTAATGTTTTCAACCACGGACACAGTGAGATACACAGACATAGAAACACTCACCTTGTCAAACGACTTTCTAGAAACAGTCCACTCCTAACCAAACATACTGACTTTCCTACCTATTCTGAGAACATGAGACAAATCCACAAACTCACACCCACATTCACAAAGGCCCCTCCTTCCCCCAAGTGAGTCTGTGACTTTCCAGAGTGTCCTCTGACTGGTGGACCATACTATGTTCCCCCGAAATGGCCTGTCCTGTCTCAGATCCGGTCTCCTTGTCCAACTCTGTGAAGTTGTCAGGAGCCTGGGCTGACCACTACCTGCTTTCTCCAGAAAGGCCCGTCTTCAGAGCTCTACTTGCATTTGGCCATCCTCAAATCATTAGGTATCAAGAAAGACAGACTCTGTCCTTGGTAAATCCAAACAAGTGAGCCAACTGGGACTGGGACTGGGACTGGCTCTGTGTGCCTGGCTTCCTGGATAACAAGTTCAGGGAGTTCCATCACCAAAGATGTGACTTAGGTCAATTCCTTCAAGAACAGAATGAGGTCACTGCCTTGGCAACCACTTTGTCCTAACAGTGGCTTCCAAGGGTTCCTTGAGATAGTGGCTGCCCCTACTTCCTGTGGCACTTTCACAAGTTAGAATGGTATATAAACCATAGGGACCGAGGAGAAGCTCTCCACACAGGGCTGGTTTGGTCCATCTTCTTTATATTAAAAAGAGAGAGGCTGATTCAGACACATCGTTTCATCCTGACCAGGTTGTTTGCAATGGAAGATGACTTTTGTTCTCTCAGGTCCTTTATATCTGCCTACATCTTCTCCTGGGATCATTTCTGCATCAACCTTTGAGGTTCTCAGCAATTGGAAGATCACCTACATGCCTGTATTGTAAGACCAACTCTGTCTATGCTCTTCTGTAAAGTTAGATTGAGAGAACAGTGTATGGTTAGGGTTAATAACATATTCTATTTGGGTTAGGCATCATTCTGCGGAATGAATAATGGTATTGGGAACCTGCAATATTCACAAGAATATATCGGTGAAATATAAGTATGAAACCAGAAAATCTAGGTACGATTTGAAGCCCTGAAGGGCATTGGGCCCTTTAGTGGGATACTTTGCTTTGAATTATGTTCTGCACAGATGTCTCAGATAAATCGATATGCAATGGCATAGGACCTTGTACCTTGGATGATTGAATGTAGAAGAGAACATCCTCTCAAAAATGAATAGTCCGTAGGATTAGAAAGATAGTCGGTAGGTTTAGTAAAAAGGGTGAGTATAGGAATCGGACCAAAAGTTCATTAGCAATATTGTTTCGTTTAGAGAGTGAATGTAAATATTAGCACATGTGAAAAGTCATTCACAATGATGAACTGGAGAAAATATGTAGGAAAAAGATATCAATAGAGACATTAGAAAATCAGGCAAAGTATAAGGTGAGTGATAGGATTAGACATTTTCAACATGGTTGAAGTTGAATGTATAATCTTAGGAAGAAACAAATATGTAGACACCAATAGGATTGACATTTCAGAGCATTAGGCAATCTGGACATGGTTGATTTTAGTATTCCATCCTCACTTTGCATTTTGCTTTGGTGAAAGGTTAATACAATAGGTACTTGTCAATTCCTGTTTTTCTGTATGCTTAACAAAACACTGTTGAAATCTTGAGAACTGTTTGCTAATTTTGTTCCCAGAATGTGCTGTCCCCAACTGCCAAACTGCAGAATGTACTCCCTCACCTGGTTGCATGCAAACCACCCACTCGCCCTGACCCATCAAAAATTTCCTTCCATGCCCTCTCCAAGAAAAGTATATAAGCTCTCTTTAAGCTGTTCTCAGGGCTCTCTACTCTTTTCATGTGAGCTCTTAGCCCCAGCATGCTGGACCCCCAATAAACCGTTTGCTGTAGCTGAGTGAAAATGGTATACTCTTCTGGAATTAAAAGATGCTTTCTTTTGCTTGACTCTGCATAAAGATAGTCAGTTTCTGTTTGCTTTCGACTGGGTAGACCCAGAAACTGGAACGTCTGGTCAACTAACTTGGACTAAACACCCACAGGGGTTCAAAAATTCCCCCACTCTCTTTGATTCAGCCCTCCACAGAAATCTCAACAACTTCAGAACTACGCACCCCAAAGTCACTCTGCTTCAATATGTGGATGTCCTGCTACTGGCTGCCAACACCAAGTAAAACTGTGAGTCTGGGACCCAAGCACAATTATCTGAAATTGCTGAACTCGGGTATAGAGCTTCGGCCAAAAAGGCCCAAATTTGCCAGCAAGAAGTAATCTTCCTGGGGTATTCCATTAGGGGCGGTAAATGATGGCTCACTGAGCCCAGAAAACAAACTGTTGTGCAGATACCACTGCCATCTAACAGGGGACAACACAGAGAGTTTCTTGGGACTTCTGGCTTTTGCAGGTTATGGATACCTGGGTTTGTGTTCTTTGCGGCTCCTTTATACCCTCTGTTAAATGAGGATGCCCAATTCCAATGGACCCTTTAGCACCAGAAAGCTTTTTATAACATTTAAAACACTGACACTGAACTCCTCAACTTCACTGAGCCCAGCCTGCAATTTCAGAAAGCCCTACACTACATTAAAAATGTACATCAAATTACTCACCTTGGTTCAAAGAAACTGCAGGCATTCCTGAAGGATCAGGAACAGAGATTTCGACTAACTCACTCACAGTGAAAGGAAATAACTCACAAAAGCCTGTCGGTTCTGTCAATTGGTTAATGCTTACACTTCCAAGCTTCCTGCAGGAAAGCACCTACGAGGAACCAGACCAGGACAATTCTGGAAAGTGGACTTCACTGAAATTAAGCCAGCAAGGTATGGACTTAAATATCTCTTAGTCTTTGTAAATACAATTTCAGGATGGATTGAATCCTTTCTCACAAAAAAAAGAAAAAAAAAAAAAAAACAACCGCTGAAACGGTGGTCAAGTACATCCTGAAAGATATTTTTCTAAGACACGGCCTGCCTAAGGTAATAGGGTCTGTTAATTGAACGGTGTTCATGGCCCAGGTGAGTCAGAGCTTAGCCAGGACCCTGGGGATTAATTGGAAGTTACATTGTGCATATAGACCCCAGAGCTCAGGACAGGAAAAAATAAATAAATAGAACCATTAAAGAGACCTAAACGTAATTAAGCTTAGAGACCGGCATAAAAGATTAGAGTATGTCCCTGCCTTATGCACTGTTTCATGCAAGAAATACTTGCTTGACAGACTAAAAGCTCTTGAAAGAACTCAGCGATACCTGTGGAAACAGCTGGCCACTGCCTACCACCCTGGGGACGAGGGGACTCCACATGGATATCAAGTAAGAGACTTCGTCTACATAAGACGACATCAGGTGTCATCCCTGGAACCCGGCTGAAAAGGACCATACCAGGTGCTACTTATAACACCTACAGTGGTATATGTAGACGGAATCACTTGCTGGATCCATGCCTCTCATCTCAAGCCTGCGCCCTCTCCAGACTCTGGCTGGATACTGGAAAAGAGTGGTAACCCTTTCAAATGGTGTATTCACCAGGTGGATAAGGCTATAGATTCTCCCCTTGGCCACAAGTAGTCCTAATGCTCATCAGCCCGTACAGCAGCGATGGCTAATCACAAATCCTACTAGACAAGAAGTATGATCTATCTCGCATACAGCCCCCTTAGGGACCTGGTGGCCATCTCTCCACCCAGATATTTGTCAGCTGGTTATAGGTCGTTCCTATTGGGATATCCCTGAAGAAGAGGATCCCACTAAAATTCCGTTAAATGCCTTCTGTACCATAGATAATGGAAACAAATATTATGGATGTAGGGACACACGAGCCAGATGCAGGTTGGCTAGCCTAGATTACTATGTTTTCCCGGCGGACTATCAAAACCACAAACAGCCATGGCTGTGTGGGGCAAAAGCCGACTTCTTCTGTAAGTCATGGGGATGTGAGCATACAGGGGCTGCCTGGTGGAATCCAAACTCCTCATCAAATTCAGTACACAGCATTGACCATATTACCAATTAGACAATCAAAACTGATGGCCCCCAGATGGGTCTCTAGATCCTCAAATTCTGTGTGACCTTTTTAACTTCTGCAAGTCCTCAAAAGGGTGAAAGGAGATTCCCCTATGGGCAGGCCAATTCCCTCCTTCTCTCACATCCTGAACTATGCTTCTCCAATAGATCCTCACCCTCTGCCTTCTGCTCCAGAATCTCTGCTGTCACTCCCACCTCAGCAACCTGATTTCTCCCCTCCAATTTCTAGATCAAAACCCAAACCTCGGTTCTCAGACAATTGCCCCCTTGCTGAGGTAGCAGGTAGTGAGGCACCCCTCCACCAACTCACTCCTCTCTTCTTCTGTCAGTGCCCGCACCGGGTCCCACCAGGTCCTCTTACCAGCTATACCAAAGCTCAAACCAGCTGAGGAGAGCCCTCAGAACCCTATCCAAGATGTAATAAAAATGGCTTTTAAAGTTGCTTTGTCATCACTGAAAACAGGTTACTAAGAATTTAAAGTCCCTCAGAGACTTTTTGGGATACTCACTCCCGTCTTCCCCTCTGCTCTACCTGTTCTACTGCTCACGATTTTGTTGCTAGGAAAATCCCAAACCCCTTTCTCATTATTCTTTTACATCTCTCCTTTCTCATACACAGATCCATGTAGCTGCTCTCCCCCCCGCCTTCCCCATCTTTCCCCTCTCTAAAAGGCCCACAAAAAAGTCTTAACTGACCTTTTCCAAAATTCTTCACCAAGGCTGACTTTAGGACTTTCAGCAAAAGAGTCCCTATAAAAGAGTTCAATGTAGACAAACTTCCTCTTTTCATGTTGCCTGTTCTACTTGGCAACTGGCTGGAAAAATCAGCACTCCTAAGCTAGACAGCCCCTTACTAATTTTTCACAAAATATGTGAACAAGGCCTCTGGCCTTGAGCTGGGGCTTCACAGGGATGGCTACATTTGTAAGATAAAGAAGTTACCAACTGGACCCCATGGTAACAGCTGGCAGGGAGAAAACAAAAAAGAGAAGAAAAAAGCTCTCCCTCTCCTAGGTGTCCTTAAAAAGTTAACTTGCCCAGAACAGAGGAAAAAAAAAAAAAGAAACAAAAAATGCTTTTTGTGGACTTCTGCAGACTGTGAACTTCTGAGCCCCTTCCATTACATATTGGGGACAAAATTCTAAAACTACCTAAACTTGGGGTTCAAGGGATTAATTGATTACAACAGAAGCAATGCCCTCTATATCCGGTTGCAACCAAATAGGACTGTTTCTCTGTTTTCGGTGCTATCTTAGGTGCCTTGCCCTGTCCATACCAACAAGAGTATTATTCTATATACTTAAACATTGTTTATGTTTTCATAAAATTGTCAACTGGTGCAATTAATTATGTAATGGTGCAGATGTTTCCCAGAGTGCTCTATCATGATGCAGGTTCATTAAGATCAAATAGCGGGGGGCATACAACCCGGTTCTGCCGGGAATCTGTATTCCTCACTTTAGCCATCCTATTAGGAATAGAAGTTGCTGCAGGGCTGGGCACAGGAACCACTGCCGTAGTCCATGGAACACAACAAATGACCCAATTAGAAGCAGCAGTAGAACAAAGCTTTAAGATATTAAACCTCCACCACAGCCTTACAGGAATCTTTAAAATCTCTCTCTGAAGTTGTTTTACAGAAAAGGCGAGGGTTGGACCTCCTCTTCATGAGAAAAGGGGGCCATTGTGCTGTATTGAGGGAAGAATGTTGTTTTTATTCCGATCATACTGGTTGTAAAATTATCTATGAGTAAATTGAGAAGACACCTTAAAGCACATCAACGAGAGAGAGAGGCCCCAAAAGGGTGGTTACAGTCTTCGTTCACACAGTCCCCCTGGTAAACTACGCTTTTATCAGCTTTGGCCGGTCCATTAATAATCATCATATTATTGCTAACTCTAGACCCTGTTTGCTCCACCGTGTAGTTTCATTTCTTCAAGCTCAAATTGGACAAGTTAAATTTTGGTAATCAGACAACAATATACCCGACTAGCAGACATAAAATGTGACACCCCTCAATGATCACTTTTATGATTAAACGTAACCAGAAGAAGAAGTGGGGAATGAAAGATTAATAAAATAGGTATTTGTCACTTCCTGTTTTTCTGTATTCTTAACAAAACACTATTGAAATCTTGAGAATTGTTTGGTAATCTTGTTCCCAGAATGTGCTGTCCCCAAATGCCAAACTGCAGAATGTAATCCCTCACTCAGTTGCACACAAACCGTCCATTCGCCCTGAACCACCAATAAACTTCCTTCCCTTCCCTCTCCAAGTTAAGTATGTAAACTCTGCTTAAGATGTTCTAAGGGCTCTAGGCTCTATTCAAATTAGGTCTGAGCCCCAGCATTCTGGACCCCGAATAAACCCTTTGCTGTTGCATGAGA
Organism: Callospermophilus lateralis; assembly: GCF_048772815.1. Taxonomy (NCBI): domain Eukaryota; kingdom Metazoa; phylum Chordata; class Mammalia; order Rodentia; family Sciuridae; genus Callospermophilus; species Callospermophilus lateralis. The sequence continues at coordinate 455,076 of NW_027512661.1, read as the reverse complement.
CAGTCTCTTGGTTGTCTCTTCCTCCAATGCTAGAATGACTTTTACATTGGTACAATCATAAGTATGACCTTTGCTTTTTGTGTCCAAAATATTACTTTGATAAAATGAATATATAGATCAGGAGACATGAGTATTTCTTCCACCATTTCTTGCAGCAATATTTTGAAGACATAAAATTAGTATTGGGTGTACAAATAGGTGTACTCTGTGTCTATGAATATTGAGATAATTCATGAGTAGACCATACTGTGAATAAATAATATAACTAGTTCCAACTTTAAATAATGGATCGAATTGATATCTGAAAAAATACAGAAAATCTTATATTGATATACATACATTCATTCCAACGAGTTATACATCTAATAGTAATATTAGGGTTATGGTTTATCATGAAGAGTGTGTGAGTTTTGCTTCAAAAGTGATTATGGAAATCAAAAATAATGTGTTTGGGAAAAAGTCTCATGAAAAGACCAGTCAAGAAACATGGAGGAATACATGTGTTCTGAAGCAGGAAGTGATTGAAAGCGAAACAAATGCGTACAAATTTACTAACTTCTGGATGAAATATATATACTATGATGTGCATAAATTGAAGAAATAGTAATGAACCAGTGTTGAATAAAAACTAACATCAAAATATACATCATGTCCCATAGGAATCTACTTGCATTAATGTTAAACTGGATCAGTTACTGGAGAAATATTAGGATTTGTATGCAACAGTCACTGAAGTTAGTTTTCAGAACTAGGAAAAAAAATATGTATTTCAGGTGAATGAATACTTCTGAGAATAATCTTGTGAAAAGTTTACTATAAATCCACATATATGAACATGAATAAATGTAGGGAGTGAATAATAAGATGCATATATTTCATATTTTAAAAAATCTGGAGAGTATATATATATATATATATATATATATATATATATATATATATATATATATATATATTCAAAACACAAACAAAGACATTAAATAGTAGCAATATATATGCCAATCAAAATTTATCGTGAAATATATATCATCTACAGATCCAAAAATATTAATTTTACTGAACATGGATTTATGTATAATGTTGTTCAACTAGGAAGCTCACTCACAGTTCGAATTTTCAGTTCCAAAAGCGTTTAGGATTAGTGATCTCTTCTCACACTTTGTATCTGCCAAGTTAGCCACCTCACAGGAATGTACGTGTGATACCAGGTAAGATTCTATATGTGCATATGAAAATACATGTGCTGAATAGCCTACAGAGAAAGGGAAACAGAAATTCACATATTTGTTAACTTTCCAAACACATGGAGAACTATTTCAACAAAAAATTGACAAGATTTATAACTCCTAACCTATATCATGCAAAAGGCAAAACCAAATATACACCGTGCCTCCTGTGAACTGCTTGTATTTCTATTCTATTTGGGTTATTTTTCTCCATCATATTAGGATTTGTAGTCAGAGTCTAGTACGGTATGGGTTAGTATCAGGGGTTCTGTATTTCGAATGGAAAATTTGAAAATGAATCCAATGTGTATGTAAATATGTGCTACACAAAAATCTTCCCACTCTCATCCAGAACAATGCCTTGAGAATACCTTTGCCCTAAGTAAGACACAATTAGAAGAGAAGAGTTAGAAAATCTGTGAATACATATCTGGAATGGAATATGCTCAGGAGTTCAAAACCTTGGAAGTGGTAGAGGAGTTTCCAAAAGTAAAGGACAGGGTAAACACTCCACAAACATGGAGGTCTACTGGCCTAGAGAATTCTTGAGAATCTGCCTGTGAGGTTGGGCACTTGAAACATATGTTGTTGTCAGGAGCTTTAGCTTCCTTTCTAGTGAGACCATCAAAGCTCTGACTGAATCTATGAGACCTGGAGGACATGGTTTCTTCTTTTTCAATGAACATGAGTCAGCAGTGCTGAATTCTCTCTTTTTAGGTAAACTGTTGCCACTGGGGGCTAAATGTCTACCATGTGGACTGTGAAACCATATGGTCATCCTCCATTTTCATGGTGTTTCTTGCTGTTGCACTGGGAGTTTTGTATTTGCTTCATGATATGCAAGGTTTTCAACTGGGACACAGTGCGGGAGGGAGTTCTGTAACGTGTGGTGGGTCAGGGTCTGCAGGAGAATAAAAGAACAAGACTTCTATCCCACATAGCTTGCCTCCTTGACTATAGCAACCTGATTCTGAACAATGTCCTGAAACTTCTCCATATATCAAGATGCCTTTACATATAAGGGTCTGCTGGCTTCACCATGTCAGTCACAAGCCATTTGGAAGCCAATGGCAGATCCACATGGCCACCCCACAGATGTTTTATCACACACCTGCCCACCATTGCTCTAGGCCCACTACTCAGCAGGATGCAACTTTCTGGCATCTCTGTTAAAAACCATTTTTATGAAAACCAGTCAATCAAGGCACTGTCTGGTATATTCATTGTTGGGAAAAGTATACACGGCAGCCATAACCCAGAGAAAATTCCCAACATGGCGCCTAAGGACTTTTTCTTCCTACCTTCTTCTTTCCTGCAGTGGCGTGAAAAGTTCCTGCCTGTGTGAACTCTCCCGCCTCCTCCAATTTCAAATCTCACTGGCGGAGAACCTTAGCCCCAATGAGAACAAATTCCTGGGCTCCGGAGGTGATATCAGAAAGAACTTGCCAATAAATGGGTTGCCTGCCATTTATCTAAGCCCTTCCATCTCCCCCTTAGTTTTATATAAGCACACAGCTTTTTGCAATAAAATTGGAATTTTCTGGTGAAGTGTCTTTGCATGGGGAGTTCTTTCATTCTGGTGCCCCGTGAGAGGATACAGGTGAGCTCTTTCCAACAAGAGCCCCGTCCCCCACTCCGCCGAGACACTCTGCCCTAGTCCGCTCTTTTCAGACGCCAGCTTTCTGCACTCACCACTGATCTGATGTAAGTAATCCTCCCCTGACCCCGGCTCGCCAACTCCCTTCAGGCTGCCACTGGTTTTGTGACAGTGATCGTCAGGCACACTCCAGATGCCTGGTAGGGGAGAGGGAATTCCTCCCACTAAGACCTTTACTAGTTGCAGTGGACCCTCTGGTGTTTCGTTTCTTTTTGGGGCATGAGGCTTCTGAGTTTACACGAGAGTCTTTATGGATTTTCCTGCTCCACTGCCGCTGCTGCTGCCGGCTAGAGTTGCTGTATCCTGTGGGGTTGCTGTGTCTGGCTGAAGCTGCCTCTCTGCTCTGCGAAAACTGAACTCCCGGCCTGCAATTGAATTCTGTCAGAGCCAGAGTTTTGTTTTCATTACTGACTTCTTCTGCTGCAGTTGAAAACTTTCCTGACGTCAGGTTGCCCTTGGCTCCAATTCCTTTTGGTTTCACAGATCGCACTTCACTGGTGATGACCAGGTAGTGCCCTCTGTATTTCCTCGTGATGGCTTGTCATTTTGGGGATGCCCACCTGACCCCCGTTTGCCCTGAGCTTCCTGGAAGCCGTTCCAGCCCGGGTTTTATCTTTGTCTTTCTTGCTTACTCCTATTCTCTCTCTCTCTCTCTCTCTCTCTCTCTCTCTCTCTCTCTCTCTCTCTCTCTCTCCCATCTCTCCCTGTGACTATGGGCACCTCTTAGTCTGCACCTGAACACTCACCTCTCAAATGTTTAATAAAAAATCCGGCCACACTCTCCCTCACACCAGACATCAAGCCCAAACTTTTAATCAAAATCTGTACCCATGATTGGCCTACATATCCACTGGATAATGGCAATCATTGGCCACCAGAAGGCTCCTTAGATCCAAACCTCTTCCGGGACCTTTTTAACTACTGCCAGCATCTGAAAAAGTGGAGGGAGATTCCCTGCATTTAAGATTTTAGCCTTCACACACAGCACCCTGCTCTCTGCTCCTTTTGCCCTCCCTCTCAGGTCCTCTTTGCTTGAAAACCCCTCTCTTCCCCTACTTCTATTCCTGACTTCACAGATTCTTCCTCATTCGACCAAGCAGATGAACCCCCACCTTATCCCCCAGCCCCATCTGCCCCTTCTCTCCCGCTATACCTTTCTCTTCCTCTGCCTAATTCCATGGATCCTCCGCCTTCCGTTTCATCCCTCTTTCCTCCGCCCTCTTCTGCCTGCTCCACCTCCTCCTCCTCCACAGAGACACTCCCTTCCTCTCCCTCTCCTTCCTGTTCACCGCCTTCCTCTTTCAGTCCTCCTGTTACCAGGTCTAAGGGACTCCTTCCCACCCCCAAGACAATTGCACCCCTTCGTGAGGTAGCTGGTCCCGAGGGTGTCATCAGAGTCCACGTTCCGTTTTCCATGTCGGACATTACTCAGCTAGAGAGGAAGTTAGGCTCTTTCACCACTGACCCCACCACTTACATTCGGGAGTTTCAATGGGTCCTGCAAGTATGTAGCCTCACTCATCATGACATCTACATGCTCTTGGCCAATACACTTCTCCCCAAGGAAAGGCAATGAGTCTGGGAGCTAGCCCAAGCCCATGCTGATGAAAATCATAGGACCAATCCTACCCGCCCCACAGGCCCTCATGCTGTCCCAGAGCAGGATCGCCTATGGGATTACAAGACCCGTGAAGGCTTACAGTTTCGTGACCTTTTTACATCCTGTCTCTTGGCGGGGCTGAAAAAGGCCACCCGCAAGGCTGTTAACTTTCAAAAGGTGCAGGAGGTCATTCAAAGGAAGGAGGAAACACCTTCAGATTTCCAGGATAGACTAACCAAGGCCCTTCAACAGTACACAAAACTCGACCCAGAAACCCCAGATGGCCGTCATGTCTTAATGACATACTCTCACTATTAAAAGTCACCATTCACATATCACCCCACATTATTCTACCTCTCATTTCCTCATGATGTTCCTAGGGGCAAATACACCTCCTTCATGCAGTCTCCCACGACTATCTAAACCAGTTAACCCTGAGGTTTGGGACACAACTACACCCTCTATGGCTAAATGAAGTCCTATTCATATTGTCTTACACGACCCTTCAAGATATATTAGTCAACCACAATATCTACTCACAACCACAGCCTTCCTTGGATTAGAACACATCATCCAGGATTTATTATGAAACGGGTATCTTAGGCCTACACAATCTCCTTTCAACACCCCCCATTCTGGCAGTTAAGAAACCTAACGGGTCCTACAGGCTGGTTCAAGACCTTCACCTTGTCAACTCCTCTGTGGTCCCCATCCACCCGCTAGTGCCCAACCCTTACCCCTGCCTCTCTCAGATCCATGCCACTACTACCCACTTCTTGATCCTAGATTTCAAAGATGCATTCTTTTCTATTCCCTTGTCATCAGAATCTCAGGATATCTTTGCTTTTACGTGGACTGACCCTCACACCCGCCATTCTCGTCAGCTTACCTGGATTGTCCTCCCACAGGGATTCAGGGATAGGCCCCATCTCTTTGGCCAAGTTCTTCCCCAGGACCTCACATCCTTTCACCCGACCTGTCCTGACTCTACTCTCCTTCAATATGTCGATGACCTTCTTCTATGTAGTCCCTCTTGGGAACACTCTCAATCCCACACTGCTCAGCTTCTTAATTTCCTAGCATACAAGGGATATAGGGTGTCTCCCCACAAGGCCCATGTTTTCCAGTTTTTTCTCATCTATCTTGTTTTTTGCCTTACAGCTAGGAAAAAGGAAATAACACTGGATAGGAGGCAACTCCTTTCTGATCTTCCAGTGCCCCATACGAAAGCCGAAATACTATCATTCCTAGGACTAGCATTTATTTTAGGGCCTGGATCCCAAATTATTCTCTTCTAGCCAAAAGCCTGTATGACCTAGCAAAGGGGCCCCCTAGTGAATCTCTTGCCTCCTCCCCTAACTACCACTTCTGCAGGCTTCAGCAACTCCTCTTAAAGGCACCTGCATTGCACCTTCCTGATATTTCAAGACAATTTCATCTATATGTCCATGAAAAAGGGGAGCAAGCATTTGGGGTCTTAGGTCAAAACTATGGGCCTACATTTGCACCTCTGGCATATATGTCCAATAAAGTAGACCATACAATCTGTGGGTAGGCCCCTTGCTTAAAAGCTCTGGCTGCTGAACAAATTTTACACAAAGAAGCCTCTAAGCTGACTTTTGGGGCCCCTTGAACTATTCACTCCCCACATCACTTGAAGGATCTTTTAGCTTATAAGGGCCTTCAAACCCTTCCTCCATCCAGAGTTCTGTCGCTCCCCACTTCATTTCTGGAAAACCCTAATATTACTTTCCTCCCCTGCTCTGCACTGAACCCTGCCTCACTGCTCCCAATGACTCCCACGTCTAATACAACAATTCATAATTGCTTGGAAACCTTAGATGATTTCCTTCCCTGTCATTCTTCAATTTCTGAGGGACCACTCACCAAGCCTGACCTTATCTGGTTCACTGACGGCAGTTTCTTTAGGCAGAATGGCACTCATTACTCTGGATACACTGGAGTTTCAGCCACTGAGATTATAGAGGCCAAAGCTCTACCTTCAGGAACTACCAACCAGCAGACTGAACTCATAGCAGCCACTCGTGCCTGCCTTCTAGCACAAGGCAAATCCCTCACCCTTTATACTGACTCAAAATATGTCTTCCATATCTTATTTTCCCAGGCTGCAATATGAAAGGAGCGAGGCCTACTTACCACCAAAGGTAATGTGATCACTAATTCGGCTCTTATAAGCAATCTGATAGAGGCCTCCCACTTTCCCACCCAGTTGGGAGTTGTCCATTGTAGGTCGCATCAGAAGGACGGCTCTCTTATCACTGAGAGCAATGCCAAAGCTGACCAGGCGGCACGAATGGCTGCCACCACTTTCAGTTATTGCCCCCATTGGGGGACATATAATTTCCACTTTAGACATCTCATCTGAAGCCACTACTTCTTCCAGTAAGAACAAGGATCTTTTCAAGTTCCTTTATACTCTATTCCATTCCGATTCTCAGTCTTTGACCCTCTTTTTACAGAGCTTCTTCTCCCTCACCCCCTCTGACAAAGCCATGCTACAGAATATAGCCTCTAATTGTCAGATCTGTCAGCGGACCAACCCTCATACTTTTTTAAGGCCCAAACCTTTCCCTTCCCACCAAGCCCGGGGACACATTCCCACTGCTGACTGGCAGGTACACTTCACCAACATGCCCAAAGTATGGCACACTAAATACCTCCTTGTCTTTGTGGACACTTTCTCTGGTTGGATTCAGGCATTTCCCATTTCCAATAAAAGGCTTCCACTGTAGCTTCAATCTTTCTGACAGTCATCATCCCCAGGTTTGGAATGCCCACTTTCCTACAATCTGACAATGGCCCTGAGTTTATTTCTAGGATCACACAAAAGGTCTCTCAAGCCCTCTCCTTCAAGTGACATTTTCACTGTCCATATCACCTTCAGGCTTCAGGGAAAGTGGAAAGGGTAAATCGTACTCTAAAGGAAGTCCTTACCAAATTGACAATGGAATTAAACTTAGACTGGGTCAAACTCCTTCCCTTGGATTTGTTTCGAATCAGAGCTCTACCTAAGAAACCATCTTTACTGTCTCCCTTTGAGATAAGGTATTCAAGACCTCTTATCCCCCCTGGGTTGGTCATTTCACAAGGACCTCTCACCCGAGATTTGTCTTTGCCTCTCTTGTTTTATCTTCGCTCGGAACTCTGGAAATATCAGGACTGGCTTCTTCTGGACCCAGTCCCCACTCCAAACACTCCTCCCTTAACAGCTGGGAGTCTAGTCTATTATAATACCCCAGAGGAGAACGGGCCTCTTGCCCCAAAATGGGAAGGCCCCTATCCTGTCATTCTCTGTACCCCCAACTCCACCTAACTCTCCTTATCAGACAACTGTCTCACCCCTTGGATTCACATATCTAGGTTGAAGCCATATCACCAAGAGGCCCACCTGATGACGACAGGACCACCCCAGAGGAACTCCAAGAATCACCTCCTGAAACTCCCCTTTACTCCTGCTCTCCACTCCCATCTCACCCATTTAAGTTGCGGCTAACACGGTGTTCCCCGCAGAACAATTCCTCTTAAAGAAGGCACAATGAGCTCTCCCAACACCCTAGTCTTCTCTAACTGCTTGTTTTTTGTGCTCTGCTTATTTTCTGTGCTCTGTCAGGACTGGTATCTACCCTCCTCTGCTACAATGTATTTTTTCACTCTTCGGGAATGATACTCAGAACATGGCATTCAGAATGTCCACGCAGTGGATGCAACTGCTTGCTTCATCCACAACTGCACATCTATTTCCCTAAAATTGTCACCTTCAAGGACCTTCGTCCCTGGTAGCTGGAACTGGCCTTTCATTTGCTTCCTTTTTCATCAAACCAAAGACTATTGTCATTGGTGGCCTGAGATATATAATGGGTGCCCCTATAAGTCATGCAGGTTCCATCATGAATGTGGTAGCTATTCTTACCACTCACTTGGTTACCATGAAGGGTGGACTTCTAGTTACCTAAAGTGGCATAAAGGCTCTTCATCCAATAACAATGGATGGTATACTTTAGATATACCTGACCCCAAGGCCAAACGTTGGGACTATGTTGAGTTTGCTGTCTATGCTCGGACAACCTCAGCCAGACCCACAATGTGGATGACTGTTGGCCGCACCCTGATTACGCCACCTAAGGCAACCATCCAGGTAGTCGAACACATTAAGGAGTCAGAATCAAAACTTCGAGATCTTATCCATAGCTCATTTAAAGAGGATTCAGAGCCTTCAACCCCCTCAGGTCCCCCTCCCACATGGCTCAATTTGCTACACCAAACTCTTTGATTATTAAACTCCACCCCTCTTTCTGTGCCTACTTCTCAGTTCTTTCTCTGTGCTTCACTTAGTCGTCCACTTCTAGCAGCGGTCCCATTAGCGGCAGGAAATATTTCAGCAAAAACCTACAATTTCTCTAAGAAAGGAAAACCCCTACATGTGACACGTATCCCACTATGGGAAAGTTGTTCCACCAATACTTTATTTCCTTTCATCTGTTTCCACCTGACAATAATGAATTCTTTACCCATTTGTTCCTTGAGCTTTAGCACCCCATCGAGCCCTGATTTATGAAACCTGGACATTTTCTCTGGTGTAATGGGTCTATAAGTACCTCAACGATCAATGTCTCTGGCATCTGTTTCTTGGTTACGGTAGTTCCTCAGCTGTCTTTGTATACTCCCATCGAATTCTGACAGGTGGCCCTACCTTCCTGCACCCTTAGGGCAGTCTTTCTGCCGGTTCTGGTAGGCCTCACATTAACAACCTCAGCGGCGAGTCTCGAACTCTCTGGTGAAGCTATAGGTCATGCTCTATGGGCATCCAATGACCTGCAACAAAAACTGCAGGAAGCACTTGATAACACTGCTCAGTTTCTGGGCTCCTTGCAGTGACGGTTACTTCATTGGCACAACTGGCTTTACAGAACTGAAGGGCAATTGATCTTCTCATTGCAGAAAAAGGGGGAACATGCCTGTTCCTCAGAGAGGAATGTTGTCATTATGTTAATGAATCTGGCCTAATAGAAAAAAATGTTGTTAAATTGCAGGAATTATCAACCCAATTGCTTCCAATCCTTTCTTGCCATGTACTTACTACCAATCTTGGGGCCCCTTATTGGGATGCTCCTTTTTTGTGCTCTCTTGCCCTGCATAATGAAGTGCCTTCAAACCCAACTGAAAAAAAATTTCTAATCAAACATTCAACCAGCTTTTGCTTAGGCACTAGCAGCCTCTGATGACTGATGAACCCCCAACATCTCCAAGAGAACAGTTCACTCAGTGCTGAAGCTCACTACCAGGCACGAATGGAATGCAATGGACATCAGACGGCGAGAGACAACGAGCTCGGAGAACCTTTTAATCTGCCATCCTGGATTAATGAGTCTTTATGTCCTTCTAAGTTTCCTCATGGCCCTTGGCCTCTTCTCTGTCAGTCCCCCAACATGGTACATCTGCCAAAAATTGTCCTTTGCTTTAATTTTTATCTTAATTCTGTTTTTATTCGCTCTGATCTTCTTCAGGTGCTGGTGATGCCATGTCCAGGCAACGCTTCCAGTATTTCCCAGAGTCTCTGAAACAGGACCAGTGACTGACACCAACAAACTCCATCCAGGACTGGTTCAATGCCATCGACAACTTGAGGCTTCAGGGAACTTTCATAGACTTCACCCCTATGGAAGTAGCTGTCTGTAGCCACTGGGTTTTCTTTCTGGCTGCCATGATATCCCCAGACCTGCCCCCCGAGAATTCCTCCACTTCCCATTCTAGGCCCCACAGCGCCCCCAAACAGCAAGAAGCAGCCGGATCTGACCAACGACGCCACACTTCCTAAGAAAACAAAAAGGGAGGAATGTTGGGAAAAGTATAAACGGCAGCCATTCCCCAGAGTAAAAACCCCAACATGGTGCCTAAGGACTTTTTCTTCCTACCTTCCTCTTTTCTGCAGTGATGCAAAAAGTTCCCGCCCGTGTGAACTCTCCCGTCGGCGCCAATTTCAAATCTCTCTGGCGGGGAACCTTAGCCCCAATGAGAACTAATTCCTTGGCTCCGGAGCTGATATCTGAAAGAACTTGCCAATAAATTGGTGCCCTGCCATTTATCTAAGCCCTACCATCACCCCTTTAGTTCTATGTAAGCACACAGCTTTTTGCAATAAAATTGGAATTCTCCTAGCGAAGTGTCTTTGTGTGGGGAATTCTTTCACTCATGATCAGCAACAGGATATCCAAAGGTTCTCCAGTGCCACCTGGTCTGGGAATTTCAGAAATTTGATGGTATTTATTTAGCCATTTTTGAAGGATGAAGTTGGAGTTACTGTGGGTTTCAATTCATGCAGGAAACATTATATGGTGAGGAAGCTCATTTCAATGAAATCTCTGGAGAACACTCACAGGCAAGCTTCCCAAAGAGTGGCCAAAAGTTCACATGAAGCCAGGATCACTGAGGTCTACAATGTGAGGTCCATGTGTGTTTAGACTCTCAACTTTGGCTGCCAAGTCTTTAAGAATAAAATCATGTGATATCCTGGCTGAGATTCCCAGTGCCCTGTGGAAAGCCTCCCTGGACCTCTATCTCAGTTTCCAAGGGCGATTCTGATGCGTGGCCTTCTAAAATCCCAACACATTTCATGGCAGTACTTCTCTGAGGTCAGTTCCAGAACTCAGTCTCTAAGAGGAATCACACCAGAGTTCAAGCCCAGTTAGGCCCAGTCATCTCTTCCAACCGCCACAAAAATGACCAAAAGGAAAACCAAAACACACCCACAGGGCCCTCATCTTCTTACATATAGACACTCATCATAACTTCTGGCTGGAGTTTTCCATGAGGGGTGCAGCCCAAGACGGTGTGAAAAATAAGCTCCCTTGCCGCTCATTTGCCTAAAGTCCGGGTGGCCTGGAAACCCTTCTTGTGAACCAGGAGTGATCAAATAGGCCTGCTCATAATACTGCTCTGCATCTCCAATTTGAGGCCTACTGAATGTCAGGTATAGATTCTTTATATGATTGGGAGTCATGAGACAAACCAAAAACCTCTGGGCTAGCCTCCACAGGGCTTTGAAGAACTCATTTTACCCAAAGGATGCCTATTCTCACTTGATGGGCCTCAGGAACCTTAGAAATGAAGTCAAGAGACTTCATTCACAATAACTGCTCTTTTGGCAATTTTGGTTTTGGATGCACAGATGGGATCTGTCTTTGGATTAATCAGGTGCTGAGAATCTAAGCCACAGCCTCACACAGGGCCAAGAGGATGATTCAGACACATCCTTTTCCAAAGCAATTAAGCAAAGAGCCACAGGTGATGCCCATTCATTTTCATTTGAAAACTGTTTTCTTCAGGGTTCACAAAGGGGTGGCCTGAGGCAAAGACCTTCCTGACATTCAGGGCAACAGAACAATAGGTAAGAAAAAGTCCAAAGCAGGGTTTCTCCACTGAGACTTTCCTGGTCACACTGATATCTGAGTTTTCTGAGATGCTCGCCATTCCCTCCAGCTATCCAGTACATGGACATGTCACAGAGCTTGGAGGTGGTACATATTTTGGACAAAAACCATGAGTCTATTCTGGAGAGTGGCGAGAATTCAGGAAGAAAACAGGAACTTAGGAAGTTAGCAGGTGTTGCCCATTTATAAGGCAAGTTGCAGTCCATTCATAAATTGGGCAGGATGAATGCTGGGAAGCTTTCTACTATACAGGACACATCAATTGTTGCATTCTCTTTTCTAATGTCTACAACCACGGACACAGTAGCATACACAGACATAGAAACACTCGCCTTGTCAAACGTCTTACTAGAAGCAGTCCACTACAAATCAAAGAAAAAAACGCCTTTCCTACCTATTCTCAGATCATGAGACAAAACCACAAAATCACACCCACACCCACGAAGGCACATCCTTCCCCCATTAAACTCTGTGACTATCCAGAGTTTCCTCTGACTGGTGGGCCACAGTATGTTCCCCCGAAATGGCCTGTCTTGTCTCAGATCTGCTCTTCTTTCCCAACTCTGTGAAGTTTTCAGGAGCCAGTGGCCAAGCACTACCTGCTTTCTCAGGAAAGGCCCCTATTCAGAGCTCTCCTGGTATTTGGCCATCCTCATATCTTAAGGTACCAAGAAAGACTAACACTCTCCTTTGTAAATCCAAACAAGTTAAAACCCTGGGCCTGAGACTTGACTGGCTCCGGGTGCCTGGCATCCTGGATCCCAAGTTCAGAGAGTTCCATCACCAAGGAAGTGAGGTAGGTCAATGCTTCAGGAACTGAATGAGGTCACTTCCTTGGCAACCACTTTGTCCTAACAGTTGCTTTCAAGTGTCCCATTATATGGAGGCTGCCCCTACTTCCTATGACATTTTCACAAGTTAGAATGGTATATAAACCATGGGCACCCGGGAACAGCTCTCCACCTAGGACTGGTTTGGACCATCTTCTCTACATTAAGAAGAGAGAGGCTGATGCGTACACATCCCTTCATGCTGACCAGGTTGTTTGCCATAGAAGATGACTTTTCTCTCTCAAGTTTTCATAGCTGCCCACATCTTCTCAAGGCATCCTTTCTGCATGGACCTTTGACGTTCTCAACAGGTGGAAGATCGCCTACATTCATGTATTGTAAGACCAACTCTGTCGCTGCTCTTCTGTAAAGTTAGATTGACGGAACAGTGTATGGTTAGGGTTAATAACATGTTCAATTTGGGTTAGGAATCTTTCTGCACGATGAATAATGGTTTTGGGAAACTATAATATTTACAAGAATATATATGTGAAATATAAGTATAAAAACAGAAATCCAGGGAAGATATGAAGCCCAGAAGGGCATTGCACCCTTAATTGGTATGCTTAGTTTTGAATTATGTTCTGCACAAATGTCTCAGATAAATCGATGTACAATGGCATAGGACCTTGTACCTTTGATGATTGAATGTCAAAGAGAACATCCACTCAAAATGGGATAGTAGGTAGAATTAGGAAGATGGTCGGTAGGTTTAGAAAGAAGAGTGAGTATAGGATTTAGACCAAAACTTCTTAAGCAATAGGGTTTCGGTTAGAGAGTGAATGTAAATTTCAGCACACATGAAGTGTAAGTCACAATGATGAACCGGGGAAATATGTAGGATAGCAGATATAAATAGAGACATTACTAAATCAGGTAAAGTATAAAATGAGTGATAGGATTAGATATTTTCAACAGGCATGAGGTTGAATATATAATCTTAGGAAGAAACAAATATGTAGTCACCAATAGGATTGATATTTGAGAGCATTAGGCAACCTGGACATGGAAGTTTATGTAATCCATGCTCACTTTCCATTTAGGCTTTGGTACAATCTTAAGGGTGACTTTTTTTTTGTCTAGAATATTACTGTGATAAAATGTATATGTAGATCTGGTGACATGAGTATTTCTTCCACCATTTCTTTTAGGAATATATTGAAGATGTATAAATTAGTATCTAAGGTAAAATAGGTGTACCCCTTGTCTATGAATAGAGAGATAATGCATTAATAGACCATACAGTTAATAAATAATATAACTGCTTCCACTTTAAATAATGGATTGAATTGATAACTGAAAATATATAAGAAATCATATTTTGATATAGAATCATTCATAACAACTAGTTATACGTCTAATTGTAATATTAGGGTTATGGCTTTTCATGAAGAATGTGTGAGTTTTGCTTCAAAATGATTATGAAAATCAAAAATAATGTGTTTGGAAAGAAGTCTCATGAAAAGACCAGTCAAGAAACATGGAGGAATACATGTTTTCTGAAGCAGGAAGTGATTGAAAGTGAAATAAATGCTTATAAATTTGTGAACTTGTGAATGAAATATATATACTGTAATGTGCATAAACTTAAGAAATAGTAATGTACCCGTGTTGAATTAAAACGAACTCCAAAACACATATCATGTCCCATAAGAATCTACTTGCATTGATGTTGAACTGGGTCAGTTACTGTAGAAATATTAGGAGTTATATGCACCATTCACTGAAGTTAGTTTTCAGTACTAGGAAACAAATATGTATTTCAGGTGAATGAATATTTCTGAGTATAATCGTGTTAAAAGTTGATTATAAATCCACATACATGAACAGAAGTTATTCACTCCAAACCCAACAAACCGCCATTCCTACCTATTCTCAGAACATGAGACAAAATCCACAAACTCACACCCACACCCTCAAAGTCACCTACTTCCTGCAACTAGGTCTATGACAATCTGGAGTGTCCTCTGACTGGTGGGCCACACTATGTTCCCCTGAAATGACCTGTTCTGTCTCAGAACTGATCTCCTTGTCCAACTCTGTGAAGTTGTCAAGAGTCAGCGGTGAGCCACTACCTGCTTTCTCAGGAAAGACCCCTCTTCAGAGTTTTTCTCACATTTGGCCATCCTCACATCAGTAGGTACCAAGAAAGAGTGAATCTGTCCATGCTAAATCCAAACAAGTGAGACCACTGGGACTGGGACTGGGACTGGGACTGGCTCTGGGTGCCTGGCTTCCTGGATCCCATGTTCAGAGAGTTCCATCAACAAGGAAGTGTGGTGAGGTCACTTTCTTCAGAAACTGAATGAGGCCACTACCTTGGCAACCACTTTGTCCTAATAGTTGCTTCCAATGGTCCCATGAGATGGAGGCTGCCCCTACTTCCTGTGACACTTTCACAAGTTAGAATGCAATATCAACCATAGGCACCCGGGAACAGCTCTCCACACAGGCCTGGTTTTGTCCATCTTCTCTACATTAAGAAAAGAGGGGCTTATTCAGACACTACCCTTTATCCTGACCAGGTTTTTGCCATGAATGATGACTTTTGCTCACTCAGGTCCTTCATATCTGCCTACATCTTCTTCAGGGATCATTTATTCATGGACCTTTGAGGTTCTCAGCTGGAGGAAGACCACCTACATTCCTGTATTTTAAGACCAACTCTGTCCCTGCTCTTCTGTAAAGTTAGATTGAGGGAACTGTGTATGGTTAGGGTTAATAACATTTTTGATTTGGGTAAAGAGTCATTCTGCTGGATGAATTATAATATTGGTAACCTTTAAGATTTATAAAAATATAGAGGTGAAATATATGTATGAAAACAGAAATCTAAGTAAGATTTGAAGCCCAGAAGGGCATTGGGCCCTTGATTGGGATACTTTACTTTGAATTACATTCTACTAAGATATCTCAGATAAATCGATATACAATGGCATAGGACCTTGTACCTTGGACGATTGAATGTTGAAGAGAACATCTAGTCAAAAAGGGATAGTAGGTAGGAATAGGAAGATAGTTGGAAGTTTTAGGAAGAAGAGTGTGTATAGGATTTGGAATAAAAGTTCTTTAACAATAGGGTTTTGTTTAGAGAGTGAATGTCAATGTCAGCACATGTGAAGTGTCAGTAACAATGGTGAACTTGGAAAAATATGTAGGAAAGCAGATATCATTAAAGAGATTAGGAAATCAGGTAAGGTATAAAGTCAATCATAGGACTAGACATTTTCAACAGGGTTGAGTTTGAATATATAATCTTAGGAAGCAACAAATATGTAGTCACCAATATGATTGACATTTGAGAGCATTAGGGAACCTGGACATGGATGTTTTTAGTAATCCATGTTCACTTTCCATTTAGGCTTTGATACCATCATATTGTGTCTTTTGCATTTTTGTCCAGAATATTTCTGTGATAAAATGTATATGTAGATCATATATTTCATATTTTGAATAGTTTGGAGAGTGTGTATATATATATAAAACCACTGAGACATTAACAATTAGCAATATATATTCCAATCGAAATTCATCATGAAATATATATCATCCACTGATGAAAAAATATTTATTTTACTGAACATGGATTTATGTATAATCTTGATCTCTTAGGAAGCTCACACATAGGGTGAATTTTCACTTCCAACAGTGTTTCTGCTGAGTGATCTCTTCTCACAACTTGTATTTGCCAAGTCAGCCACCTCACAAATATGTACGTGATATACCAGGTAGTATTCTATATGTGCATATAAAAATACATGTGCTGAAGAGGGTACAGAGAAAGGGAGACAGAAATTCACATATTTGTTAACTTTAAAACACATGGAGAACTATTTCAATTAAAAATTGACTAGATTTTTTACAGCTGCCTTTTATCCTGCAAAAGGCAAGTCCAACTATACTCCATGCCTCTTCTGAAATTTTTTATTTCTATTCTGTTTTGGTGTTTTCCTTATCATATTAGGATTAGTAGTCAGAGTCTAGTAGCGTATGGATTAGTGTCAGGGATGCAGTATTTCGAATGGAAAATAGGAAAATGAACCCAATGTGTATGCAAATATGTGCTACAAAACAATCTTCCCACTCTCATCCAGAATAATGCCTTGACATTACTTTTGCCCCAAATAACACACAAATAGAGGAGAAGAGTAAAAAAATCTGTTAATATATATATATGGAATGGAAAATGCTCAGGGTTTAACAACATTGGATGTGGTAGAATAGTTTCCAAAAGTAAGGGACAGGGTAAACATTCCACAAACATGGAGCTCTTTCGGCCTAAAGACTTCTTGAGGAACTGCCTCTGAGGTTTGACACTTGAAATATATATTGTTGTCAGGAGCTTTAGATTCTTTTCTAATGAGACCATCAAAGCTGCGTCTGCATCTATGTGACCTGGAGGACATGGTTTCTTCTTTTCCAATGAACATGAGGCAGCAGTGCTGAATTCGCTCTTTGTTGGTAAAATGTGGCCACTGTGGGCTAAGTGTCTCCCCGTGTGGACAGTGAAGCCATTTTTTCGTCCTCCACTTTTCGTGGTTTTTCTTCCTGCTGCATTGGGAATTTCATATTTGCTCCACAAAATACAAGGAGTTCAACTGGGACACAGTCCTGGAGCGGGTTCTGTCACGTGTGTTGGGTCAGGGTCTGCAGGGGAATGCATCAACCAGGCTAATATCCCACAGAGCTTGCCCCCTTATACATAGCAACATGATTCTGAACATTGCCCTGAAATCTCTCCATATAACAAGATGCATTTACAAATAAGCTTCTGTTGGCTACACCATGTCAATCACAAGCCATTTGGAAGCTAATGGCAGATCCACATGGCCCCAAAACAGATGTATTATCACACACCTGCACACCACTGCTCTAGGCCCACTAATCAGCAGGCTCCAACTTACTGGCAAATCTGTTCTACACCATTTTCATGAAACCCAGTAAATCAAGGCACTGTCTGGTACACTCATGATCAGCAACAGGACATCCAAAGGTTCTCCAGTGCCACCTGGTCTTGGGAATTTCAAAAATTTCATGGAATTTATCTAGCCGTTTTTCAAGGAAGATGTTGAAGGCACTGTGGGTTACAATTCATTCAGGAACCATTAAATGGTGGGGAAGCTCATTTCAATGAAAACTCTGGAGAACTCTCACAGGCAAGGCTTCCCAAAAAGTGGCCAATAGGTCACATGAAGCCAGGCCTATTGCAGTCTACAATGTGAGGCCCATGTGTGTTTTGACTGTCAACTATGGCTGCCACGTCTTTCAAAATAAAATCATGTGATATTCTGGCTGAGATTCCCAGTGCTCTGTGGAAAGCCACCCTGTTCCTAGATCTCACTTTTCTTTCCAAGGGCGACTCTCATGCGTTGCCTCCTAAAATCCTAACACAATTAATGGCAATATTTTTCTGATGTCAGTTCCAGAACTCAGTCTGTAAGGGGAATCACACCAGAGTTCAAGCCTGGTTTGGTCCATCTTCTATACATTAAGAAGAGAAATGTTGATTCAGACACATCCCTTCATCTGACCAAGTTGTTTGCCATGGAAT
Organism: Callospermophilus lateralis; assembly: GCF_048772815.1. Taxonomy (NCBI): domain Eukaryota; kingdom Metazoa; phylum Chordata; class Mammalia; order Rodentia; family Sciuridae; genus Callospermophilus; species Callospermophilus lateralis. The sequence goes on along the minus strand of NW_027512661.1, from coordinate 436,764 downwards.
ATGACTTTTGCTTTCACAGGTCCTTCATAGCTGCCTATATCTTCTCCAGGGATCATTTCTTTGTTGACCTTTGAGGTTCTCAGCAGGTGGAGGATCCTCTAAATTCCTGTATTGTAAGACCAACTCTGTCCCTGCTCTTTCATAAAGTTAGATTGAGGGAACAGTGTATGGTTAGGGTTAATATCATGTTCCATTTGGGTTAGGAATCATTCTACGGGATGAATTATGATATTGGGAACCTGAAATATTCATAGGAATATAAGTGTAATATAAGTATGAATACAGAAATCTAGGTAAAATTTGAAGCCCAGAAGGTCTTTGGGCCCTTGACTGGGATACTTAGCTTTGAATTATATTCTGCACAGATGTCTCAGATTAATCAATATACAATGGTAGCGTTCCTTGTACCTTGGATGATTGAATGTCGAAGAGAACATCCACTCAAAAAGGGATAGTCGGTAGGATTAGGAATTAGTCAGAAGAGTGAATATAGGATTTGGTCCAAAAAATCTTTAGCAATAGGGTTTTGGGTACAGAGTGAGTGTAAATGTGAGCACATGTGAAGAGTCAGTCACAATGATGAACTGGGGAAAATATGAAGGAAAGCAGATAATAATAGAGACATTAGGAAATCAGGCAAAGTATAAACTGAGTGATAGGATTAGACATTTTCAACTGGCTTGATGTTGAATATATAATCTTAGGAAGAAACAAATATGTAGTCACCAATCGGGTTGACATTTGAGAGCATTAGGCAACCTGGACATGGATGTTTTTCGTGATCCATGCTCACTTTCCATTTAGGCTTTGGTACAAACTTAAGTGTGATCTTTGTAATTGTGTCCAGAATATTACTTTGATAAAATGTATATGTACATCAGGTGATATGAGTATTTCTTCCACCATTTCTGGGAGCAATATTTTGAAGATGTATAAATAAGTATTGGGGTTATAAAAAGGTGTACCCTGTGTCTATGAATATAGACATAATGCATGAATAGACCATACTGTGAACAAATAATATAACTTTTTCCAACTTTAAATAATGGATTGAATTGATATCTGAAAATATACAGAAAATCTATATTGATGTACAATCCTTCATTCCAACCAGTTATACATCTAATGGTAATATTAGGGTTATGGTTGATCATGACGTGTATGTGAGTTTTGCTTCAAAGGTGATTATGGAAATAGAAAATAATGCGTTTGGAATGAAGTCTCATGAAAAGACTGTGAATCAGGCGGTATAGTGATACCAGACTTCAAACTATACAACAGAGCAATAGTAACAAAATCAGCATGATACTGTACCAAAACAGGCGGTTGGACAAATGGTACAGAATAGAGGACACAGAAACCAATCCACTAAACTACAACTATCTTATATTTGATAAAGAGGCTGAAAGCACACAATGGAGAAATGATAGCAGCTTCAACAAATGTTGCTGGGAAACCTGGAAATCCATATGCAACAAAATGAAACTGAATCACTTTCTCTTGCCATGAACAAAAGTTAACTCAAAATGGATCAAGGAGCTTGATATCAAATCAGAGACACAGTGTCTGACACAAGAAAAAGTTGGCTATGATCTACATACTGTGCGGTCTGGCTTCAAATTTCTTAATATGACACCCATAGCACAAGAGTTAATAACTAGATTCAACAAATGGGACTTACTCAAACTAAAAAGTTTTTTCTCAGCAAAAGAAACAATAAGAGAAGTAAATAGGTAGCCTACATCTTGGGAACAAATCTTTACTCCTCAAACTTCAGATCGAGCCCTAATATCCAGAGTATACAAAGAACTCAAAAAATTAGACAATTAGATAACAAATAACCCAATCAACAAATGGGCCAAGGACCTGAACAGACACTTCTCAGAGGAGGACATTCAATCAATCAACATGTACATGAATAAATGCTCACCATCTCTAGCAGTCAGAGAAATGCAAATCAAAACCACCCTAAGATATCATCTTGCTCCAGTAAGATTGGCAGCCATTATGAAGTCAAACAACAACAAGTGCTGGTGAGGACGTGAGGAAAAGGGTCCACTTGTACGTTGCTGGTGGGAGTGGAAATTGGTGCAGCAAATTTGGAAAGCAGTATGGAGATTTCTTAGAAAGCTGGGAATGGAACCACCGTTTGACCCAGCTGTTAACCTTCTCGGTCTATTCCCTAAAGTCCTAAAAAGAGCATGCTACAGGGACACGGCTACATCAATGTTCATAGCAGCACAATTCACAATAGCAAGACTGTGGAACCAGCCTAGATGCCCTTCAATAGACGAATAGATAAAAAAAATGTGGCTTTTATACAAAATGGAGTATTACTCTTCATTAAAAAATGACAAAATCATAGAATTTGCAGGGAAATGGATGGCATTATAGCAGGTTATGCTAAGTGAAGCTAGCCAGTCCTTGAAAAACAAATGCCAAATGTCTTCTTTGATATAAGGAGAGTAACTAATAACAGAGTAGGGACAAAGAGCCTGAGAAGATCAAAACTAAACAGGAATGAGAGGTGGGAGGGAAAGGAAGAGAGAAGGGAAATTGCATGGAAATGGAAGGAGACCCTCAGGGTTATACAAAATTGCATACAAGAAGAAGTGAGGGGAAAGAGGAAAAAAAAACAAGGGAGAGAAATGAATAACAGTAGAGAGGGTAGAGAGAGAAGAGGGGAGGGGAGGGAAGAAGAGGGGGATAGTAGAGGAGAGGAAAGGCTGCAGAATACAACAGACACTAGTATGGCAATATGTAAATCAATGGATGGGTAACTGATGTTTTTCTGCAATGTGTATGCGGGGTAAAAATGGGAGTTTATAACCCACCTGAATCAAAGTGTGAAATATGATATATCAAAAACTATGTAATATTTTGAACAACCAACAATAAAAATTTAAAAAAAAAGAAACCTGGAGGAATACATGTGTTCTGAAGCAGGAAGTAATTGAAAGTGAAACAAATGTCTATAAATTTATGAACTTGTGGATAAATATATATCTTATGATGTGCATAAACTGAAGAAATAGTAATGTACTAGTGTTGCATAAAAATGAACGTCAAAATACACAACTTGTCACATAGGAATCTACTTGCATTAATGTTAAACTGGGTCAGATACTGTAGAAATATTAGGATTTGTGTGCACCATTCACTAAAGTTATTTTTCAGTACTAGGAGACAAATATGTATTTCAGGTGGATGAATATTTTTGAGAATAATCTTGTGAAAAGTTTATTATAAATCCACATACATGAACATGAATGAATGTGGGGAGTGTATAATAAGGCATATATATTTAATATTTTGAAAAATCTGGAGAGTGTGTGTATATGTATGTATATATACATACATATACACACACTCACACACAAAACACACACAGGAACATTAAAAATTAGCAATACATATGCCAATCGAAATTCATCATGAAATATATATCTTTCACAGATACAAAAGTATTTATTTTACTGAACTTGTATTTATGTATAATGTTGTTCAACTAGGAAGCAAACACATAGATTGAATTTTCTGTTAAAACAGTGTTTAGGAGGAGTGATCTCTTTTTACGATTTGTATCTGCCAAGTCAGCCACCTCATAAGAATGTATGTGTGATACCATGTAGGATTCTATATGTGAACCTAAAAAATACATGTGCTGAATAGGCTTCAGAGAAAGGGAGACAGGAATTCACATATTTGTTAACTTTAAAAACACATGGAGAACTATTTCAATTAAAAATTGACTAGATTAATAACACCAACACTTTATCAGGCAAAAGGCAAGTCTAACTATACACCATGCCTACTCTGAACTGCTTCTATTTCTATTCTCTTTGGGTTGTTTTTCTCCATCATATTAGAATTAGTAGTCAGAGTCTAGTCTGGTTTTGGTTAGTGTCATGGATTCAGTATTTTGAATGGAAAATTAGATAATGAATCCAATGTGTATGCAAATATGTGCTGCACAAAAATTTTTCCACTCTCATCCAGCACAATACCTTGAAATTATCTTTGCCCCAAGTAAGACACAATTAGAGTAGAAGAGTTAGAAAATCTGTGAATACATATCTGTACTGGAAAATGCTCAGGAGTTCACAACCTTGGAGGTGGTAGAGTAGTTTCCAAAAGTAAGGGACACGGGTTGATAGACCCAATCTGATCTTTTATTAAAATTGGGAGCCATCTTGCCACAAAGCCATAAAAAGTTAATTTTGGCTTTACTATAAATAACTGCAAATTCTGAACCTGCTTGGAATGCCTGCCCGTGCCTTGAATTCACCCATGCTTGACTCTCTGACCAGATAGCAGCCCTCGCTGAAACTTTAGTGACACATCATAAATTTTGGCCTTCCCTGGCCAGACAACGACCCTCTCTGAGGCTCTATTTGTCCTCATAATTTCTGATATTGGGGCCACCAAAAAATAAATAAATAAATAAATGAACTACCATTTTTGTGATGCTTGTCAAAGTTCTGTTATCTGTAACCCCCATTTTGTGTAAATTTCTGGGCTATATAGCTGTGCTGTAGGAAAGGCGGGGTTGCTGTCTTGTTCCTGCCGTTTTGGGATGGAGAGGCAGCCCAGCCGGTTGACATAATAAGCTTGCCTCAATTTGATTTTAGTTGGAGTCAGTGTTCTTTTTTTGTGTCCTCATCTAATTTTTTTGAGTTCCCCAGCAAGATGACCCTGCCGACCAGATCACAAGACCAGACTGCTGGAAAATCTGAATCTGGCCTTCCCTTCAGGGCTCCGGGCTGGAGAGCCACTCTAGTGGGTGCACATCTTGAGCTGTTCCAAGGTCATGGAGTGAGCGTTAGGTCCCAGGAGCACTGCGGTGAACCACCGCACTAAAACTATTAGCAATCACCTGGTGGAGGAGGCCTCAAAAATTAAGTGGCACCTTTATAACATCTGATATCCCTTATAAAGGATATCAGATGTTATAATATCATCTGTTCTGATGACATAGAGGTGTCCTGGGGAGGCTCACATATACTCGTTTTCGGTACAGTAATGAGAATCGTTCTGTCCTCTGTTCTGTTCTGTAGGGAATTCATCTGGAATGGTAGAGATGTGATGACTGGCATGTACGTGGTCCTACTTCGGAGCTTTAGCAAGACGTTGCATTGCTCCTATGTTTTTTGTTTCAAGTTCGGGTTTCTGTATTTTGTGTTTTGTTCTGTGTTCTATATGTTTTTCTTGTTTGTTTTGTGTGTTTTGTTCTGTGATTTCTGTGGTAAAAAATAAGTATATTGGACGTGAAAATGGGTAACAAAGAAAGTAAGCTTGATATTCTTTTGGACTCTGTTTTAAGGAACTGCGATGAACTTTACCCCCCTTTGTTAAGCAGGATGAGAGAAGCTCCTAGCTGGCTGCCTGGAGTATAACCACTGCAGAGGGCAATGCCTGCTGGGGACCTAAGAACTGAGTATCTCCCAGGTTAACAAGTGAAACTCCATTAAAACCCCTTGTCCCTCCAGACCAAGAGAGTCACAACCTCTGGGCAGGGTTCCCTGTGTTTCTTCTTTGTTACCAAAGCAATAAACCTCCCTTTTTCTTTTTCTAAAAACCTTGTCCTCATTATTAAATTGGCATTAATTGGCTTCAAGGTCAGGAGCCGAACTTTAAGTTACAAATTTTGATAAATCCCTCCCCCACCCCCTGTCCCGGAACATTTTTAGAGCTGACTACTGAAATGTTACTAGATGGAACATGCTTGGGGTGGAACCGAACCAGAGGAGATAATCCTGTAAGTAAAAGGAGGGACTGAGGGACTCCCAGCAGCTGCTGAAGCCCTGTTGCTTCAGGGAATTCCCTCCTTCCTTCCCTGCACTGTAAGGATTATGTCACCACTGTCTTGTTAAAAAAGAGAAAAAGAAAAAGGGGACACTAAATGCATTAAAGTCACCATGGAGACCCTTAATTGTACATTTCAGGTTGCCCCTCTGTTAAAAAATCTGCCCCCCCATTGTGGACATCTATGGTGCCACTGGTGTAGGAGATTTTTTTTCTTATCTGCTCAGGTTTAAAGGATTCTGTCTGACAGCCATAGTCTGGACCTTCTTTCTGTCTGTCTTGTGTCTTTGTTTCTGGCCCTTTAAGACATGTGCAATAATGTGTTGATATTATAAATTGTTTCTTGGGAATGATTTTAGCTGAATGTGTGTCTAAATGATGATGTTTTCTTGTAACAATCTGGTATTTGAATGGGTTTTTGAAGCATTGCAAAATCTTGCAGTTAAAAGTCGGGTTTAGGTAATGGTTTAGTTTATGATTTCAGATAATTCATGCCAGAGAACTTAAATACTTAGGATGGAAAACTAGAGAACTCTACTTCCAAATTGGCAAGTAACTTCCCAATCATTCAGTCTTTATTTTTCACCAATTTTGAATTGGGTAGCCTGTGAAAATATCACTGTGTGTTCGAGAGCATTAATCTGGACAAGGATTGTGAATCATAGTATGATATCTGTTGACAAAACAAGATGTAAAGATATAAAATTTTGTGAATTGTATCTTAAACTTGTACCATAAATTTCAACATCCGAACCTGAAAATTATGGTTAAAATGCCTTAGGCCTGAGGTGTCTGCTCAGAAAAGCAGTTTTTTCCTGCTCCTTCCAGACCTCAGCCATGACTTATTTTGAAAGGCAAATGAAAGAAGCCTGCAAGCTTAGTAGGAGACTGATCTGAGGCCTAAGAGAAAAAAAGGTAAATTGTATGGTATTTACTAATTACTGGCCAGTCATTTTTTCTAGGACTCTTATTTTTTTCCTTAGATACTTTATTTTTTTTGAGCTCATGATTTTGATCATACAGACCTAGGTTAATGTTTTTCTGATCAGTACTATCTTTGACCAACTGTGGACTTTTTGAAACATTGCAATGGAGATTTCACCTGCGAAAAGCTACAAGGCCTTTACTATTATTATGTGTGCTCAATTTTGTTATGTGTTGTATGTCTATATATACATATGTCCGTATATTTTATATATGATATACAAATTAATATATATAAGGAGCACTCATTAAAAAAAAGCACTCATAAAAACAAATTTTAAAAAGTGGATCTAAAGATCTTCAATTCACGTGATTTAAATAATTCAATTAAATTTGATAAACAGATAAAAATAAATGTCTTTAAATTTAAGCTTTCAAGTTTTTCTAGGTATTCAAAAATCTGATAAAATATTAATATCTACAAAATGTCTAATATGCCTTGGTTCTAGGACTTTTCCTTCAACATAAAAATGATTTACACTCTTCAATACATGTGTCTAATATTTTGATAAATAAGTAAAGTAAATTTGATATGGGATTACTCATTCACGAGTACTTTTGTTAGATATCTGATTGATTTACTAACGTCTGTATAAGTTTGACTAAATTCTGTAAAAGATTGTAAAAATCAATCATGTGTTAAAGAGACAAAAATTTCTTAAAACATAAGTTTACCCATAACATTGTATTTATTAAGTTTTATTTTTTCTTGTGCAAGCAACCATAGAAATTAAACAACTGATTAAATTAGAACTGTTATTTTAGAGCACTGTACTGCCATTTCTTTAAAAGCTAAACTTGGTTAATGTAGAAACATCAATGTAATTGTGATGCTACTAATGTGCTCATATCTTACAGGTATGCAAGTCTGTAAGGTAAAAATTTTAAAAGAGCATTATATCAAGTTGGTGTTCTGAAGTTTTATGGGGATTTATTCACCTGTTATCAATAAGATATGTAAAGTTTAATCTTACTTTTTACATTGGGGAACAATTTAAATGTACTTTATGTTAATGAGAGCCTAATCTATGTAAAGGTTAAAAACTTTCAGCATTTGTTTAATTCATATTTTAAAGTGATTTTATATGGTGTTAGCTAATGTTCATGTGACCTCAAACAATTTATGTAAACTTTTCAAAATAATGTTTAAAAAATAAAGATCAGCTTTAGAACTAAAACTCTTAAGATTTATAAAGAGCCCTGCCTTACCTGAGATAAGGCTGTGTGTCCCATCTTATTTCATGTGAGAATGAATACAAAAGCAGTAGGTCAGATTTTATTTCTTTAAAGTTATGTTAAAAGTTCTTTTTTAATGTCAAGATTCCTAGGATCTCAAACAGGGGATAAAATGTATGACTCAGCCAAAAAATTCAGGGTAGCTATTAAACGAACTAAGTATTTTTACTGTTGTTAAAAATTTTTATTTTGTAATTTTCTTATATGTGATCTAAAGATTCCCTGTTAGTGTTTTAAAGAAGTGTTGCTTTAAGAACAAAACATGGGTTAATTTCAGACAGTAAGTTATCACCTACAAGACAGACAGAATAATACAGATCCCAATTAATAAAAAGATAAATAATTATAAAGTTATAGACATTAAAGCCTGGTGCTCTTAATATCAGGCTGTTAAAATTTATTTGATAGATGTTTAAGATTAGGATTTTAAATTAAAATTAATTGAAAAGGGCCAAGGAAACCAATATTTGGCTCTTGCCCTCTGAGTCAGTCTGAATCCAGGGAACAGGGGACTTCTCTAAAGAGTTTTGCAACTCTGGGCTATAAAAACTCCCCATCAGGGAGATTAATGAGACCACTGGAGAACAGAAAGCCAATCAGTGCATTTGCTATGAAGAGAAGAGTCATCAGAGAAGAAAGAAATCCCTGATGCTTCTGAGGGAAGCCACATGGTCAAACAAGACCTGGACCCACCTAGCGCAAATGGCTCTAGCAGAACTGAGAAAGTGCTCTCAAGTTTACCCAGTTTATGACTCCCATAAAAGCTCACCTGACTGTTAACAATAGATAGAAACAAAAGTCAGTTTGAATGCTTCATCTTAAACACTTAGCAAAGACAGTGAAAACCAAAATACAGCCATTCCTGGACATTTTGAATAATAATAATAATAATAATAATAATATTTTAAGGTACACACTTTATGTTAGCCTCCCAAAATAAGTAAGACTGGAGGCTACAAAGAAGGATTCTCTGACAGGAATGCCTGATACTTATTAAAAGAGACTATCAAGAAGAGCTGCCAGAGTCAGAAATTTTCAGTTTAAGGCCTAAATATATTCCTAACCTACACAGGTAAGCTTGGTGTTTGCTAGTACGATTATCCAGTCCTGAGTATCAAAATTAAAGGTTTCTCTATTAGACACAGAAGTCATACTGGTAAAAGGATTTTGCAAGATCAGATGACACTAAATTATTAAACTGTATCTTATGGGGAGGGACAACTCTAATACTAAAAGTTAAATATTAAATTGACAGTCTTTATAACTGGGGATATTAAAGACTGGAGAGGGAACTTCTATACAGTGACATGTTCCAGCTGCTGCAACATTTATTCAGTACTCATGGTTTTTGTTTCTCTCATGTAATAACCAATCCCCAGATGACTTTACAACCTGTTCTTCCCCAACCAGACTTCAAACCGAACTGACTTCTAAAAGGCAACTCATGTCCCTCAACTACTTCTAAAAGGCAACTCATGTCTCTCACACCATGCCTACTCACGTCATCCTCTCTCAGCTCAGAAGAAGCCAAAATGGGTGACGCCTCTCTTATTACAACAATGGAGCCAAATATAAATAGACAATAAATATAAGTAATTAATTAAGTCAGGTAAAATCATGGAGACTGGTTTTGGGTGAGTTCTAAAAATTTGGAGACTTTTACCTGAGGGATTAAAATTTCCTCAGTGCTCTACCCCTAATCTATCAAAGATTTGAAAGGGACACAGAGAAAAGGGGGGAATGATAGACCCAACCTGATCTTTTATTAAAATTGGAAGCCATCTTGCCAAAAAGACATGAAAAGATAATTTTGGCTTTACCATAAATTACTGAAAATTCTGAACCTGCTTGGAATGCCTGCCAGTGTTTGAACTGAGCCATGTCTGGCTCTCTGACCTGATAGCAGCCCTCTCTGAAACTTTAGTGACATATCATAAATATTTGCCCTCCCTGGCCAGACAACAACCCTCTCTGAGACTCTAATGGTCCTCATAAATTCTGATGTAGGGACAGCAAAAAAAAAAAAAAAAAAAAAAAAATATATATATATATATATATATATATATATATATATATATATAAACTACCATTAGTGTGATGCTTGTCAGAGTTCTGTTAAATGTAATGCCCATTTTGTGTAAATTTCTGGTCCATGAAGCTGGGCTGTAGGAAAGCTGGGGTTGCTGTCTTGTTCCCGGCATTTTGGGAGGGAGAGGCAGGATGGCCAGTGGAAATAATAAGCTTAATTTAATTTAATTTTTATTGGTGTCAGTGGTCTTCTCTTGTGTCCAGATCTAACAGGAAAACACTCACAAAACATGGAGCTCTGCCGGCCTAAAGACTTCTTGAGACACTTCCTCTGAGGTTGGGCACTTGAAATATATGTTGTTGTAAGGACCTTTAGCTTCCTTTCTAGTGGGACCATCAAAGCTGGGTCTGCATCTGTGTGACCTGGAGGCCATGGTTTCTTATATTCTAATGAACATGAGGCAGCAGTGCTGAATTTTCTCGTTGTAGGTAAACTGTGGCCACTGGGTCCTAAGTGTCTCCCCGTGTGGACTGTGAAGACATTTTGTCATCCTAAACTTTTAGTGGTGTTTCTTGCTGCTGCACTGCGATTTTGGTATTTGCTTCATGAAATACAATGAGTTCAACTGGGACCCAGTGCTGGAGGGAGTTCTGTCACTTGTGGTGGGTCAGAGTCTGCAGGAGAATGCACCAACCAGGCTTCTATCCCACAGAGCTTGCCCCCTTGTCCATAGCAATCTGACTCTGAAATTTGCCCTGAAACCTCTCCATATAAAAAGATGCCTTTACATAGAAGGGCCTGCTGGCTGCACCATGTCACTCACAAGCCATTTGGAAGGCAATGGCAAATCCTCATGGCCACACCACAGATGTATTATCACACACCTGCCCACCTCTGCAATAGGCCCACTACTCTGCAGGCTCCAACTTACTGGCATCTTTGTTCTACACCATTTTCATGAAACCCAGACAATCTAGGCATTCTATGGTACACTCATGATCAGCAACAAGACATCCAAAGGCTCTCCAGTACCACCTGGTTAAGGGAATTTCAAAAATTTCATGGTATTTAACTAGCAATTTTTCATGGATGAAGTTGGAGGCACTGTGGGTTTCAGTTAATTCAGGAACCATAAAATGGTGAAGAAGGTCATTTCAATGAAAGCTGTGGAGTACTCTCACAGGCAAGTCTTCCCATAGAGTGGCCAAAGGCTCATATGCATCCAGGCCCATAAAGGTCTACAATGTGACGTCCATGGGTGTTTTGACTCTCAACTATGGATGCCTAATCTTTCAGAAAAAAATCTTGTGATATCCTGGCTGAGATTCTCAGGCTCTGTGGAAAACAAACCTGGTCCTTGATCTCAGTTTCCAAGGGCGAATCCCATGCGTGGCCTCCTAAAATCCGAACACAATTCATGGCAATATTTCTCTGAGATCAGTTCCAGAACTCAGACTCTAAAGGAATGACACCAGAGTTCAAACCCAGGTAGAACCAGTCATCACTTCCAACCGCCACACAAATCCCCACAATTAAAACCAAAACACTCCCACAAAGCCCTCATCTTTTTCCATATAGACACTCATCATAACCTGTGGCTGGAGTTTTCCATGAGGGACTCATCCCAAGACAGTGTACAAAATAACCTTCCTAGCCCCTCATTTGCCTAAAGTCAGGGTTGCCTGGACACCCTTCCTGAGAACCAGGAGTGACCATAGGCCTGACGTAAATACTGCTCTGCTTCTCCAATTTGAGGCCTACTGACTATTGGGTTTAGATTTTTTATCTGAATTGGTGTCATGAAAAAACCCAAGCACCTAAAGACTTGCCACTGCAGAGTTTTGAAGAACTCATTTGACAAAAAGAATCCCTATTCTCACTAGATGGATGTCAGGAACCTTATAGAGAAAGGCGAGAGACTTCATCCACAAAGACTGCTTTTTGGGCCATTTTGGTTTTGGAAGCACACATGGAATCTTTCTTTAGATCCATCAGATGCTGAGAATATAAGCCACAGCCTCACACATGGCCAAGAGGCTGATTCACAAACATCCCTTTCCAAAGCAATTAAGCAAAGAGGTACAGGTGATGCCCATTAATTTCCATTTGAAAACTGTTTCCTTCAGGCGTCCCAAAGGGGTGGCCTGAGGCAAAGACCTTCCTGACATTCAGGGCAACAGAACAATAGGTAAGCAAATGGCCCAAAGCAGGGTTTCTCCACTTAGACTTTTTTGGTCACACTGATATCTGAGTTATCTGATATTCCCCCAATCCCTTAAGCTATCCAGTACATGGCCATATCACAGAGCTTGGAGATGGTACATATATTGGACACAAAACCATGAGCCTATTCTGGAGAGTGGCCCAAATTCAGGAAGAAAACAGGAACTTAGGAAGATAGTAGGTGTTACCCATCCATAAGGCAAGCCAAATTCCATTCATTAATTGGGCAGGATGAATGCTGTGAAGCTTTCTACTAGACAGGACACATCCATTGATGCATTCTCTTCTCTAATGTCTACAACCACGATCACAGTGGGACATACAGACATAGAAACACTCATCTTGTCAAACGCCTTACTAGAAACAGTCCCCTCCAAACCAAACAAACCGCCTTTCCTCCCTATTCTCAGAACATGAGACAAAACCATAAACTCCCACCCACACCCACAAAGTCATGTCCTTCCCCCAAGTAGGTCTGTGACTATCCGGAGTATCCTCTGACTGGTGGGTCTTAGTATGTTTTCCGGAAATGGCCTGTCCTGTCTCAGATCTTGTCTCCTTGGTCAACTCTGTGACGTTGTCAGGTGCCAGTGGTGAGCCACTACCTGCTTTCTGAGCAAAGGGCCCTCTTCAGAGCTCTGCTGGCATTTGGCCATCCTCACATCAGTAGGTACCAAGAAAGACTGACACTGTCCTTGGTAAATCCAAACAAGTGTGCCTACTGGAACTGGGACTGAGAGTGGCTCTGAGTGCCTGGCTTACTGGACCCCAAGTTCAGAGAGTTTTTTTCCCAAGGAAGTGAGGTAGGTCACTTCCTCCAGAAACTGAATGAGGTCACTGCCTTGGCAACCACTTTGTCCTAACAGTTGCTTCCATAGGTCCCATGAGATGGAGGCTGCCCCTACTTCCTGTGACACTTTCACAAGTTCAAATAGTGTATCCACCCTACTCACCTGGCAATAGCTCTCCACACAGGCCTGGTTTGTTCCATCCTCTCTACATTAAGATCAGAGAGGCTGATTCAGACACAACCCTTCATCCTGCCCAGGTTGTTTGCCATGGAAGATGACTTTTGCTCTCTTAGGTCCTTCATAGCTGCCTACATCTTCTCCAGGGATAATTTCTGCATGGACTTTTGAGGTTCCCAGCAGGTGGAAGATTCCCTACATTCCTGTATTGTAAGACCAACTCTGTCCCTGCTCTTCTGTAAAGTTATATTGAGTGAACAGTGTATGGTTAGGGTTAATAACATGTTTGATTTATGTTAGTAATCATTCTGCAGGATGAATAATGGTATTGGGAACCTGCCTTGTTAATAAGAATATAGAGGTGAAATATAAGTATGACAACAGAAATCTAGGTAAAATTTGAAGCCCAGAAGTGCATTTGGCCCTTGATTGGGATACTTAGCTTTGAATTACGTTCTGCACAGGTGTCTCAGATAATTCAACATACAGCGTCATAGGACCTTGTATCTTGGATGATTGAATGTCGAAGAGAACATCCAGTCCAAAAGCGATAGTCAGTAGAATTAGGAAGATAATTGGTAGGTTTAGAAGGAAGAGTTAGTATAGGATTGATACCAAAAGTTTTTTAGCAATAGGGTTTCGGGTAGAGAGTGAATGTATATGTCAGCCCATGTGAAGAGTCAATCACAATGATGAACTGGGATAAATATGTAGGAAAGCAGAAATCAATAGAGACATTAGGAATTCAGCCAAAGTATAAAGTGAGTGATAGAATTAGATATTTTGAACAGGGTTGAGGTTGAATAGAAAATCTTAGGAAGAAACAAATATGTAGTCACCAATACGATTGATATTTGAGAGCATTAGGCAACCTGGACATGGATGTTTTTAGTAATCCATGCTCACTTTCCTTTTAGGCTTAGGTGAAAGGTGAATAAAATATGTACTTGTCACTTCCAATTTTTCTGTATGCTTAACAAAACACTGTTGAAATCTTGAGAACTGTTTGCCAATCCTGTTCCCAGAATGTGTTGTCCCCAACTGCCAAACTGCAGAATGTACTCTCTCACCCATTTGCTCACAAACTGACCAGTCGCCCGGACCCATCAATAAACTTCCCTCCCTGTCCTCTCCAAGAAAAGAATATAAGCTCTGCTTAAGCTCTTTCAGGGCTCTCTGCTCTATCCAAGTGAGGTCTGAGCCCCAGCATGCTGTACTCCCTATTAACCCTATACTATTGCATGAGACAGTCTCTTGGTGGTCTCTTCCTCCAATGCTTGCCAGAACTTCACATCTGAAACCCCCAGCAAGATCCATCAGTGGTGTACGAAAGACTCCAAACGAGCTCCTATCAGGATAAGTAAGGTACCACTTTCGTGTTTCAGGTTTCAGGTTAGGGCTTTGCAAAATGGCTATCGGTGATGAGCATGAGCTCTCTCAGATGCTGGCTGACAGACGTGTCACCGAGCCACAGGTCACGTTCCTGGGGGATGCCCCCAGAGGATTCGGAAAATAGAGGAACAATAGTATCCTCGACTCAGTGATTTTTTTGTTTCGGATTCGGTTTTGCCAGCACATCAGGTTTTGCTGGCTAATCAGTCCTGGTCTCAGTATTGGACGTCCATTGCCTGTCTTTATTGTCTTGTCTTGTCTGTGTTGTGTGTCATTGCTTTCACTGTATATCTTTCATTATGGGACAGAGCACTTCAATGCCTCTGTCCCTGACTCTTGTTCAGTGGACCAAAGTCCACTTAAGGGCTCAGAATCTTTCTATTTCAGTAAAACGCCGGAACTCGCAGACTCTCCGTGCCTCAAAATGACCCACCTTTGGAGTCAGATGGCCCCTAAAGAAACTTTCTACTCCCCACTAATTCAAAAAGTCAGAAATATTGTCTTTCAACTGGGGCCACATAGCCATCCAGATCTAAAGCCATATATCTTAACTTTGCAGGACCTCTGCAAATCTCCTCCTCCATTTGTGAAGCCTTTCCTTTTCCCTGCCCCCACTCCTCCACCTTCCCCCATGATTCTATCTCTCAAACCCTCTGCTCCTCCTCCTCCACCCTTTGTTCTTCCTAAGTCTCAAGACTCAACTAGACTCTCCGCACCCTCCTTATCCCCTACCCTCTTCCCCCAACACCCAACACCCTCTAAGTGATTCCCTTGCTGCTGACTCAGCCTCTCCACCATTGGAGGAAGCTAGGCCGGCCCAGCACCCTCCAGATTACTACCCGGCAGCACACAAAGCCACTCCTTCCCTGGACAAAGCTGGCCCCGGTAAAAGAACTCAAAGAACTTGCCGGCGTTGTCACACCTGCCTACTTGGGATGACTGCCAACAACTCCTACAGACTCTCTTCATGACAGAGGAACAAGAGAAAAACCTTCTGGAAGCTAAAAAAAAATATCCTCGGACAAGATGGGTGACCGACACCTCTTCCCACATCATCAAAGCCGGCTTCCCATTGAACCAACCGAACTGGGACACCAACACGTTTGAAGGTAGGTAGCATCCGTCCACTTATTGCCGGGCTCTAATAGCGGGTCTCCAAGCAGCCGCTAAGGTGACCAACTAATTGGGCCAAGGTTAGAGAGATTATTCAAGGGCCTGATAAATCTCCCTCTATGTTTCTAGAGAGATTTATGGAGGCATATAGGAGATATACTCCTTTCGATCCTCAGGCAGAGGATCAAAAGCCATCTGTCATGATGGCCTTCATTGGGCAAGCTGCCCTGGATATTAAAAGAGAGTTACAATGCGTAGATGGATTACAAGATATGGCTTTGAGAGATTTAGTCAGAGAAGCCTAAAAAAGTAAACTATAAGAGATAAACTGAGGAAGAGAAGGAACAAAGGAGGAAGAAAGAAAGGGAGCAAAGAGAGGATGCGAGAAGCAAAAGATAGACTAATGCATTGACTAAGGTCCTGGTCACAACAAAAAATAGGATAGAAATTAAGAAACAGGGATACAGGAAGGGATACCTGGGCACACGCCAAAAGAAACCCCTGGCCTCAGATCAATATGCCTACTCAAAAGAAAAAGGACACTGGGCCAAAAAGAGCCCGAGAATGAGACAGCCACACCAGCCAGACATTCTGACTCTGGAGGATGACTAAGAAAGTCGGGGCTCAGATCCTCTTCCCGAGCTCAGGGTAACTTTTGAAGTGGAGGGTACCCCAGTACACTTTGAAGTGGATACAGGGGCAGTATACTCAGCCCTTAAAGCCCCATTGGGCCCTCCATCAAATAAAAGGTCTCTATTTCAAGGGGCTAATGGCAGTAAATATCGGGCATAGACAACTAAGAGGATCATGGACCTGGGGAAAGGAAAAATTCATCACTCCTTCCTAGTAATCCCAAGATGCCCGGCCCTATTAATGGGCCGAGATCTGCTCACCAAGCTCCGGGCCAGAATAACTTTTATCCCTGAAGGCCCCAAAGTGAAAATTATAAATCCTTCAGTAAAAACTCCTATAGTCACAGCTTTAACTGTCAGTAGAAGATGAATATCAACTCTTCACACCACACAAGACTGATCAAACAGGCACGTTACCCTAGAATTGGATAACATATTACCCAGATGCCTGGACAAAAACTGATGGCTTAGGCCTGCCCATTAAAAAACCTCCAATAACAGTGGAGTTAAAAACCTCAGCCTCTCCAATCAATGTCAAAAAATATACTCTGGGCAAAAATCTAAAGATGGGATAAGGCCCCATATTCAGAAATATCTGATCTTAGGGGTCCTAAGGCCCTGTTAATCAGCCTGCAACACTCCCCGGCTACCATTAAAAAATGTCAGGAACCGGGGACTATCACCCTGTTAAAGACCTACGAGAGATCAACAACAGAGTGCAGGACATTCACCGCATGGTACCTAATCTGTGCAATCTGCCTAGCACTCTGAACCCCGAGCAGAAATGGTATACTGTTCTGTACTTAAAAGATGCTTTATTTTGCTTGCCTCTGCATAAAGATAGTCAGTTGCTGTTTGTTTTCGAGTGGGTAGACCCAGAAACCGGAACGTCTGGTCAACTAACTTGGACTAGACTCGAACAGGGGTTCAAAAACTCCCCCACTCTCTTTGATGAAGCTCTCCACAGAGATCTCAACAACTTCAGAACTATACACCCTGCTTCAACATGTGGATGGCCTGCTACTGGCAGCCAACACTAAGGAAAACTGTGAATCTGGGACCCAAGCACTATTATCTGAGCTTGCTAAACTGGCGTGTAGAGCTTCTGCCAAAAAGGCCCAAATTTGCCAGCATGAAGTATTCTTCCTGGGCTATTCACTTAGGGGCGGTAAAGGATGGCTCACTGAGCAAAGAAAACAAACTGTTGTGCAGATACCACACAGATCTAACAGCAGACAACTCAGAGAGTTTCTTGGGACTGCTGGCTTTTGCAGGTTATGGATACCTGGGTTTGCATCATTAGCTGCTCCTTTATACCCGGTGCTAAAGGGAGATGCCCATTTACAATGAACCCCTGAGAACCAGGAAGCTTTTGATAACACCTAAAGACTCTGACACTGAACCCTCAACTTCACTGAGCTTAGCCTGCAATTTCAGAAAGCCCTACACTAAGTTAAAATGTATATCAA
The DNA here is from genome assembly GCF_048772815.1 of Callospermophilus lateralis. Classification (NCBI taxonomy): domain Eukaryota; kingdom Metazoa; phylum Chordata; class Mammalia; order Rodentia; family Sciuridae; genus Callospermophilus; species Callospermophilus lateralis. The sequence goes on along the minus strand of NW_027512661.1, from coordinate 418,913 downwards.
CTCACTCACCTTGGTTCAAAGAAATTGCAGGCATTCCTGAAGGATCAAGAACAGAGTTTTCCACTAACTGATTCAAAGAGAATGGGAAGAACTGAATGGGTAACAAAAGCCTGTCGGGTCTGTCAATTGGTTAATGCTTACACTTCCAAGCTTCTTGCAGGAAAGCACCTATGAGGAGCCAGACCAGGACAATTCTGGGAATTGGGAAGTTGACTTTACTGAAATTAAGCCAGCAATGTATGGACTTAAATATCTCCTAGTCTTTGTAGATACATTTTCAGGATGGATTGAAGCATCCCCAACCAAAAAAAAAAAAAAAAAGAAAAGAAAAAGAAAAGAAAAGAAAAGAAAAAAGAAAGAAAAGAAAAAAAAAAAACCGGCCCAAATGGTGGTCAAAAAGATCCTGAAAGATATTTTTCCAAGATTCTGCCTGCCTAAGGTAATATGGGTCTGATAATGGGCCGGCGTTCATGGCCCAGGTAAGACAGGGGTTAGCCAAAATTCTAGGGGTTTTTTGGAAGTTACATTGTGCTTATAGACCCCAGAGCTCAGGACAGGTAAAAAAAAAAAAAGAACCATTAAAGTGACCTTAACGATATTAAGCTTAGAAACTGGTATAAAAGATTGGACTATGCTCCTGCCTTCTGCACTGTTTCATGCAAGAAATACTCCCTCTGTTTCTTTGTCTAACCTCACCCCCTATGAAATTCTCTATGGTGCCCCTGCTCCAGTAAGGGACCTAACCCCAACTCTAAGACCTAACGATCCCTTCCACACCCCCTTGCCTGACAGACTTAAAGCTCTTGAAAGAACTCAGCGGTACTTGTTGAAACATCTGGCCCCTTCCTACCAACCAGGGTATGATGGGACTCCACATCAATATCAAGTAAGAGACATCATCTACTAAAGACGATATCAGGTGTCATTCCTGAAACCCCGGTGTAAAGGACCATACCAGGTGCTACTTATAACACCTACAGTGGTAAAGGTAGACGGAATCACTTCCTGGATCAATGCCTCTCATCTCAAGCCTGCGCCATGTCCCCACTCTGGCTGGAAGCTGGAAAAGACTGGTAACCCTTTCAAACTGTGTGTTCGCCATGTGGATAAGGCTATAGACTCTCCCCTTGGCCACCAGTATTCCTAAGCATCATCAGCCCGTTCAGCAGCGATGGCTGATCAAAAATCCTACTAGACAACAAGTATGGTCTACCTCGAATACAGCCCACTGAGGGACCTGGTGGCCATCCCTCCACCCAGACATTTGTCAGCTACCTATAGGTCTTTCATATTGGGATAGCCCTGATGAACAGGATTCCACTAAAATTCCATTAAATCACTTTCGTACCATAGGTAATGGAAACCAACATTATGGATGTAGGGACACGTGAGCCAGATGCAGTTTGGCTAGCCTAGATTACTATGTTTGCCCGGCGGACTATCAAATCCACAAACAGCCATGGCTGTGTGGGGAAAAGCCGACTTCTTCTGTAAGTCATGGCGATCTGAGCATACAGGGGCTGCCTGCTGGAACCCAAACTCCTCATCAAATTCAGTACACAGCATTGGCCATATTACCAATTAGACAACCAAAATCCATGTCCCCCAGAGGGCTCTCTAGATCCTCAAATTCTGCATGGACTTTTTAACTTCGGCAAGTGCTCAAAAGGGTTGAAGGAAATTCCCCTATGTGCAGGCCTTTTTCCTCCTTTGCTCACATCCTGAACTATGCTTCTCTAATAGATCCTCACCCTCAGATTTCTGCTCCAGACTCTCTGCTGTCACTTTCACCTCAGGAATTTGATTTCTCCCCTCCAATTACTAGATCAAAAACCCAAACCTCTACCCTTTCTCAGACCATTGCCCCCTTGCTGAGGTAGCAGGTACTTAGGTACCCCTAAACCCAGACACTCCTCTATTCTTCTGTCAGTGCCCACAATGGGTCCCAACAGGTCCTCTTACCTGCTAACCCAAAGCTCAAACCAGCTGAGAAGAGCCCTCAGACCCCTATCCAAGATGTAATAAAAATTACCTTTAAAGTTGCATTGTCAACACTGAATACAGGTTACTAAGAATTTAAAATCCCTCACAGGCTTTTTGAGATACTCACTCCCATCTTCCCCTCTGCTCTACTTGCTCTACTGCTCAAGTTTTTTTTGCTTGCAAAATCCCAAACCCCTTTCCCAATAGTCTTTTAATCTCTCCTTCCTGATTCTCAGATCCATGGAGCTGCTCTCACCCCCTGCCTTCCACTCTTCCCCCTCTGTACCAAGACCACAGAAAATTCTTAAGTGACTTTCTCCAGAAGTCTTCACCATGACTGACTTTAGGACTTTCAGCAAAATAATCCCTATGAAAGAGTTCAATGTAGATAAACTTCCTCTTTTCTTGTTGCCCTGTTCTAGTTGCCACTGGCTGGAAAAATCAGCACTCCTAAGCTTGACACCCCTTACTAGTTTTTCACAAAATATGTGAACAAGGCCTCTGGCCTTGAGCTGGAGCTTCACAGAGATTGCTACATTTCTAAGATAAAGAAGTTACCAACTGGGCTCCATTTTAACAGCTGGCAGGGAGAAAAAAAAAAGAGAAGATGAAAGCTCTCCCCCTCCCAGGTGTCCTTAAAAAGTTAACTTGCCAAAATAGAAGAAATAAAACAGAAACAAAAACTGCTTTTTGTGAACTTCTGCAGACTGTGATATTCTGAGCCCATTCCCTTACATGTTGGCTACAAAATTCTGAAACAACCTAAACTTGGGGTTCAGAGGATTAATTGATTTCAACAGAACCAATGCTCTCTACATCCTTTTGCAACCAAATAGGACTGCTTCCCTAGCTTCGGTGCTATCTTTGGTTCCTTTCCTTGTCTGTTCCTTCAACAGTATAATTCTATATACTTAATTATTGTTTATGTGTTCATAAAATGGTCAATAGATGTGATTAGTTATGTAATGGTGCAGATGTTTCCCAGAGTGCTCTATCATGACACAGGTTCATTTAAAGTTCAAATAGGGGGGGCATAAAACCCGGTTCCGCTGGGAACCTGTATCCCTCACTTTAGCCATCCTATTTGGAATAAGAGTTGCTGCAGGTGTGGGCACAGGAACCACTGACCTAGTCCATGGGACACAACAAATGACTCAATGAGAAGCAGCAATAGACCAAAGCTTAAAGATATTAAAAACCTCAATCCCAGCTTTACAGGAATCTTTAACCTCTCTCTCCGAAATAGTTTCACAGAATAGGCGACGGTTGGACCTCCTCTTCATGAGAGAGGGGGCCTTTGTGCTGCAATGAGGGAAGAATTTTTTTTTTATGCTGACAATACTGGAGTTGTAAAAGAATCTATGAGTAAATTAAGAAAACGCCTTGAAGAGCGTCAACGAGAGACAGAGGCCCAAAAAGCGTGGTTTGAGTCTTGGTTCACACAGTCCCTTGGGTTAACTACGCTTTTATCTGCCTTGGCCAGTTCATTAATAATCCTCATATTATTGCTAACTGTGGGGCCCTGTTTGCTCAACCGTGTAGTTTCCTTTCTCCAAGCTCAAATTGGACAAGTTAAACTTATGGTAATCAGACAACAATATAACTCACTAGCAGACATAAAATGTGACACCCCCCAATGATCACTTTTTTGATTAAAAGTAACCAGAACAAGAAGTGGGAAATGAAAGGTTTATTAAATAGGTACTTGTCACTTCCTGTTTTTCTGTATGCTTAACAAAACACTGTTGAAATCTTGAGAACTGTTTGCTAATCTTGTTCCCAGAATGTGTTGTCCCCAACTGCCAAACTGCAGAATGTACTCCCTCACACATTTGCAAGCAAACCGCCCACTCACCCTGACCCATCAGTAAACTTCACACCCTGCCTTCTGCAAAGAAAGTACATAAGCTCTGCTTAAGCTATTCTCAGGGCTCTCTGCTAAATTCAAGTGAGCTCTGAGCTGCAGCATGCTGGACCCCCAATACACACTTTGCTGTTGCATGAGACAGTCTCTTGGTGGTCTCTTCCTAAAATGCTCACTCGACCTTTCCATTGGTACAATCATTAGTGTGAACTTTGCTTTTTGTGTCCAGAATATTACTGTGATAAAATGTATATGTAGGTCAGGTGACATGAGTATTTCTTCCACCATTTCTGGGAGGAATATTTTCAAGACCTAATAATTAGTATTGGGGTTATAAAGACGTGTACCCTGTGTCTATGGATATAGAGATAATGCATGAATAGACAATACTGTGTTTAAATAATATAACAGGTTCCACTTTAAATAATGTATTGAATTGATATCTGAAAATATATAAGAAATCATTTATTGATATACAATCATTCATTCCAACCAGTTATACATCTAATGGTAATATTATGGTTATGGTTCATTATCTAGGGTGTGTGAGATTTTCTTCAAAAGTAATTATGAAAATCAAAAATAATGTGTTTGGAAAGAATTCTCATGAAAAGACCAGTCAAGAAACATGGAGAAATATATGTGTTCTGAAGTAGAAAGTGATTGAAAGTGAAACAAATGCCAATAAAATTGCAAACTTATGGATGAAATATATATCCAATGATGTGCATGAACTAAAGAAATAGTAATGTACAAGTGTTGAAAAACATGAACTTCAAAATACACATAATGTCCCATAGGAGTCTAATTGCATTGATGTTAAACTGAGTCAGTTACTGTAGAATTATTAGGATTTGTATACACCATTCACTTAAGTTAGTTTTCAGTGTTGGAAACAAATAGGTATTCCAGGTGGATGAATATTTCTGAAAATAATCTTGTGAAAAGATTATTATAAATCCACATACATGAATATGAATGAATTTAGGAAATGTATAATAAGACACATATATTTCATATTTTGAAAAATCTGGAGAATATATATATATATATATATATATATATATATATATATATATATATATATATATATATATATAAACACACACAGATATTAAAAATTAGCACTATATGCCAATTGAAATTCACCATGAAATATATATTATCCTCAGATCAAAAATATTTATTTTACTGAACATGGATTTACATATAATGTTGTTCAGCTAGGAAGCTCACCCATAGGGTGAATGTTCATTTCCAACAGCGTTTAGGAGGAGTGATCTCTTCTCACAATTTGTATCTGCCTATTCAGGTACCACACAATAGTGTACATGTGGTACCAGGTAGGATTATACATGTGCTTATAAAAAATCATGTGCTGAATACGCTACAGCGAAAGGGAGACAGGAATTCATATATTTGTTAACTTTAAAAACACATTGAGAACTATTTCAACAAAAAAATGAGTAGATTTATAACTCCTACTCTATATAATGCAAAAGGCAAGTCCAACTATACACTGTGCCTTTTCTGTACTGCTTGTATTTCAATTCTGTTTGGGTTATTTTTCTCCATCATATTAGGATTAGTAGACAGAGTTTAGTAGGGTATGGGGTAGTGTCAGTGTTTCAGTATTTCAAATGGAAAATTGGAAAATGAATCCAATGTGTATGCAAATATGTGCTACAGAAAAATCCTCCCACTCTCATCCAGAACAATTACTTGACATTACCTTCGCCCCAATTAAGACACAATTAGAGGAGAAGAGTTATAAAATTTGTGAATACATATCTGGAATGGAAATTGCTCAGGAGTTCACAACTTTGGAGGTGCAAGAGGAGTTTCCAAAAGTAAGGGACAGGATAAAACTCCACAATCATGGAGCTCTGTTGGCCTAAAGACTTCTTGAGAAACTTCCTCTGAGGTTGGGCACTTGAAATATATGTTGTTGTCAGGAGCTTTATCTTCCTTTGTAGTGAGACCACCAAAGCTGGGTCTGCATATATGTGACCTGGAGGACATGGTCTCTTATATTCCAATGAACATTAGGCAGCAGTGCTGAATTCTCTCTTTATAGATATCTGTGGCCACTGGGGGTTAAGTGTCTCTCCGTGTGGACTGTGAAGCTATTTGGTCATCCTCCAATTTTTGTGGTGTTTCTTGCTGCTGCATTGGGAGTTTGGTATTTGCTTCTCGAAAAACAAAAAGTTCAACTGGGACACAGTGCTGGAGGGAGTTCTGTCATGTGTCGTGTGTCAGGGTCTGCAGGAGAATGCACCAAATAGGCTTCTATCACACATAGGTTGCCCCCTTGACCATAGCAACCTGATTCTGAACATTGCCCTGAAATTTCTCCATATAACAAGATGCCTTTACATACAAGGTTCTGCTGGCTGCACCATGTCAGTCGCAACACATTTGGAAGTAAATGGCAGATCCACATGGCCCCACCACAGATGTTTTATCACACACATGCACAACACTGTTCTATGACCACTAATCAGGAGGCTCCAAGTACTGACATCTCTGTTCTACACCATTATCATGAAACCCAGTCAATCAAGGCACTGTCTTGTACACTCGAATTAGCAACAGGACATCGAAGGTTCTCCAGTGCCACCTGGTCAAGGGAATTTCAAAAATGTCATGGTATTTATGTAGCCATTTTTCAAGGATGAAGTTGGAGGCACTGTGGGTTTCCATTCATTCAGGAACCATTAAAGGTTGAGGAAGATCATTTCAATGAAAGCTCTGGAGAAATTTCACAGGCAAGGCTTCCAAAAGAGTGGGCAAAAGGTTACATGAAGCCAGGCACATAGAGGTCTGCAATGTGAGGTCCATGTGTGTTTTGCCTCTCAACTATGGATTCCAAGGCTTTCAGAATAAAATCATATGGTATCATGGCTGAGATTCCCTGTGCTCTGTGGAAAGCCGCCCTTGGTCTAGATCTCAGTTTCCAAGGGCGACTCTCATGCGTGGCCTCCAAAAATGCCAACACAAATCATGGCAATTCTTCTCTGAGGTCAGTTCCACAACGCAGTCTCAAAGGGGAATCACATCAGAGTTTAAACCCCGATGGACCCAGTCATCTTTTCCAACCACCACACTAATGACCACAATTAAAACCAAAACACTTCCACAGAGCCCTCATATTCTTCCATATAGATACTAATCATAACCTCTGGCTGGAGGTTTCCATGAGGGGCACATCCAAAGACAGTGTCCAAAATACGTTCTCTTGCCCCTCATTTGCCTAAAGTCATTGTGGCCGGGACACCTTTCCTGTGAACCAGGAGTGATCAAATAGGCCTGCTCTTAATACTGCTCTGATTCTCCAATTTGAGGCCTACTGACAGTCAGGTATAGATTCTTTATGTGATTTGGAGTCATGAGGAAACCCAAACACCTCTGCAGGGCTTTGAAGTACTAATTTTACCCAAAGGATTCCTATTCTCACTTGATGGATGTCAGGAAACTAATAGAGAAAGGCAAGAAGTTTCATCCACTATAACTGATCTTTTTGCCATTTTGGTTTTGGATGCACACATGGCATCTTTTTTAGATCCATCTGGTTTTGAGAATCTAAGCCACAACCTGACACAGGGCCAAGATACTGATTCAGACACATCCATTTCCAAAGCAATTAAGGAAAGAGCCACAGGTGATGCCCATTCATTTCCATTTGAAAACTATTTTCTTGAGGCTTCACAAAGTGTGACCTGAGGCAAAGACCTTTCTGACATTCAGGGCAACAGAAAAATAGGTATGTAAAAGGCCCAAAGCAGGGTTTCTCTACTGAGACTTTTCTATTCACACTGATATTTGAGTTTTCTGAGATGATCACATTTCCTTCAGCTATTCAGTACATGGCCATTTCACAGAGCTTGGAGGTGGTACATATCTTGGACACAAAACCATGAGCCTATTCTGGAGAGTTGAGAGAATTCAGGAAGAAAACTGAAACTTAGGAATATAATAGGTGTTGCACATCAATAAGGCTGCCCACTCTCTATTCATACATTGGGCAGGATGAATGCTGGGAGCTTTCTACTAGACACAACACATCCATTGATGCATTCTCTTTTTTATTGTCTACAACCACTGACACAGTAAGATACACAGACATAGAAACACTCGCCTTGCCAAACGACATACAAGAAACAGTCTACCCCAAAACAAACAAACCGACTTTCCTACCTATTCTCAGAATATGAGACAAAACCACATACTCACACCCACACTCAAAAAGGCACCTCCTTCCCCCAAGAAGGTCTCTGACTATATGGAGTGTCCTCTGACTGGTGAGCCATACTTCATTCCCCCGAAATGGCCTGTACGGTCTCAGATCTTGTCTCCTTTTTCAACTCAGTGAAGTTGCCAGCAGCCAGTGGTGAGCAACTACCTACTTTCCCAGGAAAAGACCCTCTTCATAGCTATTCTGTCATTTGACCATCCTCACATCAGTAGGTACCAAGAAAGACTGACTATGTCCATGGTAAATACAAACAATTGAGCCCACTGGAACGGGGACTGGGACTGGCTGTGGGTGCCTGGCTTCCTGGATACCAAGTTCAGAGAGTTCCATCAACAAGGAAGTTAAGTAGGTCAATTCTTTCAGGAACTGAGTGAGGTCACTGCCGTGACAACCACTTTGTCCTAACAATTGCTTCAGTTGCTTCCAAGTGTCCCATGAGATGGAGGCTGCCCCTACTTCCTGTGACACTTTCACAAGTTAGAATGGTATGTAAACCATTGGCACCCAGGAACAGCTCTCCACACAGGCCTGGTTTGGTCCATCTTCTCTACATTAAGAAGAGAGAGGCTGATTCAGACACATCCCTTCATTCTGACCAGGGTTTTTGCATTGGAAGATGACTTTTGCTCTCTTAGTTCCTCAATAGCTGCCTACATCTTATCCAGGGATCATTTCTGCATGGACATTTTAGGTTCTCAGCAGGTGGAAGATCCCCTGCATTCCTGTATTGTAAGACGAACTCTGTACCTGCTCTTCTGTAAAGTGAGATTGAGAAAAGAGTGTATGGTTACGGTTAATAACAGGTTCTATTTGGGTTCGGAATCATTGTGCAAGATGATTAATGGTATTGGGAACCTGCAATATTTTCAAGAATATACAGGGGAAATATAAGTTTGAAAACAGAAATCCAGGTAAGATTTGAAGCCCAGAAAGGCATTAGGCCTTTGAGTGGGATACTTAGCTTTGAATTATATTCTGCACAGATGTCTCAGATGAATCGATATACAATTGCCTTGTACCTTGGATGATTGAATGTCAAAGAGAACATCCAGTCAAAAAGTGATAGTCGGTACGATTAAGACGAAAGTCGGTAGGTTTAGAAAGAAGAGTGAGTATAAGAGTGGGACCAAAAGTTCTTTAGCAATAGGCTTTCGGGTAGACAGTGAATGTAAATGTCAGCACATGTGAAGAGTCAGTCACAATAATGAACTGGGATAATATGTAGGGAAGCAGAAATCAATAGAGACATTAGGAAATCAGGCAAAGTATAAATTGTGTGGTAGGATTAGACATTTTCAACAGGATTGAGGTTGAATATATAATCTTAGGAAGAAACAAATATGTATTCACCAATAGTATTGACATTAGAGAGCATTAGGCAACCTGGACATGGATGTTTTTAGTAACGCATGCTCACTTTCACTTAGGCTTTGGTACAATCATAAGTGTGACATTTTCATAATGTGTCCAGAATATTACTGTGATAAAATGTATATGTAGATCAGGTGACATGAGTATTTCTGACAACATTTCTGGGAGCTACATTTTGAAGATGAATAAATTAGTATTGGGGATACAAATAGATGTACCCTGTGTCTATAAATATAGAAATAATGCATGAATAGACCATTCTGTGAATAAATAATAAAAGTGGTTCAAACTTTAAATAATGGATTGAATTGATATCAGAAAATATACAGGGAATCTTATATTGATATACAATCATTCATTCCAATCAGTTACACATATAATGGTAAAATTAGGGTTATGGTATATCATGAAGAATGTGTGAGTTTTGCTTCAAAATGATTATGAAAACCAAAATGAATGTGTTTGGAAATAAGTGTCATGAAAAGACCATTCAGGAAACTAGGAGTAATACATGTGTTCTGAAGCAGGAAATGATTGAAAATGAATCAAATGCGTATAAATTTGTGAACTTGTGGATGAAATATATATCCTATGATGTGAATAAACTGAAGAAATTGTAATGTACCAGTGTTGAACAAAATGAACTTCAAAATACACATCATGTCCGATAGATTTCTACTTGCATTGATGTTAAACTGTGTCAGTCACTGTAGAAATATTAGGATTGTATGCACCATTCACTTAAGTTAGTTTTCAGTACTAGAAAACAAATATGTATTTCAGGTGGATGAATATTTCTGAGAATAATCTTGTGAAAAGTTGATTATAAATCCACATACATGAACATAAATGAATTTAGGGAGTGTATATAAGACACATATATTTCATATTTTGAAAAATCTGAAGAGTGTATATATATACAAAACACACACACACAGACAATAAAAAGTAGCAATATATATGCCAAACAAAATTCATCATGAAATATATATCATCCATAGATGCGAAAATATTTGTTACTGAACATGGATTTATGTAAAATGTTGTTCTACTAGGAAGCTCACCCACAGATTGAATTTTGAGTTCCAACAGCGTTTATGGGGAGTGATCTCTTCTCACAATTTGTATCTGCCAAGTCAGCCTCCTCACAAGAATGTACGTGTGATTCCAAGTAGGATTCTATATGTGCAGATAAAAATACATGTGTTGAATAGGCTACAGAGAAATGGAGACAGGAATTCACATATTTGTTAACTTTAAAAACACATGGAGAACGATTTCAATTAAAAATTAACTAGATTTATAACACCTACCCTATATCATGCAAAAGGCAAGTCCAAATATACACCATGCCTCCTCTGAACTGCTTGTATTTCTATTCTGTTTGGATTATTTTTCTCCATCATATTAGGATTAGTAGTCAGAGTGTAGTAGGGTATGGGTTAGTGTCAGTTGTCCCGGCCGGCCGCACACATCAATGTGGGCAAGGAACCTAGTTGGGGCGGAATGAAGGGACAAGAGACACGAGAGATTACAGCAAGGCTGGAGTTCTGATCATGCTGCAAACTTTTATTGTTCTCACATGGGAATTTATATGTTGTGGATGGGAAAGCTCTCTTATCGGAAGTTGCTGGATGTCTTCAGAAAGTTTGATAACCTCAGGATGTTGCAGGAAGATAGATGGCCGCAGGATGTCTCAGGGAGATAGATGGCTGCGGCATGTCTCCCAGGCAGGATATCTCCCAGGGGGCTGTTTCTTTTCAGTGTCAGGCTATTCTTTGAAGGAGAACTTCCTTCTAGCCCCTGACCTCTCTTTCTTATATAAAATATTTGACCATAACTTACCGGCCAATGTTTTAGGGGGTGATAGAGGCTCTGTTTCTCTAGCAGGCCTTAGAATATCTCCTGATTCGAGAGAGCATGTTTACTAGGAGATTTCGTGGTGGCCTTGGCATGTTTTGGGAGGAGACGGCTTTGAGGGGGAAGCAGGCTGACCACCATGCACCAGAGCGTGTCACTAAGAGGTCTTCTGTTTTGGGATCCGTGGATACATCCTCCTGCAGTCCATCCTGCACCCTCCGTTATTATGGCCTAACGTCCTCACTCCATGGGTGCATCCTCCCCCAAGTGGAGTGGCCCATGGAGGACGAACCCTTATGGCAATGGCAGAAGATGGTTGGTCAGAGCTGTTACTTATAGTTTAATGTAAGAAAGAGAGATCTGTGGGGATGTAAACTTAAGAAATAAGCCTGTGAGAAGGGTAGAACATCCTTTTAAATGTTGGCAGCATGGTCTTCCATCTCCACGCGATGATAGTGGACCTGTATGGGCTTAGAGGCCAAAATATTAATCTGTTCTATAATAAATTGTACAAGCCTGTTTATAATGCAGGGTCCTATGGACACCATTAAAAGTAAACCCAACAAAGGGCCTAATAGGGGAAGAAGGTAGGATAGAAATCCATTAAACCCAGTCCAGAGGGGATTTTCAAAAAGTTCCCTTCATCTCTTTTCTAGATATTCTTGAAGCTGCTTAATTTTACTGCGTACTATGGCTGATTTATTGGCATTAAAGCCGCATCATTCCCCTAAGGCCAAGCAAATACCTCCCTGGTTAGCTGTCAGTAAATCTAAGCCTTCTCTTTTGAAGGAACACTTCTGCCAGCGAGTCTACTAGGTCCTGCAAATCTTTAATGGTTCCTGATAGAGTTTTTACATCATTTATAAGTTGTTGAGACAGGCGACGCTAAGAGTGTATAGCCATGCCTAAGCCAGCTGTACCTGTGGCCACAGTAGCTGTTATTCCAAGGCTGGCAACGAGTGGTAAGGCCTGTATTGCCCGCCTGTGTCTTTTGACTGAGGTGTCTAGACTAGGAATGCATAGAGTTTCGTCTCCTGGGACAATAGTTATATCAGGGAGTAATAAGGCAAGAACACAGCCAATGGTCCAATTCGATGGAAGCCTCGGGAAGGCCGAGTTTCCTCCACACATAAAAACTGTGCCATTGGAGGGACAAAGAGATGGGGTGGATGAGGAATAGTTTTGTACTGTTGAGCAATTTCCAAAGGAAGTAACTCCAACATCAATATCATAGGTATTATTTTGCATCGCGCCTAAAAGACATATTGTAAAAGTGCCTATAGACTGTACTTTTAAATGAAATCTGGGTTGGCATGTATTATCATCGTCTATGATAGAATTAATAGGAACTGCCATAGGCATGATTGCCCCTGTTGTCATGGAGAGCCAGCAATCACCAGCAAAGTTGGGGTTGGAATTATTAAGCAAGGAGAAGGTAGTTTCCAAAATATCTAATGTATTGTTATCTAAACCCGGGAGGTGGCATTTTGGCTATATTAAGGGATGATATGTGAGCTCAGGGATTTGGGGTTTCAAAAGTTTGATTATCTGAGGATGCTTGACAGCATAAGGGAATCCTCCACCATCAGTGACCCCTGTAGGTGCCTTAATGGGGCAGCAGGAGGGTTTACCAACAGGGCCTTGGCACCCAGCTGACTGTAGCTTGGTGTATTTGCCTTCTCCTCCCCGGTCAAAAAGAACGGGGGTATAATGAATAGTGGTCCCTCCTGCTGCATGAGTTTTAGTTAGGGAGGCTTCAAAAAATTGTTCTCCCTCCTTGTTAACACAAATTGAGGCCGACGCATAACAAGTGGCATGCATCGCTTGGGTATGCGTTCAAGTTGCAGAACAATTTTGGAGAGTTTTACTTGTACTAGGGGGAATAATCTTTGGCTTGTTAACACATACCAATTTAGGCTGATGAACTCCTCTGAGTTTATGGTCAACCTCGGCCCGGAGGTAAGCCACCTTAGTCACGCAGTCAGCAGTCTGGGTCAAACTAGTGGGAGCCTGAGTCCAAGATCCTCCCTTGCATTCACAGGGAGGGCCAAAAAGGTACTCCATGATGTTGGAAGGTGGAGGGCCAAAGCCTCCGTGTACAATCCTGTTCAGCAGAAGTGCCTTAAGTAGGATCCTCACACAGATTGTTGGCTGCATCTGAAAAAGAGGAAAACTTGTCCTCAGGGGGAGGGCCTCCATCCCCGTGTTGAGGTAAGCCATTAACCTGTTTAACCAGGCGTTCTGGTAACCATCTTGGGGCTGCTTGCTCTTCGTCCAAAACACAAGCTGAGCCTCGTCCACAGATGAGGACAGGACCTGGGCGTTTCCATTTATTTGTAAGAGGATTGTGCCACATAACAGGTGGGCGAACAGAATTGGACGAGGATTGCCTGTGTCAGTCTGCAGCCGAATGGCCTTCATTGTCTAGGGAAAGAAAAATAAGGGCAAATAATGCATGATTAAGGCGATGCCTGTGAGTGGTAAATACAAGTGCAGAAGCATTAATGCGGGTTAGCCAAGTCTTTAGGTAAGGTGGGCACGTTCCACAATGCCTGAGGCTTGTATGGAATTCCAGTAGTATGCCAAATTTGCGAGGTAGCACAAAACTGTTTAAATTTGGCACTGGTATATGCAGGACAATTATCTTTTTTTAATATGTATTGGTTTACCCATTACAGAAAACGCTGAAACAAGATGAGAAAGGACATCTTTGATAGCCTCTCCAGAATGTGGTGATGCGAAAATAAGGCCACTGAAGGTATCTACAGAAACGTGTACATATTTGGTTTTTCCAAATTCAGAAAAATGAGTAACATCCATTTGCCAAAACTGATTGGACAGTAATCTTCGGGGGTTAACTCCCAAATGTTGAATGGGGAGGGAGACAGGGCAACCAGGGCATGCTTTTACTATTTCTCGTGCGTGTTGCCTGGTAATTTTACATAGTTATCGAAGGTTCTGGGAATTTAGATGGTGAAGATTGTGTAACTCCGTGGCCTTTTGAGTGCAGCCAACAAAAATTGGAAAGATGAAACGAGTTGCTGCATCAGCTTTGGCATTACCTTGTGTTAGAGGGCTGGGAAGATCAGAGTGTGCCCTGCTGTGTCCTAAGAAAAATGGGTGGTGTCTGGCCTGAATTAGCTGCTGAAGCTGGTGAAACTGATGGGTGACATTGGAAGAAGCCTTAATGGTGGGTGAATTCTCAAGCAGGCGCACAGAATGAGCAATGTAGGCACTGTATGTATAAATATTAACAGGATTATCAAAAAATGTTTTAAAAACTTGTGTTATTGCAAACAATTCCACAAACTGTGCTGAATGATAGACAGTATAAAAGGTGTTAGGCTGGTTATTGACAACAAAGACTGCTCGGCCATTACTGGAACTGTCTGTAAAGACAGTAAGGGCTTGAGGAATGGGAGCCTTTTGAGTAATTTTGGCAAAAATAAATGGATGTAAGTGGACAAAATGTAAAAGGGCATCATTGGGTAGGTGGTTATCAATTGTTCCCAAAAAGCCTGATAAGGCAATACGCCATTCATCCTCCGTCTGTAGTAAAAATTGGATTTGGTCTTTAGTATATGAAATTAAAATATTATCATGGTCTTTGCCAAAATGTTGTCGAGATAGCAAACGACTTTTAAAAATAATAGAAGCTACCTGAGCAAGAAAAACAGTAATAACCTTGGAGAATGTGGTGGGTAAATGGACCCAAAGCAAAGACAGCCTTTATTTCTAAAATGTGTATTTCGTTGCCAAAATATTCCTGTGGGTGTATGAGGAGTGTGTAAAATAACCAGAACCAGAGGAAGGTTATAAGAATGTTCTGTAAAAAACTGTTTGGCAATGGCTTCTGTGACTTGGTTTAATGCCTGTCATGCCTCGGGAGTAAGTTTTTGAGGGGAGGAGGGGTGGGAATCACCTCTCAAAATATCATTAAGGGACAAAAGTACACAAGGTGGTAATTTTAAATATGTTTTTAGCCATTGAATATTCCCCAGAAATTTTTGAAAATCATTAAGGTTGTGAAGATGGTCCACCCATAGTGGTATCTTAGGAATTTGGATCTGATTATCTTGAAGTTTAAGGCCCAAATAGGTATAACAGTCCTGTGTTTTAACCTTATTAGGAGCTATCTGTTGTCCCAAGGAAGTGAGGATTTTGTAAATGTCCAAGTAACAATTATTAAGGTCATGGTTATTAGGTGCAGCAATTAACAAATCATCCATATAATGTAAAATATAAATTTGTGGCCATAGCTCTCTCACAGGGTCTACTGCTTGAGCAAGGTATTTTTGGCAAAGACTAGGGCTGTTGGCCATACCTTGGGGAAGAACCTTCCATTGAAATCTCTGCATAGAGCCCTGAAAATTAATGTGAGGGAGACTAAAGGCAAAATAGGGTCTATCCGCAGGATGTAAAGGAATGGTAAAAAAACAATCTTTTAACTCAATAATCATTTTACAACAGTTTTTGGGAATAGCCACTGGTGTGGGAATGCCTGGCTGTAGTGCTCTTATTGGGCACATAGCTTTATTAATGGCAAACAAATATTGTAAAAGGCACCACTTGCCTGATTTTTACTTGATAACAAAAATTGGAGTATTCGATGTTGAGGTTGAGGGCTCTACATGGCCGGCTGCCAGCTGTTCCTGCACTAACATGGAGGCAGCCTGCATATTTTCTTGGGTAAGTGGCCATTGATTCACCCACACAAGAGTCTGAGTTTCCCAAATAATTTTATCTCCATGGGGTACAGGAGAGTCAGAGACCGACACTAAAAATCCGAATACCCAAGTCCATATGTATTTGTTTTTTGTATGGGTTTTATTGGCTCAACCAGTCCTTGTCTCAGTCTCCCAAGGCCTGTACCAGGGACAAAATTTATATGAAGCATTTGATGAGTTACCATGGAATTGGGACTGGCATGAATAACTTCCATTTGACTCAAAATATCTTGGGCCCATAGGTTAACAGGGAGGTCAGGAACAACGAAAAGAGTGACAATTCCCTTATTACCCTCTTTATAAGTCCAGCTGAGAGCCGTAGAGCTGACCAGAGGATTTTTTGGCTGTCCTATCCCTTTAAGGTCAGTCAAGAATGAGGTGAGGGTCCAAGCTGATGGCCAATATTTTTGAGAAATAATTGTGTCATCAGCTCCAGTATCTAGAATTCCTTGGAATTCCTTTCCTTCAATAAGTAAGGAAATTGTGGGTCTTTTGTGAGAAACGGGTTGATCCAAATTTACATCAGAGCAGCCCAAGGAGGCAGTCCCCTGCGGTAGGTTTGGGCGGTGGAAGTGCCTCCTGGATTCAAGGGAAGGAGTATTAATTGTGCAAGACTTGTTCGTGCTGGGATGGCCACAACTCCATTAATAGCTGTGGCCAGTATTTTTTTTCTCCAGTGAAATCATTATTATTAATGCCATGGAAGACCTGAACACCATGTAAGTTAGTAGAGGCTCTCCCAAAAATAAGGGCACACATATGAGATTGAGGGGGACCCATAATTCCAGTGGGTATTATCTGGGGTCCTTGCATTGAGTCCAATATAGTATCGGTGGTGGCACAGAGGACCAATCCTGCGCTGCCTGGAGTGGCTAGTTGGAGGGAGGCAATTGTGGAGAAGAATTTTGAGGTAGGTTGGGAGTTTGGGAGGGAACAAATCTTATTGCCCCTGGGTTTGTCCTGGGGGATGTCGTGGCCCAGGGCTGGCCCCGCAGGGAGTTTCCCAAGAAGCAGGAAAAAATAGGCTGTCTGAGGGCATTTGTCTTAGATCTACACTCACTGGCCCAGTGATGACCTTTACCACATCTAGGGCAAAGGATAGCTTGGGGCGGTATAGCCCCAGTTGAAGGAGACGCTACTCCTAGGCTTTTTTTGCCTGTCGGACACTTGCGTGCAAAATGGCCAGGTTGTTTACAAGTAAAGCAAGTACGTGAGCCAGGATTGTGAAAGGTCTTGGTAAAGGTGGCACCTAGGGCAAGACCCATGGCATGGGCTGCACCTACCCCTGCATAGAGTCTAATAAAGTCAGAAAGTTTCCCTTTATCCTTATGTGGTTGAAGAACATCCTGACATGCCGGGTTGGCGTTTTCAAAGGCAAGATGTTTTACAAAAGCGCTTTTGCTTTCGCTTGGTCCAAGCAAGCATTCCACAGCTAGGTTAAGCCGGGGAACAAAGTCGCTATAAGGCTCGTCGGGCCCTTGTCAAATTTTTGCCAGGGAAGTGGTAGCCGAGGCTTTTGAGGGAGGTGTCTCCAAGCATGTAAGCCAGCCATCTGAATCTGCATCAAAAGTCCAGCAGGGAAATGTGCCTGTTTAGTTTTATTGTCAAAAGGCTCATTGCCCACTAGCTTAACATAAGTCCTGGATTTAGAGAAGGCCTTAGTTAAAATTTTTTGAGCAGTTTCCCGACAGTGCTCTTTGAAATCTGCATTCCATAACAGGAAGTCTCTGGCACTGAGGGTAGCTTGGTCTAAAAATTTCCAATCTTTGGGAGTAAGTCATTGTGTGCTGTGGCTTTCTAATAAAGCCAACGTGTAGGGTGCAATGGGGCCATATTGAGCACAAGCCTTTTTAAGTTTTTCAGGAAAATGCAGGCTTAATTTTTTGTAGACTCTGGGTTCCTGCCTGCCTAAGGCTGAACTCCTCATCCTCTGAGTCCTGATCTCCTTAATCCATTTCCCCTCTTCCTCCTCTTTATCCACGTCTAATTCTTTGACCTCAGCCTGGGCAGGCTTATCTATCAGACTGGTGGTGACTGGGAAGGCGAGCACAGGTCAATGGAGTGGCTTCGCCTTTGTATTAGACCACTGTAGGCCAGTTGCTTTGACTCCATACCTAAGGCTAATGAAGAGAGCTCAGAGTGAAGGGATCTTAATTCTTTTAAAGGTTGGATCTGTTCCTGTGTATGTTGAAAGGATGCTCACAAAGGAGCCAGTTTAGGCAAGGGAAGTGGGGAGAAAATATCGGGGGGGGGGCATTTGTTCCCTGAAGGGCCAGAGCACAAAAGGCAGGAGGGATATAGGAGGGAGGTGGATGTGTAAGTCCTATAAGCTGTGGCAGGGTCTTGAGAGGTGGAGGGTCTTCTGAATGGTAGCGAGCTGCTTCCTTCTCCAAGGTAGCCTCCTCTACAGGGGTCAATGAGTCTCCGGTATTTAAAACTGGATAAAGGCAGTTGGTAATCATTGGAGCCTTATTCATTAGGGTGGTATTTTGAGGGGGACCAGGAAGGTTCCCACGGTCCTGGGGAGCCTGAGAAGGGTCTATGTCTATACTAACTGATGGGCATGCCGAGGGGATATGAGAAGTATTTGCATAGTCTCTTTCCCAACCTTGACAACTTTTAAGGTACCATTGTCAAAGGGTGAACTTTTAAGAATTCTATTAATTAAGTTCCAGTAAGAAAAGGTGGGAACAGGCACTTTTTCTGTGCTAAAGGATTCATAATAATCTTTTAAACAGTCTCCTACTCTAAGCCATCTTTTACCATCAATGGTCCTTTCAAGAGGAAACCATGGACACTGCTCTCTTATGTGTGAAAAGAAAAAAAATTTAAGTCTTTTTTCTTATTACGCGCCCCCATGTCTGGAAGGACTCCTTGTAGCCTGACAAAAACAAATCATGTGACGAAACTGCTTGCCCCATGGTGGGTCAATCACCGTGTGTCATCCCCACCCTCCTCCTGGATCTGTCTCTCGGTGGTGTCTTCTGCGGTTATTGCAAGCTCCGCTTGACCAAATCTTCCAGGAGGACGGGGTCCCCCTCAATAAAAAGCTAGAGCCCCAGTCAGTGGGCGCCAGATGTCCCAGCCGGCAGGACACATCAACGTGGGCAGCGAACCTAGATAGGGAGGAATGAAGGGACAAGAGACAAGAGAGATGACAGCAAGACAGGAGTTCTGATCAAGCTGCAAACTTTTATTGTTCACACAGGGGTATTTGTATGCTGGATGTGGGAAATCTCTCTTATCGGCACTTCCTAGATGTCTTCACAAGGTGAGATAACCTCAGGAAGTTTCAGAAAGACAGATGGGCACAGGATGTCTCAGGGAGACAGATGGCTACAGGTTGTCTCCCAGACAGGATGTCTCCTGGTGGCTGTTTCTTGTAAGTGTCAGGCTATTCTTTGAAGGAGAATTCCTTCTACCTCTGACAGTCAGGGATTCAGTATTTCGAATAGAAAATTGGAAAATGAATCCAATGTGTATGCAAATATATGCTACCCAAAAGTCTTCCCACTCTCATTCAGAACAATGCCTTGACATTACCTTCACCCCAAGTAAGACACAATAAGAGGAGAAGAGTTAGAAAATCTGTGAATACACATCTGGAATGGAAAATGCTCAGTAGTTAACAACCTTGGAGGTGGTAGAGGTGTTTCGAAAAGTAAGGTACATGGTAAAAACTCCACAAACATGAAGCTCTCTTGGCCTAAAGACTTCTTGAGAAACTGCCTCTGAGGTTGGGCACTTGAAATATATGTTGTTGTCAGGAGTTTTAACTTCCTTTGTAGTGAGACCATCAAATCTGGGTCTGCTTCTGTGTGTCCTGGAGCACATGGTTTCTTTTTTTCCAATAAACATGAGGCAGCAGGGCTGAATTCTCTCTTTGTAGGTAATTTGTTGCCATTTGGGGGCAAAGTGTCTCCCAGTGTGGACTTTGAAGCCATTTGGTCTTCCTCTACTTTTCATGGTGTTTCTTGCAGCTACACTGGGAGTTTGGTATTTGCTTCATGAAATACGAGGAGGTCAACTAGGACAGAGTGCTGGAGGGAGTTCTGTCACGTGTGTTGGTTAAGGGTCTGCAGGAGAGTGCACCAACCAGGCTTCTATCCCACATAGCTTGCCCCCTTGACAATAGAAATCTGATTCTAAACATTGCCCTGAAACCTCTCCGTATAACAAGATGCCTATACATACAAGGGTATGGGGGCTGCACCATGTCAGTCACAAACCATTTGGAAGCCAATGGCAGATCCACATGACCCCATCACAGATGTTTTAACAAACACCTACACTCCACTGCTCTAGGCCGAATACTCATCAGGCTCCAAATTACTGGCATCTCTGTTCTACACGATTTTCATGAAACCCAGTCAATCAAGGCACTGTCTGGTACACTCATGATCATCTATAAGACATCCAAAGGTTCTCCACTGACACCTGTTCATGAGAATTTCAAAAATTTAATGGTATTTATCTAGCCTTTTTTCAAGGATGAAGTTTGAAGCACTGTGGGGTTTAATTCATTCAGGAACCATTAAATGGAGAGGAAGCTCATTTCAATGAAATCTCTGGAGAATTCTAACAGGCAATGCTTCCCAACGACAGGCTAAAAGGTCACATTAAGCCAGGCGTTTGAGGTCTACAATGTGTGATCCTTTTGTGTTTTGACTTGCAACTATGGCTGCCAATTCTTTAAGAATAAAATCATGTGATATCCTTCCTGAGATTCCCAGTGCTCTGTGGAAAGCCACCCTGCGCCTTGATCTCAGTTTCCAAGGGCGACTCTCATGTGTGGCCTCCTAAAATCCCATCACAATACATGGCAATACTTCTTTGAGGTCAGTTCCATAACTCAGTCTCTAAGGGGAATCACACCAGTGTTCAAGCCCAGGTGGCCTCAGTCATCTCTTCCAACGGCCACAAAAATGACCACAATTAAAAGCAAAACACTCCCACATGGCCCTCATCTTCTTCCATATAGACACTAATCATAACCTCAGGCTGTAGGTTTCCATGAGGGCCAAAGCCAAAGACAGTATCCAAAATAAGGTCCCTTTCTCCCATTTGCCTAAAGTCAGTGTGGCAGGGACACCCTTCCTGTGAACCAGGAGTGATCTAAGAGGCCTGCCCTTAATACTGCTCTGATTCTCCATTTTGTGGCCTAATGACTGTGGGGTTTAGATTCCTTATGTTAATTCGGGTCATGAGAAAACCCAAGCACCTATGGCCTAGCCTCTGTAGTGATTTGAAGAACTCATTTGACCCAAAGGATCACTATTCTCAAAGATGGAGGTCAGGAACCTTACAGAGGAAGGTGAGAGACTTCATCCACAATGACTGCTCTTTTGGCTATTTGGTTTTGGATGCACACATGGGATTTTTTTAGATCCATTAGGTGCTGAGAATCTAAGCCACATCCTCACACAGGGCCAAGAAGCTGATTCAGACACATCCCTTTCCAAAGCAATTAAGCCAAGAGCCAAAGGTGATGCCCATTCACTTCCATTTGAAAACTCTTCAGTCTTCACAAAGGGGTGGCCTGAGGCAAAGACCTTCCTGACATTCAGGGCAATAATACAATAGGTAAGCAAAAGGCCCAAAGCAGGGTTTCTCCACTGGGACTTTCCTGGTCACACTGATATCTGAGTTTTCTGAGATGCTCACCATTGCCTTCAGCTATCCAGTACATGGCCATGTCACAGAGCTTAAAGGTGGTACATATCTTGGACACAAAACCATGAGCCTATTCTGGAGTTTGGCCAAAATTCAGAAAGAAAAGAGTAACTTAGGAAGATATTAGGAGTGGCCGATCCATATGGCAAGCCGCAGACCATTCATAAATAGGACAGGATGAATGCTGGTAAGATTTCTACTAGATAGGACATATGTATTGATGCACTCTCTATTCTAATGTCTACAACCACGGACACAGTGGGATACACAGACATAGAAACACTCGCCTTGTCAAAAGACTTACTAGAAACATTTCACACCAAACCAAACAAAACGACTTTCCTACCTATTCTCAGAACATGAGACAAAATGACAAACCCACACCCACACCCACACCCACACCCACACAGACCCCCAAGTAGGTCTGTGAAAATATGGAGTGACCTTTGACTGGTGGGCCATAAAATATTCCCCCATAATGGGCTGTCCTGTCTCAGATCTGGTCTCCGTGTCCAACTCTGTGAAGCTGTTAGGAGCCAGCGGTGAGCCAGTACCTTCTTTCTCAGGAAAGGCCCCTCCTCAGACCTTCCTGGCATTAGGCTATCCTCACATCAGTAGGTACCAAGAAAGACTGTCTCTGTCCTTGGAAAATCCAAACAAGTTTGAACACTGGGACATGAACTGGGACTAGCTCTGGGTGCCTGACTTCCTGTATCCCAAGTTCAGAGAGTTCCTTCATCAAGGAAGTGAGGTGAGGTCACTTCCTTCAGGAACTAAATGAGGTCACTGCCTTGACAACAACTTTGTCCTAAAAGTTGCTTCTAAGAGTCCCATGAGATGGAGATGCACCTACTCGCTCTGACATTTTCACAAGTTAGAATGGTATATCAACCATAGGCACCCGGGAACAGCTCTCCACACAGGCCTGGTTTGGTCCATCTTCTCTACATTAAGATGAAAGATGCTGATTCAGACACATCCCTTCATCTTTACCAGGTTGTTTACCATGGAAGTTGACTTTTCCTCCCTCAGGTCCTTCATAGCTGCCTACATCTTCTCCATGGATCATTTCTGCATGGACCTTTGAGGTTCTCAGCAGGTGGAAGTTTCCCTACACTCCTGTATTGTAAGGCCAACTCTGTCCCTGCTTTTCTATAAAGTTAGATTGAGGGAACAGTGTATGGTTTGGGTAATAACAGGTTCGATTTTGTTAGGAATCATTCTGAGCGATGAATAATTTTATTGGGAACTTGTGATATTTATTAAATTATATTGGTAAAATATATGTATGAAAACAGAAATCTAGAATTTGAAGCCCAGAAGGGCATTGGGCCCATGATTGGGATACGTAGTGTTGAATTAGGTTCTGCACTGATGTCTCAGATAAATCCATTTACAATGGCATAGGACCTTGTACATTGGATGATTGAATGAGGAAGAGAACATCCACTCAAAAAGGGATAGTCGGTAGGATTAGGTAGATAGTCGCTAGGTTTAGGAAGAAGAGTGAGTACAGGATTTGGACGGAAATTTCTTTAGCAATATGGTTTCAGTTAGAGAGTGAATGTAAATGTCAGCACATATGAAAATTCAGTCACAATGATGAACTTTGAAAAATATGTAGAAAAGCAGATAATAATAGAGACTTTAAAAAATCTGGCAAAGTATAAAGTGAGTGATAGGATTAGACATTTTGTACACTGTTGAGTTTGAATATATAATCTTAAGAAGAAACAAATATGCAGTGACCATTAGGATTGACATTTGAGAGCATTAGGAAACCTGGACATGGATGCTTTTAGTAATCCATGTTCACTTTCCTTTTAGGCTTTGGTACAATCATAAGTGTGACCTTTGCATTTTTTGTCCAGAATATTACTGTCATAGAATGTATATGTGGATCAGGTGACATGAGCATTTCTTCAAGCATTTCTGGGAGTAAGGTTTTCAAGACCTATAAATTAGTATTGGGGGTACAAAGAGGTGTACCCTGTGTCCATGAATATAGACATAATGCATGAATAGACCACATTTTGAATAAATAATTTAACTGTTCCCACTTTAAATAATGCATTGAATTAATATATGAAATATTATAAGAAATCTTGTATTGATATAATATCATTCATTTCAACCAGTAATACATCTAAATGTAATATTAGGGTTATGGATTATCATGAAAGGTGTGTGAGTATTGCTTCAAAAGTGATCCTAGAAATCGAAAATAATGTGTTTGGAAAGAAGTCTCATAAAAAGACCAGTCAAGAAACATGGAGGAATACATGTGATCTGAAGAAGAAAATGATTGAATGTGAAACAAATGCCTATAAACTTGCGAACTTGTGGATGAAATATATATCCCATGATGTGAATAAATTGAAGAAATAGTAATGTACCAGTGTTGAATAAAACGAACATCCAAATACACATCATGTCCCATAGGAATCTACTTGAATTGATGTTAAACTAGGTCAGCTACTGTAGAAATATTAGGATTTGTATGCACCATTCACTAAAGTTAGTTTTCAGTACTAAGAAACAAATATGTATATCAGGATAATGAATATTTTGAGAATACTCTTGAGAAAATTTGATTATAAATCCACATACTTGAATATGAATGAGTTAAGGGAGTTTATAATAAGACACATATTTCATATTTTGAAAAATCTGGAGAATATATATATATATATATATATATATATATATATATATATATATACACATACACACACACAAACACACACGGACATTAAAAATACCATAATATATGCTATAGGAAATTCACCATGAAATTTATATCATCCAGAGATCCAAAAATATTTATTTTATTTAACATGGATTTATGTATAATGTTGTTCAACTAGGAAGCTCACGCATAGGTTGAATTTTTAGTTCTAAAGCGCTTAGGAGGAGTGATCTCTTAAAATTTGTACCTGCCAAGTCAGCCACTTCACAAGAATGTACGTGTGGTATCAGGTAAGATTCTATAATTGCATGTAAAAATACATGTGCTGAATAGGCTACAGAGACAGGGAAACAGGAATTCACATATTTGTTAACTTTAAAACACATGGAGAAATATTTTAACAAATAATTGACTAGATTTATAACTCCTACCCTAAATAATGCAAAAGGCAATTCCACTATACACCATGCCTTCTCTGAACTGCTTGCATTTCTATTTTTTTGGTTTATTTTTCTCCACCTTATTAGGATTAGTTGTCAGAGTCTAGTAGGGTAGATGTTAGTGTGAGGTATTCAGTATTTTGAAAGGAAAATTGGAAAATGAATCCAATGTGTATGCAAATATGTGATACACAAAAATCTTCCCACTCTCATCCAGAACAATGCCTTGACATTACAATCGCCCAGATTAAGACACAATTAGAAGAGAAGAGTTAGAAAATCTGTGAATAAATATCTGGAATGGAATATGCTCAGGAGTTCACAACCTTGGAGGAGGTAGAGGAGATTCCAAAAGTAAGGGACAGTGTAATCATTCCAAAAACATGGAGCTCTGCTGGCCTAAAGACTTCTTGAGAAACTGCCTCTGAGGTTGGGCACTTGGAATATATGTTGTTGTCGGGAGCTTCAGCTTCGTTTGTAGTGAGACCATCAAATCAGGGTCTTCATCTATGTGACCTGAAGGACATGGTTTCTTATTTTCCACTGAACATGAGTCAGCAGTGCTGAATACTCTCTTTGTAGGTAAACTGTGGACACGGGGGGCTAAGTGTATCCACATGGGCCTGTGAAGCTATTTGGTCATTCTCCACTTTTCGTGTTGTTTCTTGGTGCTGCACTGGGATTTTGGTATTTGTTTCACGAAATACAAAGAATTCAACTGTTACTCTGTGCGTGAGGGAGTTCTGTCACGTGTGGTGGGTCAGGGTCTGCAGGAGAATGCACCAAACAGGCTTATATCCCACATAGTTGCCCCCTTGACCATAGCAACCTGATTCTTAATATTTCCCTAAAACCTCTGCATATAACAAGATGCCTTTACATTGAAGGGACTGCTGGCTGCACCATATCAGTCACAAGCAATTTGGAAGCCAAAGGCAGATCCACATGACCACACCGCAGATGTTTTATCACACACCTGCCCACCACTGCTCTAGGCCCACTCCTCAGGAGGCTCCAACTTCCTGGCATCTCTGTTCTGCACAATTTTTATGAAAACCAGTCAATCAAGGCACTGACTGTTATTCTCATGATCAGCCACAAGATATTCAAAGAATCTCCAGTGCCAACTTGTCACGGGAATTTTAAAAATTTCATGATATATTGACCTAGCCAATTTTCAAGGATGAAGTTGGAGGCATTCTGGAACTATTAAATGGTGAGGAAGCTCATTTCAATGAAATATCTGGAGATGTCTCACAGGAAAGGCTTCCCAAAGAGTGGCCAAAAGGTCACATGAATCCTTGAAAATTGAGGTCTACAATGTGAGGTCCATGTGTGTTTTGACTCTCAACAATGGTTGCCAAGTTTTTCAGAATAAAATCATGTGATATCCTGGCTGAGATTTCCAGTGCTCTGTGAATAGCTACCCTGGGCCTAGATCTCATTTTCCAAGGGCGACTATCGTGCGTGGCCTCCTAAAATTCCAACACTATTCATGGCAATACTTCTCTGAGTTCAGTACGAGAACTCAGTCTTTATGCGGAATCCCACCAAAGTTCAAGCCAAGGTGGACCATGTCATCTCTACTAACCGCCACAAAAATGACTACAATTAAAACCAAAACACTCCCACATGGCCCTCATTTTCTTCCATACAGACACTCATCATAACCTCTGGCTGGAGGTTTCCGTGAGGGGTGCAGCCCAAGACAGTGTCCAAAATAAGCTCCCTTGCCCCTCATTTGCCTAAAGTCAGGGTGGCCTGGACACCCTTCCTGTGAACTAAGAGTGATCAAATAGGCCTGCCGTTTATTTTGCTCTGCTTCTTAAATTTGAGGCCTACTGATGGTGGGATTTAGATTCTTCATGTGAATTGGAGTCATGAGAAAACCCAGTCACCTATGGGCTAGAATCTGCATGGCTTTGAAGAACTTATTTGACCCAAAGGAGCCCTATTCTCACTTGATGGAGGTCAGGAACCTTACCAAGGAAGGAGAGAGACTTCATCCACAATGATTGCTCTTTTGGACATTTTGCTTTTGGATGCATACATGGGATCTCTCTTTAGATCCATCAGGTTCAGAGAATCTAAGCCACAGAATTACACAAGGTCAAGGGGCAACAGAACAATAGGTAAGGAAAAGGCCCAAAGCATGGTTTCTCCACTGAGTCTTTACTGGTCACACTGATATCTGAGTTTTCTGAGATGCTCGCCATGCCCTTCATTTAACCAATACATGGCCGTGTCACAGAGCTTGGAGGTGGTACATATCTTGGACACAAAACCATGAGCCTATTCTGGAGAGTGGCCAGAATTCAGGAAGCAAACAGTAACTTAGGAAGATAGCAGGTGTTGCCGATCCATAAGGCAAGATGCAGTCCATTCATAAATTGGGAAGGATGAATGCTGGGAAGCTTTCTACTAGACAAGACTCATCCATTGATGCATTCTCTTTGCTAATGTCTACAACCACGGACACAGTGAGATACACAGACATAGAAACACTCGCCTTTTCATACGACTTTCTGGAAACACTTTACTTCAAACCAAACAAACCGACTTTCGGACATATTCTCAGAGCATGAGAAAAAAACCACAAACCCACACCCACAGCCAGATAAGCACCTCCTTCCTCCAAGTAGGTTTGTGACTATCCGGAGTGTTCTCTGACTGATAGGCCATACTATGTTCCCCCAAAATAGCCTCTCCTATCTCACATCTGGTGTCCATGGGCAATTCTGTGAAGTTGTCAGGAGCCAGCAGTGAGCCACTACCTTCTTTGTCAGGAAAGGCCCCTCTTCAGAGCTTTCCTGTCATTTGTCCATCCTCACACCAGTAAATACCAAGAAAGACTGACTTTGTCCTTGTTAAATCAAACAAGTGAGACCACTAGGCCTCGGACTGAGACAGGCTCTAGATGCCTGGCTTCCTGGATCCCAAGTTCAGAAAGTGCCATCACCAAAAAAGTGAGGTGAGGTAACTTCTTTCAGGAACTGAATGAGGTTACTGCCTTGGCAACCAGTTTGTCCTAACACATGCATCCAAGGTTCCCATGACATGTAGGCTGACCGTATTTCTGTGACACTTTCACAAGTTAGAATGGTATATCAACCATAGGCACCCGGGAACAGCTCTCCACACAGGCCTCATTTGGTCCATCTTATCTACATTAAGAAGAGAGAGGCTGATTCAGACAAAAGCCTTCATCCTGACCACGTTGTTTGCCATGGAAGATGACTTTTGATCTCTCAGGACCTTCATACCTGCCTACATCTTCTCCAGGGATCAATTCTGAATGGACCTTTGAGGTTCTCAGCAGGTGGACAATCCCCTACTTTCCTGTATTGTAAGACCAACTCTGTCCCTGCTCTTTTATAAAGGTAGATTGAGGGAACAGTTTATGGTTAGGGTTAATTACATGTTTGTTTTGGGTTAGGAACAATTTTGCTGGATGAATAATGGTATTGGGAATCTGTGATATACATAAGAATATAGAGTTGAAAAATATGTATGAAAACAGAAATTTGGTAAGATTTAAAGTCCATATTGGCATTGGGCCTTTGATTGGGATACTTAGCTTTGAATTACGTTCTGCAGTGATGTCTCAGATAAATCGATAATCAATGACATAGGACCTTGTACCTTGGATGATAGATTGTAGAAAAGAACATCCACTCAAACAGGGATAGTCCATAGGATTAGGAAGATAGTCAGTAGGTTTTGCAAGAAGTGTGAGTACAGGATATGGACCAAAAGTTCTTTATCAATAGGGTTTCGGTAATAGAATGAATGTCAATGTCAGCACATGTGAAGAGTCAGTCACATAGGTAAACTGGGGAAAATACGTAGGAAAGGAAACATCAATAGAGACAGTAGGAAATCAGGCAAAGTATAAAGTGAGTGATAGGATTAGACATTTTAACAGGGTTGATATTCGCTATATAATCTTCAAAGAAACAAATATGTAGTCACCAATAGGATGGACATTTGAGAGAATTAGGCAACCTAGACATCAATGTTTTTAGTAATCCATGCTCCCATTCAATTTAGGCTTTTGTACAAACATATGTGTGATCTTTGCATTTTGTATCCAAAATAGTACTGTGATAAAATGTATACGTAGATCAGGTGACATAAGTATTTTTTCCACCATTTCAGGGAGCAATATTTTGAAGATGTATAAATTAGTATTGTGGGTACAAAGAGGTGTACCCTGTGTCTATGAATATAGAGATAATGCATGAATAGATGATACTGTGGATAAATAATATAACTGATTCCACTTTAAATAATGGATTAAATTGATATCTTAAAATATATAAGAAATCTTATATTGATACACAGTCATTCATTCCTATCAGTTATACATCTAATGGTAATATTAGGGTTATGGTTTGTCATTAAGGGTGTGTGAGTTTTGCTTCAAAAGTAATTATGGAAATCGAAAATAATGTGTTTGTAAAGAAGTCTCATGAAGAGACTAGTTAAGAAACATGGAGGAATGCATGTGTTCTGAAGCAGGAAGTAATTGAAAGTGAAACAAATTGATATAAATTAGCGAACTTGTGGATGAAATATATATCCTATGATGTGCATAAAATGAAGAAATAGTAATGTACCAGTGTTGAAAAAAAATGAACATCAAAATACATGTCATGTCCCATAGGAATCTACTTGCATTGATCTTAAACTTGGTCAGTAACTGTAGAAATATTAGGATTTGTATGCGTCATTCACTGAAGTTAGTTTTCAGTACTAGGAAACAAATAAGTATTTCAGGTGGATGAATATTTCTGAGAATAATCTTGTGAAAAGTTGATAATAAAGCCACATACATGAACATGAATAAATTTAGGGAGTGTATAATAAGACACATATATTTCATTTTTTCAAAAATCTGGAGAGTGTATATATATATACACACACACACACACACTCACACAGGCATTAAAAAGTAGCAATATATATGCCAATCAAAATTTATCATGAAATATATATAATCCACACATCCCAAAATATACTTTTTACTGAACATGGATTTATATATAATTTTATTCAGCTAGGAAGGTCACCAATAGTTTGAATTTTCAGTTCCAACAGCATTAAGAGGAGTGATCTCTTTTCACAATTTGCATCTGCCAAGTCAGCAACCTGTCAAGTATGTACATGTGATACCAGGTAGGATTCTATATGTGCATATAAAAACACATGTGCTGAATAGGCCACAGAGAAAGGGAGAGAGGAATTCAAATATTTGTTAAATTTAAAAACACATGGAGAACTGTTTTAATTAAAAATTGACTAGATTTATAATTCCTACCCTATATAATGCAAAAGGCAAGTCCAATTATACAACATGACTCCTCTGAACTGCTTGTATTTCTATTCTGTTTTGGTTATTATTCTCCATCATGTTAGGATTAGTAGTCAGAGTCTAGTGGGGTATGTGTTAGTGTCCAAAATAAGCTCTCTTACCCCTAATTTGCCTAAAGTCATGGGGGCCTGGACACCCTGCATTTGAAGCAGGAGTGATAAAATAGGACTGCAGTTAATACTGCTCTGCTTCTCCATTTTGAAGCCTACTGCCTGTCAGGTATAGATTCTTTATGTGATTTGGAATAATGAGAAAACCCAAGCACTTCTTTAGGGCTTTGAAGATTTCATTTGACCCAAAGGATCCCTATTCTCACTTGATGTAGGTCAGGAACCTAACAAAGGAAGGCAAGACACTTCATCTACCATTACGGATCTTTTTGCCATTTTGGTTTGGATGCACTCATGGGATCTTTCTTTAGATCCATCAGGTGCTGAGAATCTAAGCCACAACCTCACACAGGTCCAAGAGGCTGATTAAGACACATCCCTTTCCAAAGAAATTAAGCAAAGAGCCACAGGAGATGGCCATTCATTTTCATTTGAAAACTGTTTTCTTCAGGCTTCACAAAGAGGTGGCCTGAGGCAAAGACCTTCCTGACATTCAGGGCAACAGAAACATACGTAAGAGAATGGCCCAAAGCAGGGTTTCTCCACTGAGAATTTCCTGGTCACACTGATATCTGAGTTTTCTGAGATGTTCCCATTCCTTACCGCTATCCAGTACATGGGCATGTCACAGAGCTTGGAGGTGGTACATATCTTGGACACAAAACCATGAGCCTATTCTGCAGAGTGGCCAGAATTCAGGAAGAAAACAGAAACTTAGGAAGATAGTAGGTGTTGTCCATCCATAAGGCAAGCTGCAGTTCATTCATAAATTGGGCAGGATGAATGCTGGGAAGCTTTCTACTAGACAGGACATATCCATTGATGCATTCTCTTTTCTAATGTCTACAACCACGGAAACAGTGGGATACACAGATATAGAATCACTCACCTTGTCAAAAAACTTACTAGAAACAGTCTATTCCAAACCAAACAAACTGTCTTTCCTACCTATTCTCAGAATATGAGACAAACCACAAACTGACACTCACACTCACAAAGGCATCTCCTTCCCGCAAGTATGTCTCTGACTATCTGCAGTGTCCTCTGTCTGTTGGGCCATATTATGTTCCAATGAAATGTCCTGTCATGTCTCAGATCTGTCTCCTTTGCCAACTCTGTGAAGTTCTCAGGAGCCAGCGGTGAGCCACTACCTGCTTTCTCAGGAAAGGCCCCTCTTCAGATCTGTCCTGGCATTTGGCAATCCTCACATCAGTAGATACCAAGAAATACTGACTCTGTCCTTGGTACATCCAAACAAGTGAGCCCACTGGGATTGGGACTGGGACTGGCTCTGGGAGCCTGGCATCTTGGATTCCAAGTTCAGAGAGTTACATCACCAAGGAAGTGAGGTAGGTCACTTTCTTCAGGAACTGCATGAGGTCACTACCTTGGCAATCACTTTGATTTAACATTTGCTTCCAAGGGTCCCATGAGATAGAGGCTGCCCCTACTTTTTCGGTGACA
This sequence comes from Callospermophilus lateralis, assembly GCF_048772815.1. NCBI lineage: Eukaryota > Metazoa > Chordata > Mammalia > Rodentia > Sciuridae > Callospermophilus > Callospermophilus lateralis. The sequence goes on along the minus strand of NW_027512661.1, from coordinate 387,103 downwards.
ATTTCACAAGATAGAATGGTATATCAAACATAGGCGCCTGGGAACATCTCCCCACACAGGCCTGGTTTGGTCCATCTTCTCTACATTTAGAATAGAGAGACTGATTCAGACACATCCCTTCATCCTGACAAGGGGGTTTGCCATGCAAGATGACTTTTGCTCTCTCAACTCCTTCATAGCTGCCTACATCTTCTCCAGGGATCATTTCTGCATGGACCTTTGAGGATCTCAGCAGGTTTAAGAACCCCTACATTCCTGTATTGTAAAAGCAACTCTGTCCCTGCTCTTCTGTAAAGTTTGATTGAGGGAAGAGTGTATGGTTACGGTTAATAAAAGTTCGATTTGAATCATTCTGCGGGATGAATAAAGGTAATGGGAACCTGTAATATTTACAAAAATGTAAAAGTGAAATATAAGAATGAAAACAGTAATCTAGGTAAGATTTGAAGCCCAGAAGGGCATTGGGCCCTTGATTGGGATACTTAGCTTTGAATTATGTTCTGCAGAAATGTCTCAGATAAATCGATGTTCAATGGCATAGGACTTTGTACCTTGAATGATGGAATGTCAAAGAGAACTTCTAGACAAAAAGGGATAGTCGGTATTATTAGAAAGATAGTCGGTAGGTTTAGAACGAAGAGTGAGTATAGCATTTGGACCAAAAGTTCTTTAGCAATAGGGCTTCTGGTAGAGATTGAATGTAAATGTGAGCACATGTGAAGAGTCAGTCACAGTGATAATCTGGGGAAAATATGTAGGAAAGCAGATATCAATAGAGACATTAGGAAATCAGGCAAATGATAAAGTGAGTGATAAGATTAGACATTTTCAAGGGGCTTGAGGTTGAATATATAATCTTAGGAAGAAACAAATATGTAGTCAAGAATAGGATTCACATTTGAGAGCATTAGGCAACCTGGACATGGATGTTTTTAGTAATCCATCTTCACTTTCCATTTAGGTTTGGTAAAATCATAAGTGTCACCTTTGCTGTTTGTGTCCAGAATATTACTGTGATAAAATGTATATGTAAATAAGGTGACATGTGCATTTTTTCCACCATTTCTGGGAGCAATATTTTGAAGACGTATAAATTAGTATTGGGGGTACAAAGAGGTGTACCCTGTGTCTATGAATATAGAGATAATGCATGAAAAGACCATACTGTGAATAAATAATATAACTGGTTCCACTTTAAATAATGGATTTAATTGATATCTGAAACTAAGTAAGAAATCTTATATTGATATACAATCATTCATTCCAGCTAGTTGTACATCTAATGGTAATATTAGGGTTTGGTTTATCATACGGGTGTGTGAGTTTCGCTTCAAATGTGACAATGGAAATCGACAATAATGTGTTTGGAAAGAAGTCTCATGAAAAGAGCAGTCAAGAAACATAAGAAATACATGTGTTCTGAAGCAGGAAGTCACTGAAAGTGAAACAAATGCGTATAAATTAGCGAACTTGTGGATGAAATATATATCCTATGATGTGCATAAACTGAAGAAATAGTAATGTTCCAGTGTTGAATAAAAATGAATGTCAAAATACACATCATGTCCCATAGGAATCTGCTAGCCTTGATATTAAATTGGGTCAGTTACTATAGAAATATTAGATTTTTTTTTTGGTGTTATAATAGAATTTATTTTACCACTAGCATGCCACAGAATGTTGAGGAAAGAGCAATGGATTTTTAGTTATTGCACTAATAATCTAACATTTAATGACTCTTTTGGATAGTCTAGAAATTACATAAGGCTATGTTACATAATTTTTTTTTTAATTTAACATTCATAAAAGCTTGGAGTTTTGCTAATATTTCTACTTTTTTATTTTTTATTTTTTCAGTTGTGATTGACCTTCATTTTGTTTATTTGTATGTGGTGCTAAGAATAGAATCCAGTGTCCCACACATGCTAGAAAAGCATGTTACCACTGAACCACAAACCCAGCCCCTCCACTTTTATCTTTACATCGAACACGCCTCTCCCTCATCTTTACTCACTTTCTTCCTCATTTTCCCCCTTCTCTCTCTTCCTTTTTCGTTTTCCTTTCATATCTGTTTTTCTCTCATGTCATTACAAACAGTAGTATGCTATGAAATTTAAATTTAAGACTGTTTTTTATAGTCATTGTTTTTTTCTTGAGAAAATTTAATAATTATAATCACCTGATAGATATATTAAAATACATTTTTATACATATGTATCTATATTCATGCATATGCATTACATATTATATATATATATATATATATATATATATATATATATATATATATATATACATATATATTTAAAAGTACTTTGATTAGCCTGTTAAAAATAATATAGACCAAAACTTTCTTAATTCTCAAGCCTTCCAGAATTAACATCTTACAGTGAAAATCAAATAAACATATTTAAATAAACAGGTATCATTCTTTTTTATCAAAACTGATAATTTAAGGTTTTATATCACATTAAGCTGTAATACAGCATATTAAATCTTATGAATTAAAAAAAAAGTTTTTTGAATTACCTATTATTTAAGGACCATATGCACTGACATTTTAAATGGCTTTCTTGTGATTTTAATTTCTATCAATTGTGTATTAATTGCCAAATCCTTATTTTAGTACTTTTCATATTCATAATTGATATGAAGTCAATTGTTTAATTCTTCTTGTAAGTAATTACTTATTACAGTAGGGACATATTAATAATTCTAAATCTGTATAAGAAAATAGTACAAAGATATTTTCATGCAAAATTAAGAATAATTGCGTGCTCTAAATGTCTGATTGTTGATACATATAACAAAGAGCTTTTGATCAGTCTCTTCCCCAGTAAAACATAAAATGCAAAGATATTGTTGGGTATATACTTACAAATAAAGATAAAGAAAATACACATTATCAGCTAGAAACTATTAAATAAAAGGTGAAAACAACAATCCAACAGATTGTACGAATTTGTCAGATGAGGTAGTATTCTGGAAGAATAGCCTAAGACTAGACCTGGTCCATGACAAAATATTCACGAAAAAAATAAAATTTGAAAAATATAGGAAATGCTATGAATTTTTCAAGAAGGTAGGTGAATTATCCTTTAATCTCAATTTATGTGCATTTTCAAAAGCCAATTTCCTGGTAAAATAAATTTGTGATAGTTACAACTAAACAAAACAAAGTTTTCCTTAGCAAAATGAATGCATCTCAACCCATTTTTAGCTGATTTCTTCCCACTCAATTTTAAACCGTTATTTATTTATTTATTTCTATTGGTTGTTCCAAACATTACAAAGCTCATGATATATCATCTTTGATACATTTGACTCAATTGGGTTATGAACTCCCATTTTTTCCCCAAATATGAATTGCAGAATCACGTTGGTTACACATTCACATTTTTACATAATAGCATATTAGTGACTGTTGTATTCTGCGACCTTTCCTATCCCCCAATATCTCCCCTCCCCTCCCCTCCCATCTTCCCTCTCTACCTCATCTGCTGTTGTTCAATTCTCTCCACTGTTTCCCCCCCATTTCCCCTCAAATCCTCTTATATGTAATTTTGTGTAACATTGAGGGTCTCCTACTATTCCCATATGCTTTCCCTTCTCTCTCCCTTTCTCTCCCCCCACTCGTCTTTGTTTAATGTTAAACTTTTCCTCATGCTCTTCCTCGATGTTCTTTTCTTAGTTGCTATTTTAATATCAAAGAAGACATTTGGCATTTGTTTTTTAAGGATTGGCTAGCTTCGCCTAGCATAATCTGCTCTAATGCCATCCATTTCCCTGCAAATTCTATGATTTTGTCATTTTTTAATGAAGAGTAATACTCCATTTTGTATAAAAGCCACATTTTTTTTTTATCCATTCATCTATTGAAGGGCATCTAGGTTGGTTCCACAGTCTAGCTATTGTGAATTGTGCAGCTATGATCATTGATGTGGCAGTATCTCTATAGTACGCTCTTTTAAGATCCTCAGGAAATAGTCCGAGAAGGGTGATAGCTGGGTCAAATGGTGGATCCATTCCCAGCTTTCCCAGGTATCACCATAGTACTTTCCAAATTGGCCTCACCAATTTGCAGTCCCACCAGCAGTGTACAAGTGTACCCTTTTCCCCACATTCTCACCAACACTTACTTTGTTCGACTTCATAATGGCTGCCGATCTTACTGGAGTGAGATGGAATCTTAGGGTGGTTTTGATTTGCATTTCTCTGTCTGCTAGAGATGGTGAGCATTTTTTCATGTACTTGTTCATTGATTGAATGTCCTCCTCTGTAAAGTGTCTGTTCAGGTCCTTGGCCCATTTGTTGATTGGGTTATTTGTTATCTTATTGTTTAATTTTTTGAGTTTTTTGTATATTTTGGATATTAGGGCTCTATCTGAAGTGTGAGGGGTAAAAATTTGTTCCCAGGATGTAGGCTCTCTATTTACCTCTCTTATTGTTTCTCTTGCTGAGAAAAAAAACAATTTAGTTTAAGTAAGTCCCATTTGTTTATTCTTGTTATTAACTCTTGGGCTATGGGCATCCTATTAAAGAATGTGGAGCCCGTCCCCACAGTATGTAGATCGTAGCCAACTTTTTCTTCTATTAGACACAGTGTCTCTGATTTGATATCTACCTCCTGGATCCATTTTGAGTTAACTTTTGTGCATGGTGAGAGAAAGGGATTCAGTTTCATTATGTTGCATATGGATTTCCAATTTTCCCAGCACCATTTGTTGAAGATGCTATCTTTCCTCCATTGCATGTTTTTAGCCCCTTTATCAAATATAAGAAAGTTGTAATTTTGTGGATTGGTTTCTGTGTCCTCTATTCTATACGATTGGTCCAGCTGCCTGTTTTGGTACCAGTACCACGATGTTTTTATTACTATTGCTTTGTAGTACAGTTTGAACTCTTGTATCGCTATACCTCCAGATTCACACTTCCTGCTTTGAATTGCTTTTGGTATTCAGGGTCTTTTGTTTTTCCATATGAATTTCATGATTGCTTTATCATTTCTACAAGAAATGCTGTTGGGATTTTTATTGGCACCGATTTAAACCTGTAGAGAACTTTGGGTAATAACAACATTTTGATGATGTTAGTTCTACCTATCCATGAACAGGGTACATTTTTCCATCTTCTAAGATCTTCTTCTATCTCTTTCCTTAGGGTTCTGTAGTTTTCATTATATAAATCTTTCACCTCTTTCGTTAGGATGATTCCCAAGTATCTTATTTTCTTTGTGGATATAGTGAATGGAGTGGTTTTCCTCATTTCCATTTCAGAAGTTTTGCTGCTGATATACAGGAATGCCTTTGATTAATGCGTGTTGACTTTATATCTTGCCACTTTGCTGAATTCATTTATTAACTCTGGCAGTTGCTTTGTAGACCCTTTTGAGTCTGTTAAATATATTATCATGTCATCTGCAAATAGCGATAATTTACGTTCTTCTTTTCCTATTTTTATGTCTTTAATTTCTTTTGTCTGTCTAATTGCTCTGGCTAGTATTTCAAGAACTAAATCGAATAGAAGTGGTGATAGAGGGCATCCCTGTCTTGTTCCAGATTTTAGAGGGAATGCCCTCAGTTTTTCTCCATTTACGATGATGCTAGCCTGAGGATTAGCATATATAGCTTTTACAATGTTGAGGTAACTCAACATTGTTATCCTAGTTTTTTTAGTGTTTTGAACATAAAGGGAGGCTGAACGTTGTCGAATGTTTTTTCTGCATCTATCAAGATGATCATATGGTTCGTGTCTTTAAGTCTATTGATGTGGTGAATAGCATTTATTGATTTCCGTATATTGAACTAGCCTTGCTTCCCTGGGATGAATCCTACTTGATCATGGTGCACAATTTTTTGATATGCTTTTTTATTACATTCACCAGGATTTTATTGAGAATGTTTGCATCCTAGTTCATTAGAGACATTGGTCTGTAGTTTTCTTTCTTTGAAGTGTTTTTGTCTGGTTTTGGGATCAGGGTGATTTTGGCCTCATAGAATGAATTTGAAAGAGCACCTTCTTTTTCTATTTCTTGAAATAGCTTGAAAAGTATTGGTATTAATTCTTCTTTTAAGGTTTTGTAGAGCTCCGCTCTATAACCATCCGCTCCAGGGCTTTTTTTGGTTGGTAGTCTTTTGATGGCTTCTTATATTTCTTCCTTTGTTATTGGTCTGTTTAAATTGTGTGTGTCTTCCTGACTCAATCTGGGCACATCGTATGACTTAGGAAATTTATTGATATCTTCCCTATCTTCTATTTCATTTGAATATAGGGTTTCAAAATACTTTCTAATTATCTTCTGTATTTCTGTAGTGTCTGTTGTGATAATGCCTTTTTCATGCCGTATGTTAGTAATTTGAATTCTCTTTCTTCTTCTCTTCGTTAGCATGGCTAAGGGCCTGTCAATCTTATTTATGTTTTCAAAGAACCAACTTTTAGTTTTATCAATTTTTTCAATGTTTTTTTTTTGTTTCAATTTCGTTGATTTCTGCTCTAATTTCAATTATTTCTTGTCTTCTACTACATTTGCTGTTGTTTTCCTTTTCTTTTTCTAGGTTTTTGAGGTGTAGTGTGAGTTCATTTATTTGTTTTTTTTTTTTTTTTTGAGGAAAGAACTCCAAGAAATGAATTTCCCTCTTAAAACTGCTTTCATTGTGTCCTATAGATTCCAGTATGTTGTGTCTGTATAGTCATTTGTCTCTAAGAATTTTTTATATCCTCCTTCATGTCTTCTGTAACCCATTGAACATTCAGTAGAATATTGTTCATTTTTCCATATGATGTAGGATTTTTCCTTCCTTCTTTTATCATTGATTTCCAGTTTCATTCCAATATGATCAGATATGGTGCATGGTATTATCTCCACGCCTTTATATTTACTAAGGGTTGCCCTATGGCATAATATATGATCTATCTTTGAGTAGGATCCTTGTGCTGCTGAGAAGAACGTGTATCCACGTTCTGCATGTTGGCTATCTTCATAATTCTATGTCTTGGAGTTGGTCTATTATGGTTTTGAATGTTTGAGGTCATGTAGGCTTCAAGGATTTGGCAATCCATTCCATCTTTCATCTCTGGGAAGTTTTCTAGAATTATTTCATTTAATATGTTGTCCATTCCTTTGGTTTGAATCTCTATGCCTTCTTCTATCCTAATGACTCTCAAATTTGTTTTTTTATGACATCCCATATCTCTTAAATAGATTGCTCATGGGATATAAGCATCTTTTCTGTGTTGACTATATTCTTTTCAAGTTGATAAACTTTGTATTCATTATCTGATCTTCTGACTTCTACTTGATCTAGTCTATTTACAATATTCTCGTTTGAATTTTTAATGTGGTTTATATTTTTCTGCATTCCTAGGATTACTGTTTGATTTTTTTTAAGATCTCTGTCTTTTGGTGAAGCTCGTTCTTTGCCATTTGAATTTGTTTGTTTAATTCATTTTCAAAATATTCTTTTATTGCTTGGACTTGCTGACTCATGTCTTCTATAATATTTCTTTCCATCTGAGTTAGGGATGCATTGAGTTTTTTCCCTATATCTGTTTCTGATGATTCTAGGTCCTCCTGTAAAATTCAGTTGTCCGGCATTATTTGTACACCTTTTTCCCTTGTTTTTTCATGAAGTTCACATTACTTTCCAGCTCCATTTGATTGCTGTGTTTCTGCTCTCTTCTATATATTTGTTTTGGTTTTATATATCTCTATTGACTCTCCTTTGTGTTGGTAGACTGTGAATGCTAAAGTGGATTCCACTGGGAAGGAATTCCGACGGCCGAGCTCCAGTGATGTCACCTCTCTGCTATGGTGGGCCCCAGGCTCTTTGCCCGGGTGTTCGCATGGGGGTGTGGGACTGTACTGTCTCTGTTTGGTTTCAGCTCCCGGTCGCCGGCGTGCAGGTGGTCACAAGCTGTCCAGTCGCGCAGTCAGCTGGTGGGCTGTCACCGGCGGTTGTGCGATCTCTAGCCACCCATTAGGGTGGGCATATGGCAGGCGATTGGTCGCTGGTGGGCAGGCAGTCTCCAGCCGTCCAGTCGCACCTGCAGCGGGCCGGCTGTTGCCGGCGGGCGAGCGTTCTCCAGGCGCCCAGTCACGCGGGCCTGGCCTCTAGTCCCCTGGTTTCTCCTGCTAGTCCTGGTTTCTCCTGCTAGACCAGATTTCCCCTGAGTAATGCCCTCGGCAGCTCAAACTGTATTCTGGCTTGCCGTTTCTTGGGTGTGGATTGTGTCTATTGGGAACCCCCGCACTCTATTTTTATTATTTTTTACGTTTGCCCTTTCCCCCATCCCTGGCTAGACAGATTTCGTTTTCACCACTGATGGGAGGGGGAGTTGAAGGTCAGGTGCCTCTAGTTTCCCCCCCCCAATCTTTATGCAGGCTCTCTCTGAAAATCCCTCCCCTGGAAAGCTTAGGAGAGATTTTATGCAAATTTCCTACTGTATGGGAGATGAGCGGAAAACACACAACTGTTTTATTGTTGCAATCTATCGGAGAGTGGCGGTGGTTACTTCAGCTCTCCAAGATGGTGGCCATTGGTTTCCTTGGTGGAGTTTCCGTTGTGGGGGATAGAACTGTAGAGCTTCCTTCCCTGACTGAAATCCCGAACTCGGCCTGGGGCTCAGTGCGGTGTCAGCCGGCAGGATTCCACAGAATCTGCAGCAACGTTTCTCCCTGGATGCTAGTCGCTTCTCGGTGGTGCCTCGATGTCTGCAGCCATGGGGCGGGCCACAGGGATCAATAAGCCCAGATCTCCGGTTGCATATTCAGCTCACGTTTGAGACTCAATTACCGGACCTCGTTGGTGGAAATCATTCTTTTAGGTTTCGGTGCACACCCATTTTTCTATAAGATCCTAACAAGATAGTCTTTTGTCATTTTAACTGGTTATTCACCTGCAATGTGGTATGGTACACTGGGTGTGATGCACTCTCTTTGCGGCCAACTTGCAATTTTGAAATATTATGTTTTGTATGCACCATTTACTGAAGATAGTTTTCAGTACTAGGCAACCAATATGTATTTCAGGTTGATGAATATTTCTGAGAATAATCTTTTGAAAAGTTGATTATAAATCCACATACATGAATATGAATGAATTTGGGGAGTGCACAATAAGGCACATATATTTCATATTTTGAAAAATCTGGAGAGTATATATATATATATATATATATATATATATATATATATATATATATATACACACACACACAGAGACATTACAATGTAGCATTATGTATGCCAACCGAAATTTATCATGAAATACATATCATCCACGGATCCAACAATATTAGTTTTACTGAACATGGATTTATGTGTAATGTTGTTCAAATAGGAGGCTCACCCATAGGTTGAATTTTCAGTTTCAACAGCGTTTAGGAGGAGTGATATCTTCTCAAAATTTGTATCTGACAAGTCAGCCACCTCACAAAAATGTACGTGTGATACCAGGTAGGATTCTATATATGAATATAAAAATACATCTGCTGACTAGCCTACAGAGAAAGGGAGAAATAAATTCACATATTTGTTAACTTTAAAAACACACGGAGAACTATTTCAACAAAAAAATTGACTAGATTTATAACTCCTACCGTATATAATGCAAAAGGCAAGTCCAACAATACCAAACATGCCTCCTCTGAACTGCTTGTATTTCTATTTTGATGGGGTTATTATTCTCCATGATATTATGATTAGTAGTCAGAGTCTAGTAGGGTAGGGGTTAGTGTCAGGGATTCAGTATTTCAAATGGAAAATTGGAAAATGAATCCAATGTGTATGCAAATATGTGCTACACAAAAATGTTCCCACTCTCATCAAGAACTATGGCTTGACATTACTTTTGCCCCAAGTAAGACACAATTAGAGGAGAAGTGTTAGAAAATCTGTGAATACATATCTGGAATGGAATATGCTCAGTAGTTCACAACACTGGAGGTGGTAGAGGAGTTCCCAAAAGTAAGGGACAGGGTAAACACTCCACAAACATGGAGCTCTGCTGGCCTAAAGACTTCTTGAAGAACTGCCTCTGAGGTTGGGCACCTGAAAAATATGTTGTTTTCTGGAGCTTTAGCTTCATTTGTAGTGAGACCATCAAAGCTGGGTCTGCATCTATGTGACCTGGAGGACATGGTTTCTTATTTTCCAGTGAAGATGAGGCAGCAGTGCTGAATTTGCTCTTTGTAGGTAAACTGTGACCACTGGGGTCTAAGTTTCTCCCCATGTGGACTGTGAAGCCATTTGGTCATCCTCCAAATTTCATGGTGTTTCTTGCTGCTGCACTAGGAGTTTGCTATTTGATTCAAAAATACAAGGAGTTTTAGTGGATCACAGTGCTGGAGAGAGTTCTGTCACATGTGGTGGGTCAGTTTCTGCAAGAGAATGCACCAAACATACTTCTAGCCCACATATAATGCCCCATTGACGATAGCAACATGATTCTGAACATTGCCCTGAAATCTCTCAACATTACAAGATGCCTTTATATAGAAGGGACTGCTCGCTGCACCATGTCAGTTCCAAGCCATTTGGAAGCCAATGGAAGATCCACAAGGCCCCACCACAGATGTTTTATCACACACCTGACCATCACGGCTCTAGGCCCACTACTCAGCAGGCTCCAACTTATTGGCATCTCTGTTCTACACGATTTTCATAAAACCCAATCAATCAAAGCACTGTCTGGTATACTCATGACCAGCAACAGGACATCCAAATGTCCTCCATTGCCACCTGGTCATGGGAATTTCAAAAATTTTATGGTATTTTTGTAGCCATTTTTCAATGATGATGTTGGAGGCACTGTGGGTTAAAATTCACTCCAGAACCATTAAATGTAGAGGAAGCACATTTCATTGAAAGCTTTGGAGAATTCTCACAGTCAAGGCTTCTCAAAAAGTGGCCAAATGGTCACATGAAGCCAGGCCCATTGTGGTCTACAATGAGGACCATGTGTGTTTCGACTCTCAACTATGGCTGCCAAGTCTTTCAGAATAAAATCACGTGATATCTTGGCTGTGATTCCCAGTGCTCTGTTGAAAGCCACCCTGGGCCTAGATCTCAGTTTTCAAGGGGGACTCTCATGCATGGCCTCCTAAAATCCTAACACAATTCATGGCAATAATTCTCTGAGTTCAGTTCCAGAACTCAGTCTCTAAGGGGAATCACACCAGAGTTCATGTCAAGGTGGACCCAGTCATCTCTTCCAACCACCAAACAAATGGCCACAATTAAAACCAAAACACTCCCACATGGCCCTCATGATCTTTCATATAGACACTCATCATAACCTCTGGCTGGATGTTTCCATGAGGGGCGGAGCCCAAGACAGTCTCCAAAATAATCTCCCTTGCCGCTTAATGGCCTAAAATCAAGGTTGCCTGGACACACTTTCTGTGAACCAGGAGTGATCAAATAGGCCTGCTGTTAATACTTCTCTGCTTCTCTAATTTGAGGCCTACTGACTGTGGGGTTTATTTTTTTATGTGAATTGGAGTCATTAGAAAACCAAGCACTTATCGGCTAGCTTCTGCAGGGTTTGAAGAAATCATTTGACCCAAAGGATCCCTATTATCACTTGATGGAGGTCAGGAACCTAACAGAAGAAGGGGAGAGACTTCATCCACAATGACTGCTCTTTTGGCCATTTTGGTTTTGGATGCACACATGGGATCATTCTTAAGATACATCAGGTGCTGAGAATCTAAGCCATTGCTTCAAACAGGGCAAAGAGGCGGATTCAGACACATCCCTTTCCAAAGCAATTAAGCAAAGAGGCACAGGTGATGCCCATTCATTTCCATTTGAAACCTGTTTTCTTCAGGTTTCTCAAAGGGGTGGACTGAGGCAAAGACCTTCCTGACATTCAGGGCAACAGAACAATAGGTAAGCAAAGCAGGGTTTCTCCACTGAGACTTTATTGGTCACACTGATATTTGAGTTTTCTGAGATGCTCGCCATTCCCTTCAGCTATCCAGTACATGGCCATGTAACAGGGCTTGGAAGTGGTACATATCTTGGACACAAAACCATGAGCCTATTCTGTAGAGTGGCCAGAATTCAGGAAGAACGCAGGAACTTTGGAAAATAGCACGTGTTGCCCATCGATAAGGCAAGCCAAAATCCATTCATCAATTTGGCAGAATAAATGATGGGAAGCTTTCTACTAGACAGGACACATCAATTGATGCATTCTCTTTTCTAATGTCTATAACCATGGACACAGTGGGATACACAGACATAGAAACACTCGCCTATCAAATGACTTACTAGAAATAGTTCACTCAAAACCAAACAAACCGCCTTTTCTATCTATTCTCAGAACATGAGACAAATCCACAAACACACAGCGACACCCACAGAGGCACCTCCTTCCCCAAAGTAGGTCGGTGACTATCCAGAGTGTCCTCTGACTGGTGGGCCATAGTATGTTCCCCAGAAATGGCCTGTCCTGTCTCAGATCTGGTCTCCTTAACCAACTCTGTGAAGATGTCAGGAGCCAGTGGGGAACCACTATCTGCTTTCCTCAGGAAAGGCCCCTCTTCAGAGCTTTTCTGGAATTTGGCCATTCTCATATCAGTAGGTACCAAGAAAGACTGACTCTGTCCTTGGTATATACAAACAAGTGAGACCACTGTGACTGGGAATGGGACAGGCTCTGGGTGCCTGTCTTCCTGGATAACAAGTTCTTAGAGTTCCATCACCAAGGAAGTGAGGTGAGGTCACTTCCTTCAGGAACTGAATGAGGTCACTGCCTTAGCAACCACTTTGTCCTAACAGTTGCTTCCAAGGGTCCCATGAGATGGAGGCTGCCCCTACGTACTGTGACACTTTCACAAGTTAGAATGTATATCAACCATAGGCACCCAAGACCAGCTCTCCAAACAGGACTGTTTGGGTCCATATTCTAATGGGTGGCACTAGAGCAGATTATGCTTAGTGAAGCTGGCCAATCCCTAAAAAACAAATACCAAATGTCTTCTTTGATACAATGAGAGCAACTAAGAATAGAGCAGGGAGGAAGAGCAGGAAGAAAAGATTAACATTAAACAGAGACATGAGGTGGGAGGGAAAGAGAGAGAAAAGGGGAATTGCATGGAAATGGAGGGAGACCCTCATTGTTATACTAAATTACATATTAGAGGTTGTGAATGGAATGGGAAAATAACAAGGTGAGAAATGAATTACAGTAGATGGGGTAGACAGAGAAGATGGGAGGGGAGGGGAGGGGGGATAGTAGAGGATAGGAACGGTAGCAGAATACAACAATTACTAGTATGGCATTATGTAAAAATGTGGATGTGTAACCGATGTGATTCTTCAATCTGTATCTGGGGTAAAAATGGGAGTTCATAAATCACTTGAAGCTAATGTATGCTAATGTATGAATATGTTATGTCAAAAGATTTGTAAGGTTTTGAACAACCAATAATAAAAAAAAAGAACAGAGAGGCTGATTCAGTAACAACCTTTCATACTGACCAGGTTGTTTGCCATGGAAGTTGACTTTTGCTCTCTCAGGTCCTTCAGTGGTGCCTATATCTTCTCCAGGGATCACTTCTGAATGAAACTTTGAGTTTTTCAACAGGTGGAAGATTCCCTACATTCCTCTATTTTGGGACCAACACTGTCCCTGCTCTTCTGTAAAGTTAGATTGAGGGAACAGTGTATGGTTTCGCTTAATAACAGGTTTGATTTGGATTAGGAATCATTCTGCTTGATGAATAATGGTATTGGGAACCTGTGATATTTATAAGAATATATAGGTGAAATATAAGTATGAAAACAGAAATCTAGGTAAGATTGGAATCCCAGAAGGGCATTGCACTCTTGATTGGGATACTTAGCTTTGATACATGTTCTGCAAAGATGTTTCAGATAAATCAATAATCAATGGCATAGGACCTTGTACCTTCGATGATTGAATGTAGAAGTGAGTATCCACTCAAACTATGATAGTCGGTAGGATTAGGAAGATATTCTGTAGGTTTCAGAAGAAGAGTGAGTACAGGAATTGGACCAAAAGTTCTTTAGCAATAGGGTATCACATAGACAGTGAACGTAAATGTCAGCACATGTGAAGTGTTAGTCAAAATGGTGAACTGGTGAAAATATTTAGGAAAGCAGACATCAATAGACACATTAGGAAATCAGGGAAAGTATAAAGTGAGTGATAGGATTAGACATTTGAACAGAGTTGAGGTTGAATATATAGTCTTAGGAAGAAACAAATATGTTGTCATAAATAGGATTGACATTTGAGAGCATTAGGCAACCTGGACATGAATGTTTTTAGTAATCCATGCTCACTTTCCATTTAGGCTTTGGTACAATCATAAGTGTGACCTCTGCTTATTGTGTCCAGAATATTACTGTGATAAATGCATACGTACATCAGGTGACATGAGTATTTCTTCCACCATTTCTGGGAGCAACATTTTGAAGACGAATATATTAGTATTGGGGTTACAAATAGATGTACCCTTTGTCTATGAATGTAGAGATAATTCATGAATAGACCATACAGTGAATAAATAATATAATTGGTTCCAACTTTAAATAATAGATTGAATTGATATCTGAATATATACAGAAAATCTTATATTGATATACAATTATTCATTCTAACCAGTAATATATCTAATGGTAATATTAGGGTTATGTTTTATCATGAAGAGTGTGTGAGTTTTGCTTCAAAATGATTATGGAAATTGAAAATAATGTGTTTGAAATAAAGTCTCATGAAAAGACCAGTTAAGAAACCTGGAGGAATACATGTGTTCTGAATCAGTAAATGATTGAAAGTGAATCAAATGCCTATAAATTTTTGAACTTATGGATGAAATATATGTCCTATGATGTTCGTAAACTGTAGAAATTGTATTGTACCAGTGTTGAATATAAGAAACTTCAAAAAAAACATCATGTCCCATAGGAATCTACTTGCATTGATGTTAAACAGGGTCAGTTAATGTAGAAATATTAGGATTGTATGCACCATTCACTGAAGTTAGTTTTCAGTAATAGGAAACAAATATGTATTTCAGGTGGATGAATATTTCTGAGAATAATCTTGTGAAATGTTGATTATAAATCCACATACATGAACATGAAAGAATTTAGGTAGTGTATATAAGACACATATATTTTATATTTGGAAAAATTTGAAGATTGTATATATATATATATATATATATATATATATATATATATATATATATATTAAAAAAACAAAAACAGACAATACGATGTAGCAATATATATGCCAATCGAAATTCTTCATGAAATGTACATCAGCCACAGATGCAAAAATATTTATTTTACTAAACATGGATTTATGTATGGCTTGTTGTTCTACTAGGAGGCTCACCCATAGGTTGAATTTTCTACTAGGAGGCTCACCCATAGGTTGAATTTTCAGTTCCAACAGAGTTTAGGAGGAGTGATCTCTTCTCACAATTTGTATTTGCCAAGTCAGACACCTCAGAAAAATATACGTGTGATACCAGGTAGGATTCTATATGTGCATATAAAAATACATGTGCTGAATTGGCTACAGAGAATGGGAGACAGGTATTCACATATTTGTTAACTTTAAAAACATGTGGAGAACTATTTCAATTATAAATTAGCTAGATTTTTAACACCTACCCTATATCATTCAAAAGGCAAGTCCAACTATACACCATGCCTCATCTGTACTGCTTGCATTTCCATTCTGTTGGATTATTTTTCTCCATCATATTAGTATTAGTAGTCAGAGTCTAGTAGGTTATGGTTTAGTGTCAGGTGTCCGGGCCGGCTGGACACTTCAACGTGGGCGTTGAACCTTGTTGGGGAGGAATGAAGGGAAAAGAGTCATGAGAGATGACAGCAAGACAACAGTTCTGATCATGCTGAAAACTTTTATAGTTCTCACAGTGTATTTATATGCTGCGGATGAGAAAGCTCTCTTATCGGCAGTTGCTGGATGTCTTCACAGGGTGAGATAACCTCAGGATATTTCAGGAAGACAGATAGCTGCAGGATGTCTCAGGGTGATAGATGGCTGCGGGATGTCTCCCAGGCAGGATATCTCGCAGGGGGCTATTTCTTGTATGTGTCAGGCTATTCTTTGAAGGAGAACTTCCTTCTAGCCCCTGACATCTCCTCCCTTTCTTATATAAAATATTTGACCATACCTTACAGGCTAATGTTTTAGGGGTTATAGAGGCTCTGTTTCTCTAGCAGGCCTTAGAATATCTCCTGATGTGATCGAGCATGTTTACTAGATTTCGTGGTGGCCTTGGCATGTTTTTTGAGGAGACGGCTTTGAGGGGGAAGCATGCCAACTGCCATGCACCAGAGCGTGTCACTCAGAAGACTTGGATTTTGGGAACCATGGATCCATCCTCCTGCAGTCCTTCCTGCACCCTCCGTTATTATGCCCTAACGTCCTCACTCCATGGGTGCGTCCTCCCCCAAGTGGAGCGGCCCATGGAGGACGAAACCTTATGGCAAGTGCAGAAGATCGTTGGTCAGAGCTGTTACTTAGAGTTTTATGTAAGAAAGCGAGATCTGTGGTCATGTAAACTTAAGAAATAAGCTTGTGAGGAGGGTAGAACATCCTTTTAAATGTTGGCAGCACGGTCTTCCATATCCAGGCAATGATAGTGGACCTGTATGGGCTTAGAGGCCAAAATATTAATCTGTTCTTTAATAAATTGTACCAGGCTGTTTATAATGCAGGGTTTTAGGGACACCATTAAAAGTAAACCCAACAAAGGGCCTAATAGGGGAAGAAGGTAGGGTAAAAATCCATTAAGCCCAGTCCAGAGGGGATTTTCAAATATTTCCCTTCATCTCTTTTCTAGATCTTCTTGAAGCTGCTTAATTTTAGTGCATACTATGCCAGAATTATTGGCATAAATGCAGCATCGTTCCCCTAAGGCCAAGCAAATACCTCCCTGGTTAGCTGTCAGCAAATTTAAGCCTCGTCTTTTTTGAAGGAACACTTCTGCCAGGGAGTCTATTTGGTCCTGCAAATCTTTAATGGTTCCTGATAGAGTTTTTATCAGTTGTTCCTGATAGAGTTTATAATTTGTTGAGAGAGGCGATGGTAAGAGTGAATAGACGTGCCTAAGCCAGTGTACCTGTGCCCACAGGAACTGTTATTCCAAGGCTGGCAGATTGTTGGCTGCATCTGAAAAAGAGGAAATTTTGTCCTCATGAGGAGTGCCTCTGTCCCTGTTTTGAGGTAAGTCATTAACCTGTTTAACCAGGAGTTCTGGAAACCATCTTGGGGCTGTTTGATCTTGGTCCAAAACACAAGCTGAGCCTCCTCCCCAGATGAGGACAGGATCTGGGCCTTTCCATTTATTTGTAAGTGGATTGTGTCACATAACAGGTGGGCGAACAGAATTGGACGAGGGATTGCAGTGTCTGTCTGCTGCCGAATCGCCTTTATTGTCTAGGGTAAGAAAAATAAGGGCAAATAATGCATTGTTAAGGCGATGCCTGGGTGTGGTAAACACAAGGGAGGAAGCCTTAAGGAGGGATAGCCAAGTTTTTAAGTTAAGGTGGGCAAGTTCCACAATGCCTTGGCCCTGAGGGTTGTATGGAATTCTAGTAGTATGACAAATTTGCAAGGTAGCACAAAACTGTTTAAACTTGGCAATGGTAAATGTAGGATAAATATCTGTTTTAATATGTATTGGTTTACCCATAACAGAAAAGGCTGAAACAAGATGAGAAAGGACATCTTTGGTAGCCTCTCTAGAATGTGGTGATGCAAAAATAAAGCCGCTGAAGGTATCTACAGAAACGTGTATATATTTGGTTATTACAAATTCAAGAAAATGAGTAACATCCATTTGCCAAAACTGATCGGGCAGTAATCCTCGGGGGTTAACTCCCAAGTGTTGAATGGGGAGGGAGACAGCACAACCAGGGCATGCTTTTACTATTTCTCGTGCCTGTTGCTGGTAATTTTACAAAGTAATCAAAGTCTCTGGAAATTTAAATGGTGTATATTGTGTAACTCCATGGCCTTTTGAATGGAGCCAACAAAAATTGGAAAGATGGAACGAGTTGCTGCATCAGCTTGGGCATTACCTTGAATTAGAGGGCTGGGAAGATCATAGTGTGCCCTGATGTGTCCTAAGAAAAATGGGTGTTGTCTGGCCTGAATTAGCTGCTGAAGCTGGTGAAACAGAAAGGCCGCATTGTTAGAAGCCTTAATGAAGGGTGAAATCACCAGCAGGTGCACAGAATGAGCAATGTAGGCACTGTCTTTATAAATATTAACAGGATTATAAAAAATGTTATAAAAACTTGTGTTATGTCAAACAATTCCACAAACTGTGGTGACTGATAGACAGTATCAAAGGTGGTAGGCTTGTTATTGACAACAAAGACCGCTGGGCCATTACAGGAACCGTCTGTAAAGACAGTAAGGGATTGAGGAATGGAAGCCTTTTGAGTAATTTCAGGAAAAGTAAATGGATGTAACTGGACAAAATGTAAAAGGGGGTCTTTGGGGAGGTAGTGATCAATTGTTCCCAAAAGCCTGATAGGGCAATACCACATTCATCCCTTTTCTCTAGTAAAAATTGGGTTTGGTCCTTAGTATATGGAATAAAAATATTATCAGGGTGTTTGCCAAAATGTTGTAGAGAAATCAAATGACCTTTAAAAATAATAGAAGCTACCTGAGCAAGATAAACAGTAATAACCTTCGAGGATGTGGTGGGTAAATGGACCCAAAACAAGGGGCAGTCTTTATTTTTAAAATGTGGATCTCGCTGCCAAAATATTCCTGTGGGTGTATGAGGAGTGTGTAAAATAACCAGAACCAGAGGAAGGTTATAAGAAATTTGTGTAACAAATTGTTGGGCAATGGCTTCTGTTACTTGGTTTAATGCCTGTCATGCCTTGGGAGTAAGATTTTGAGGGGAGGAGGGGTGGAAATTACCTCTCAAAATATCATTAAGGGTCAAAAGTACACAAGTGCATAATTTTAAATATGTTATTAGACATTGAATATCCCTCAGTAATTTCTGAAAATCTTTAAGGGTGTGAAGATGGTCCACACGTCCTTGTATTTTAGAAATTTGGATCTGATTTTCTAGAATTTTAAGGCCCAAACTCTTATAAGAGTCCTGTGTTTGAACCTTATTAGGAGCTATCTGTAGTCCCAAGGTAGTGAGGATTTTATAAAAGTCCAAGTAACAATTATTAAGGTCATGGGTATTAGGTGCAGCAATTAACAAATCATCCATATAATGTAAAACATAAATTTGTGGCCCTCACTCTCTCACAGGGTCTACTGCTTGAGCAACCTATTTTTGGCAAAGAGTAGGGCTGTTGGCCATACCTTGGGGAAGAACCTTCCATTGAAGTCTCTGCATAGGGCCCTGAATATTAATGCAAGAAAGACTAAAGGCAAAATAGGGTCTATCCTCAGGATGTAAAGGAATGGTAAAAAAGCAAACTTTTAAGTCCATAACCATTTTACAATAGTTTTTGTGAATAGCCACTGGTGTGGGAATGTCTGGCTGTAGTGCTCCCATCGGGAGTATAACTTTATTAATGGCACACAAATCTTGTAAATGGCACCACTTGCCTGATTTTTTCTTGATAACAAAAATAGGAGTGTACGATGGTGAGGTTGAGGGCTCTACATGGCGGGCTGCCACCTGTTCCTTCACTAACATGGAGGCAGCCTCCAAATTTTCATGGGTAAGGGGCCACTGATCCACCCACACAAGAGTCTGAGTCTCCCAAATAATTTTATCTGCATGGGGTACAGGAGGGTCAGGGACCGACACTAAAAATCCAAATATCCAAGTCCATATGTATTTTTTTTTATGGGTTGTATAAGCCCCACCAGTCCTTGTCTCAGCCTCCCAAGGCCTGTACCAGGGACAAAATTCATACGGAGCATTTGATGAGTCACCATGGAATTGGGACTGGCAAGAATAACTTCCATTTGACTCAAAATATATCGGGCCCATAGGTAAACAGGGAGGTCAGGAACAACGAAAGAAGTGACAGTTCCCTTATTACCCTCTTTATCAGTCCAGCTAAGAGCAGTAGAGCTGACCAGAGGATTTTTTGACATTCCTATCCCTTTAAGGTCAGTCAAGGATGGGGTGAGGGGCCAACCTGATCGCCAGTATTTTTGAGAAATAATTGTCGCATCAACTCCAGTAACTAAAATTGCTTGGAATTCCTTTCCTTCAATAAGTAAGGTAAGGGTGTGTTTATTATGAGAAATGGGATGAACCCAATATACCTCAGAGGAGCCCAAGGAGGCAGTCCCGCACAGTAGGTTTGGGTGGTGGAAGTGCCCCTTAATCTAATGGAAGGAGTATTAATTGTGCAAGACTTTTTCCTCCTGGGATGGCCGCAACTCTATTAATAACTGTGGCCAGTATTTTTATTTCTCCAGTGAAATCATTATCATTAATGCCAGGGAAGACCTGAACACCTTCTAAGGTAGTAGAGGCTCTTCCAAGAAGAAGGGCACACGTATGAGATGGAGGGGGACCCATAATTCCAGTTGGTATTATCTGGGGCCCTTGCATTGAGTCTAATGTTGTATCAGTGGTGGTACAGAGGTCCAATCCTGCACTGCCTGGAGTGGGTAGTTGGAGGGAGCCAATTGTGGAGAAGGATTTTGAGGTAGGTTGGGAGTTTGGAAGGGAACAAACCTTATTGCCCCAGGGAGTTTCCTGAGAAGCAGGAAGAAATAGGCTGTCCGAGGGCATTTGTCATTGATCTACACTCACTGGCCCAGTGATGAACTTTACCATATCAAGGACAAAGTGTAGCTGGGGGCGGTTTAGCTCCAGTTTGAGGAGACGCTATTCTTACTCTTTGTTTGCCTGTCGGACACTTGCGTGCAAAATGGCCTGGTTGTTTTCAAGTAAAGCAAATACGTGAGCCAGGATTGTAAAAGGCCTTGGTACAGGGAGCACTAAAGTGAGACCCATGGCATGGGCTGCACCCACCCCTGCACAGACTCTAATAAAGTCAGAAAGTTTCCCTTTATCCTTATGATGTCGAAGAACATCCTGACATGCTGGGTTGGCGTTTTCAAAGGCAAGATGTTTTACAAAGGTGCTTTCGCTTTCGCTTGGTCCAAGCAAGCATTCCGCAGCTAGGTTAAGCCGGGGAACAAAGTCGCTATAAGGCTCGTCGGGCCCTTGTCGACTTCTGGCCAGGGAAGTGATAGCCGAGGCCCTTTCAGGGAGGCGTCTCCAAGTATGTAAGCCAGCCATCTAAATCTGCGCAAAAAGTCCACCAGGGAAACGTGCCTGTTTAGTTTTAGTGTCAAAAGTTGCATTGCCCACTAGCTTAACATAAGTCCAGGATTTAGAGGAGGCCTTTGTTAAATTTTTTTTGAGCAGTTTCTGACAGGGCTCTTTGAAATCTGCATTCCATAGTAGGAAGTCTCCGGCACTGAGGGCAGCTCGGTCTAAAAATTTCCAATCATTCTGAGTAAGAAATTGTGTGTTGTGGCTTTCTAATAAAGCCAACGTGAAGGGCACAGTGGGGCCATAGTGAGCACAAGCCTTTTTAAGTTTTTCAAGAAAATGGAGGCTAAATTTTTTGTAGACACTCTGGGTTCCTTCCTGCCTAGGGGTGAACTTCTCATCCTCTAAGTCCTGATCTCCTTGATCCATTTCCTCCGCTTCCTCCTCTTGATCCTCTTGTAAGTCTTTGACCTCAGCCTGAGCAGGCTTATCTATCTGACTGTTGGTGACTGGGAAGGCGAGCACAGGCCGATGGAGCGGCTTCGCCTTTGTATTAGACCACTGTGGGTCAGCTTGTGTTGACTCCATTCCTAAGGCTAATGGAGAGAGCTCAGAGTCAAGGGATCTTTATTCTTTTAAAAATTGGATCTGTTCCCATCCATGTTGGAGAGACTCTCTCAAGGGAGCCGGATTAGGCAAGGGAAGTGGGGAAAAAATATCTGGGGGGACATTTGGCCCCTGAAGGGCCAGAGCACAAAAGGCAGGAGGGATATAGGAGGGAGGGGAATGTGTAAGTCCTATAGGCTGTGGCAGGGTCCTGAGAGGTGGCGGGTCTTCTGAATGGTAGCAAGCTGCTTCCTTCTCCAAGGTAGCCTCCTCCCCAGGGGTCAATGTTTCTCTGGGATTTAAAACTGCATAAAGGCTGTTGGAAACCATTGGAGCCTTATTCATTAGGGTGGGATTTTGAGGAAGATCAGGAAGGTTCCCAGGGTCCTGGGGAGACTAAGAAGGGTCTATGTCTATACTAACTGATGGGCATGCCGAGAAGGGACGAGAGGTCTTTTGCATAGTCTCTTCCCCAATCCTGACAAGTATTAAGGTACCATTGTCAAAGGGTGAACTTTTAAGAATTTCACTAATTTATTTCCAGAAAGAAAAGGTAGGAACAGACACTTTTTCAGGGCCAAAGGATTCATAATAATCTTTTAAAATGTCTCCTACTCTAAGCCATCTTTTACCATCAATGGTCCCTTCAAGGGGAAACCATGGAAACAATTTTTCAATATATGAAAAGAAAAATTTTAAGTCATTTTTCTTAACACGTGCCCCCATGTATTTAAGGATTCCTTTTGGCCTGACAAAAACAAATCATGTGACGAAATTGCTTTTCCCATGGTGGGTCACTCACTGTGCGTCATCCCCACTCTCCTCCTGGATCTGTCTCTCAGTGGTGTCTGCTGAGGCAATCGTGAGCTCCACTTGTCCAAATCTTCCAGGAGGACGGGGTTCCCCCTCAGTCAAAGGCTCGAGCCCCAGTCGTTGGGCGCCAGTTGTCCCAGCCTGCAGGACACATCAACGTGGGTAGCGAACCTAGATGGGGAGGAATGAAGGGACAAGAGACATGAGAGATGACAGCAAGACAAAAGTTCTGATCAAGATGCAAACTTTTATTGTTCACACAGGGGAATTTATATGCTGGAGATTTGAAAGCTCTCTTATCGGCAGTTCCTGGATGTCTTCACAAGGTGAGATAACCTCAGAATATTTCAGGAAGACAGATGGCCACAGGATGTCTCAGGAACACAGATGACTACAGGATGTCTCCCAGACAGGATGTCTCCCTGGGGGCTGTTTCTTGTAAGTGTCAGGCTATTCTTTGAAAAAGAATTCCTTCTACCCCTTACAGTCAGGGATTCAGTATTTCAAATGAAAAATTGGAGAAAGAATCTAATGTGTATGCAAATATGTGCTACCCAAAAATCTTCACACTCTCATTCAGAACAATGCCTTGACATTACCTTCACCCCAACTAAGACACAATTAGAGGAGAAGAGTTAGAAAATCTGTGAATACACATCAAGAATGGAAAATGCTCAGGAGTTCACAACTTTGGAGGTGGTAGAGGAGTTTCCAAATGTAAGGGAGAGGGTAAAACTCCACAAACATGGAGCTCTGCTGGACTAAAGACTTCTTGAGAAACTGCCTCTGAGGTTGGGCACTTAAAATATATGTTGTTGTCAGGAGCTTTAGCTCCCTTTGTAGTGAGACCATTAAGCTGGGTCTGCATGTATGTTACCTGGAGGACATGGTTTCTTATTTTCCAAAGGACATGAGGCAGCAGTGCTGAATTCTCTTTTTGTAGGTAAACTGTTGTCACTGGGGGCTAAGTGTCTTCCAGTTTGGAAGCCATTTGCTCATCCTCCAATTTTGTTGTGTTTCTTGCAGCTGCACTGGAAGTTTGGTATTTGCTTCATGAAATACGAAGAGTTCAACTGGGACACAGTACTGAAAAGAGTTCTGTCACATGTGGTGGGTAAGGGTCTGCAGGAGAATGCACCAATCAGGCTTCTATCCCACATAGCTTGCCCCCTTCACCTTAGCAATCTGATTCTAAATAT
The DNA here is from genome assembly GCF_048772815.1 of Callospermophilus lateralis. Lineage (NCBI taxonomy): Eukaryota > Metazoa > Chordata > Mammalia > Rodentia > Sciuridae > Callospermophilus > Callospermophilus lateralis. Next base: position 363,242 of record NW_027512661.1, on the reverse strand, counting down.
TGCACTGAAACCTCTCCATATAACAACATGCCTTTACATACAAGGGTCTGGGGGCTGCACCATGTCAGTCACAAACCATTTGAAAGCCAATGGCAGATCCACATCACCCAACCACAGATATTTTAACAAACACCTTCACACCACTTTTCTAGGCCAACTACTCAGCAGGCTCCAAATTACTGCCATCTCTGTTCTACACCATTTTCATGAAACCCAGTCAATCAGGCACTGTCTGGTACACTCGTGATCATCAATAGGACATCCAAAGATTCTACAGTGCGAAGTGGTCATGGGAATTTCAAAAATTTCATGTTTTTTATCAGGCATTTGTCAAGGATGAAGTTGGAGGCACTGTGGGTTTCAATTCATTCAGGAACCATTAAATGGAGAGGAAGCTCATTTCAATAAAAGCTCTGGAGAATTCTAACAGGCAAGGCTTCCCAAAGACAGGCAAAAAGGTCACATTAAGCCAGGCATTTGAGGTCTACAATGTGTGGTCCATTTGTGTTTTGACTTGCAACTATGGCTGCCAATTCTTTAAGAATAAAATCATGTGATATTCTTCCTGAGATTCCCAGTGCTCTGTGGAAAGCCACCCTGGGCCTAGATCTCAGTTTCCAAGGGCAACTCTCATGCCTGGCATCCTAAAATCCCAAAACAATACATGGCAATACTTGTTTGAGGTCCATTCCATAACTCAGTCTCTAAGGGGAATCACACCAGTGTTCAAGACCAGGTGGACCCATCACCTTTTCCAACAGCCACAAAAATGACCAAAATTAAAAGCAAAACACTTCCACATGGCCCTCATCTTCTTTCATATAGACACTCATCATAACCTCAGGCTGTAGTTTTTCATGAGGGGCACAGCCAAAGACAGTATCCAAAATAAGGTCCCTTGCCCCCATTTGCCTAAAATCAGTGTGGCTGGGACACCCTTCCTGTGAACCAGGAGTGATCAAAGAGGCCTGCCCTTAATACTGCTCTGATTCTCCAATTTGAGGCCTAATGACTGTGGGGTTTAGATTCTTTATGTTAATTGGAGTCATGAGAAACCTATGAACGTATGGTCTAGTCTCTGCAGGGCTTTGAATAACTCATTGGACCCAAAGGATCCCTATTCTCATAGATGGACGTCAGGAGCCTTACAGAGGAAGGTGAGAGACTTCATCCACAATGACTGCTCTTTTGGCTTTTTTGGTTTTGGATGCAAACGTGGGATGTTTCTTTAGATCCATTAGGTGCTGAGAATCTAAGCCGTAGCCTCACACAGGGCCAAGAGGCTGATTCAGAAACATCCCTTTCCAAAGCAATTAAGCAAGGAGCCACAGATGATGCCCATTCATTTCCATTTGAAAACTCTTTTCTTCAGGCTTCCCAAAGGGGTGGCCTGAGGCAAAAAACTTCCTGACATTCAGAGCAACAGAACAATAGGTAATTAAAAGTACCAAAGCAGGGTTTCTTCACTGAGACTTGTCAGAAGCCAGTGGTGAGCCACTATCTCTTTTCTCATACAAGCCCCCTCTTCAGAGCTTTCCTGGCATATGGCCATTCTCACATCTGTAGGTACCAAGATAGACTGACTCTGTCCTTGGTAATTCAAAACTAGTGACACCACTGGGAGTGGGACTGGGACAGGCTCTGTGTGCTTGGCTTCCTGGATGTCAATTTCCATCACCGAGGAAGTGAGGTGAGGTTACTTCCTTCAGGATCTGAATGAAGTCACTGCCTTGGCAACCACTTTGTCCTAACAGTTGCTTCCAAGGGTCCCATGAGATGGAGGCTTCCTCTACTTAATGTGACAATTTCACAAGTTAAAATGGTATATCAACCATAGGCACCTGGGAAAAGCTCTCCATACAGGCCTGATTTGGTCCATCTTCTCTACATTAAGAAGAGAGAGGCTGATTAAGACACAACCCTTCATCCTGACCAGGTTGTTTGCCATGGAAGATGACTTGTGCTCTCTCAGGTCCTTCATAACTGCCTACATATTCTCCAGGGATCCTTTCAGCATGGATCTTTGAAGTTCTCAGCAGGTAGAGGATCCCTACATTCCAGTATTATAAGACCACCTCTGTCCCTGCTCTTCTGTAAAGTAAGATTGAGGGAACAATGTATGTTTAGGGTTAATAACAGGTTCAATTTGGGTTAGGAATCATTTTGTGGATGAATAATGGTATTGGCAACCTGCGAAATTTATAAGAATATAGAGGTGAACAGTGTGTATGAAAACAGAAATCCAAGTAAGATTGGAAGCCCAGAAGGGCATTGGGCCCTTGATTGTGGTACTTAGCATTGAATTACATTCTGCACAGATGTCTCAGATAAATCAATATACAATGGCATGGGACCTTGTACCTTGGATGATTGAATGTAGAAGGGAACATCCAGTCAAAAAGGGATAGTCAGTAGGAATAGGAAGATAGTAGGTAGGTATAGAAAAAAGGGTCAGTGTATGATTTGGAACAAAATTTCTTTAGCAATAGGGTTTCGGTTAGAAAATGAATCTAAATGTCAGCACATGTGAAGAGTCTGTCACAATGATGAAGTGGGAAAAATATGTAGGTAAGCGGATATCAATAGGGACATTATGAAATCAGGCAAAGTAAAAAGTGAGAGATCGGCTTAGACATTTTCAAAGGGTTGAGTTTGAATATGCAATCTTAGGAAGAAACAAATATGTAGTCATCAATAGGATTGACATTTGAGAGAATAAGTAATCTTGGACATGGATGATTTTAGTAATCCATGTTAATTTTCCATTTTGGCTTTGGTACAATCATAAATGTGAACTTTGAATTTAGTGTCCAGTATATTTCTGTGAATAAATGTATATGAAGATCAGGTGACATGAGTATTTCTTCCACAATTTCTTGGAGCAATATTGACTGACTACTTCTGATTGATAGGTACAGATTCTTTATGTGAATTGGAATCATGAGAAACCCAAGCACCTCTTTAGGGATAGAAGAACTCATATGACCCAAAAAATCCCTATTCTCAATTGATGGAGGTCAGGAATCTAATAGAGGAAGGGAAGATACTTCATCCAAAACGAGTGAACTTTTTGCCATTTTGGTTTTGGATGCACACATGGGATCTTTCTTTAGATCCATCAGGTGCTGAGAATCTAAGTCACAGCCTCACACAGGGCCAAGAGGCTGATTCAGACACATCCCTTTCCAAAGAAATTAAGCAAAGAGCCATAGGTGATGCCCATTCATTTCCATTTGAAAACTGTTTTCTTCAGGCTTTACAAAGGGTTAGCCTGAGGTAAAGAACTTCCTGACATTCAGGGCAACAGAAAAATAGGTAAGCAAAAGGCCCAAAGCAGGGTTTCTCCACTGAGACTTTCCTGGTCACACTGTCCCTGCTCTTCTGTAAAGTTAGATTGAGGAAACAGTGTATGGTTAGGGTTAATAACACGTTCGATTTGGGTTATGAATCATTCTGCAGGATGAATATTCGTTCTGGGAATCTGCAATATTTACAAGAATATATAGGTAAAATAAAAGTATGAAAACAGAAATCTTGGCAGGATTTGAAGCTCAGATGGGCATTGGGCCATTGAGTGGGTTACTTATCTTTGAATTATGTTCTGCACAGATGTCTCAGATAAATCGATATACAATGACATAGGACCTTGTACCTTGGATGATTGAAAGTTGAAGAGAACATCCAGTCACAAAGGGAAAGTCCGTAGGTTTAGGACGATATTCTCTAGGTTTAGAAACAACAATGAGTATAGGATTTGGACCAAAAGATTTTTAGCAATTGGTTTTCAATAAGAGAGTGAATGTAAATATCAGCACATGTGAAGAGTGAGACACAATGATGAAATGGGGAAAATATGTAGGAAAGCAGATATCAATAGAGACATTAAGAAATCAGGCAACGTATAAAGTGAGGGATAGGATTAGACATTTTGAACAGGGTTGAGTTTGAATATATAATCTTAGAAAGAAACAAATACATAGGATTTATCAATAGGATTTACATTTTACAGCATTAAGAAACCGGGACATGGATATTTTTAGTAATCCATGCTCTCTTTTCTTTTAGGCTTTGCTACAATCATAAGAGTGACTTTTGCTTTCTGTGTCCAGAATATTACTGTGTTAAAATTTATATGTAGATCAGGTGACATGAGCATTTCTTCCACCATTACTGGGGGCAATATTTTGAAGACGTATAAATATTGGGGGAAAAAAGTGGAGTACCCTGTGTCAATGGATATAAAAATAATGTATGAATAGACCATACTGTGAATAAATAATATAACTGGTTCCAACTTTAAATAGTGGATTGATTTGATATCTGAAAATATACTGGAAATCTTAAATTGATATTCATACATTCATTACAACCAGTTATACATCTAACGGTAATATTAGGGTTATGGTTTATCATGAAGAGTGTGTGAGTTTTGCTTCAAATATGATTATGAAAATCAAAAATAATGTGTTTGGAAAGAAGTCTCATGAAAAGACCAGTCAAGAACCCTGGAGGAATATATGTGTTCTGAAGCAGGAGGTGATTGAAATTGAAACAAATGCCTATAAATTTGTGAACTTGTGGATGAAATATATATCATATGATGTGCATAAACTGAAGAAATAGTAATGTAACACTGTTTAATAAAAATGAACTGCAAAATACACATCATGTCCCATAGGAAAATGCTTGCATTGATGTTGAACTAGGTTTTACTGTAGAAATATTAGGATTTGTGTGCACCATTCACTGAAGTTAGTCTTCAGTACTAGGAAACAAATCTGTATTTAAGGTGGATGAATATTTCTGAGAATAATCTTGTGAATAGTTGATCATAAATCCACATACATAAATATGAATGATTTTAAGGAGTGTATAATAAGATTCATATATTTCGTATTTTGAAAAATTTGGAGAGTATATATATATATATATATATATATATATATATATATATACACACACACACACACACACACACACACAGACAGACATTAAAACTAGCAATATATTTGCCAATCGAAATTCATCATGAAATATGTATCATCCACAGGTGCAAAAATATTGATTTCACTGAAAATGGATCTATATATAATGTTGTTCTACTAGCAAGCTCACCCATAGGTTGAATTTTCAATTCCAACAGTATTTAAGAGGAGTGATCTCTTCTCATAACTTGTATCTGCCTAGTCAGCAACCTCACAAAAATGTACGTGTGATAACAGGTAGGATTCTATATGTGCATATAAAAATACACGTGCTGAATAGTCTACAGAGAAAGGAGACACCAATTTGTTGAAAGCCACAGCTTAAGGGGCCCCATTAAACTTCCAGCTACCAGCAACATTCCCCTGCCAGATGATTAATGGCTCACAGCGGCCCCAGCAACATCTAGCTGATTGGCTCGTCTGCGGTGATGCTCATTGGGCAGTTTCCCTGCCCTTTCAGACCACAGAGCTGCTCATTGTGGGACTTTTTTGGCTCCACCCACCTGACCCAGCTAAATAGCTTCAAGAGCAGGAGGATTGTGGGAGGTGGAGAGGCTTGTGGGTGTGACAGAAACTTTGCAAGGAAGCCAGTGGTGGCAGTTGGGCTCTGAGGGTTTTTCCTGACGAGCTGTTTTGTTTGGCATGTGTGGTTCTAAAAATAAAGTTTGTTTCTTTTGAACAGTGGCTCTTGAATCGTGCCCAGCCAGACTGCAGCATTTTTATGGCTTGCACGGGGAGCCACTGAGGGTAAGTGATAAGGTAAACTGCTCGCCCCTGAGCGAAGGGCGAGAGGATGGGTAGCCATTTAAGATTCTTCTTTTGTTTTGCTTCACTTTTGTTGCCTGTCCATGGAGATGAGTGAGATGGATGAAAAACCGCTCACATCTGAGAAAAAATTATTTACTTCTGAGGAACAGATAGGGAGAAAGGACGGATGCACATGTCAGTAGGATATAAAGGCTATAATGACTTTTTGTTGTTCCCTTTTTATTTTATTCTGTCTCGGTTTTGTTTGGCATCGTCTTGTTGGGTTGTATTATAGTAGAAATACGGGATCAGAAATTAGTAAAAAAAAACAAACTGAAAGAGTGTTAAGTAAATTGTTAGAGGAAGGAGGCATCTCAGTAAAGTCAAGAACAGTCAGGGCATACGTTGATACAATACAAAAATGTAGCCCATGGATTTTTAAGGAGTTGTTAAATATACCATAATGGAACCATCATGGTGAAGATTTAAAAGGGGGTAAAAGAACAGCCCAGGGACTCTGCCAGTTGGCACATTGCCATTGAGGACGTTCATATCTGGTTTGCTTAGTCCAAAGACTTCAGTTCAGACAAAGATAGAAGAACAAAGCTTAGGGCAGAAAAAGCCATCAGGGGCAAAGTTACAAAAGGAGACTGCTACTAACAACTTTCTATCACTAGAGGGCGTAAATGTCCAACCAACAGTGCCTCCTCTACAGGAGACTGTTACTAACACCTTTCTATCACCAGAGGATGTAAATGTCCAAATAACAAGGCCACCTCCATATGCTGGGAGGCCCCCAAACCCCACAGTTGATAGTTCGGATCCTGAGACAGGATCTCAAGTATGAACATGACCGGATTTTGAGGTAGGAGGGCAGCAAATTCACCATGCTTTAAATTTCAAAATAGTGAACAACTAAAAGGGGCTGTAACAACCTATGGTCCTCAAGCACCCTTCATTGTAAGCTTGGTCGAATCCATTAACAAATTGAATATGACGCCAGTAGATTGGGCTAATATGTGTAAAGCTGTGCTAAATGGAGGTCAATACCTTTTATGGAAGGTTGCCAATGAGGAATTTTGCAAGGAGACGGCTAGGCATAATGCAGAAACTGGTTATCCTCAGAGAAATCTAGATATGTTGTTAGAAAGGGACCTTATGAGGATCAGCAGCAACCAATTGCATATGATCCTGGCGTATACGCAAAAATTGCTGCAGAGGCGGTTAGGGCATGGAAGACTTTACAACGACATGGAGGTTTACAAGGTCAATTACCTAAGGTAATACAAGGAGCTAATGAATCTTACACTGAATTTGTAGATAGGCTTATTCAAACAGCTACCAGAGTTTTGGGGAATACAGAACAAGCAATGCCATTAATAAAAAACTGGCTTATGACCAAGCGAATCGTTGGTGCAGAGATATCACTAGACCATGGAAACATGAAGATTTAAACACATATATTAAATTATGTAAAGACATTAATGAATAAGAGAAAGTCATGGCAGCTGCAGTAAAACAGGCTTTAGATGCCAGAGACATCAATGAACAAGGGCAATTTGTGGCAGCTGCAGTAAAACAGGCTTTAGATGCCAGACCAGGAACATGCTACAATTGTGAACAAACAGGACATTTTAAAAGGAATTGCTCCATAGGAAGAGGGTTTAACAAAACTAGGTACCAAAGGAGTAGAATACGTGGGTATTTGCCCACGATGCCATAGAGGGAGACATTGGGCTAATGAATGCCGTTCTCAAACCACTATAGAGGGTACTTCATTATCAAAAATGAACAAGGACTAGCTGTTTATCCACGATATCATGGAGAAAGGCATCGGGCTCCATTGTCAAACAATGGACAGGGGAGCCCAATGCAGTGGGGCCCAAAACCACAAATATACAGAGCACTGGAGGAACCCAGCAACCCCATCAGTGTAGTGCCCAGGACACATTGTCCATCAGACGCCTCATCAGACAAATCAGAGGGAGCGCAGGGTTAGATATCTGCACCTCCGTCAGATCAGTACTAACTGTAGAGATGGGGGTTCAAATCATTCACACAGGGTGAGAGGACCTCTTCTCAAAGGAACGGTAGGCTTATTATTGGGACGCAGCTCTTCTAATCTAAAAGGAATTATGATAAGTCCTTGGGTAATTGATCCCGATTATGAAGGTAAAATAAAATTATACCCAGTTCTCCAAAGGACATATCAGTAATTTCACCAGGAGATAGAATAGCACAGTTACTAATAATACTCAGTCTGCATGATCAATTTTCCTGTCGTGCTGTAGAAAGAGGTTCCAAGGGATTAGGCTCCACAGGTGTAGATTTGGTTATGCTTTCTTTAAATTTAGATTCTCGCCCCAGGCTAAAACTAAATATTCAAGGACATGAATTTAATGGGCTACTTGATACAGGTGCAGATGTTAGCATCGTCTCTCATCAAGAATGGCCAAAACATTGGCGATTACAACAGTACACTAAAATACTTTGAGACCTAGGAGTGGCAACTAATCCCCATAGAAGTGCAATGGCATTGGATTGGAAGGATCCTGAAGAATGTGAAAGAACTATACAGCCATATGTATTGGATCATCTTCACGTAAATTTATTTGGATGAGATGTCCTAGATCAATTAGGTTTGACATTAACAAATAACATCAATCAAAATGCACCCACTATTATGGCTAGAGAAGGTTTTAGGAAAGGAAAAAGATTAGAAAAACAAGATCAAGGTATATCAGCACCAATACAAATAGACCAAGCAACAGACAGACATGGGTTGGATTTTCAGAAAGGGCCACTGAGACAATAAAAATTACTTGGAAATCAGAAAGACCAGTATGGATTCTTCAGTGGACCCTGACTAAAGAAAAGATACAAGCAGCCCAGTTCCTGGTCAAACAACAATTAGCGGAAGAACATATACAACCTTCTGTATCTCCCCATTATACTTTCATTTTTGTCATCAAAAAGAAATCTGGTAAATGGAGATTATTGGAAGATTTAAGAGCCATTAATAATGAGATGGTTATTTTGGGACCTGCTCAATAAAGGATTCCTCAATTGTCTGCTTTGCCAAAAACTTGGTATGTTTTAGTTATACATATTAAAGATTGTTTTTTTTTTTTTTTTCATTTCCAATTCTTCGTGAGGATAATCCAAGTTTTGCATTTACTATCCCTGCACTGAATCATGAAGGTCCTGATCAGAGGTATGAGTGGAAAGTATTCCCTCAAGGGTTGGCTAACAGCCCAACTATTTGTCAAATTTATGTTAACAAAGTAACCCAGCCACTTAGAAATCAAAATCCTGAACTACAAATATTTCACAATATGGATGATGTGTTATTAGCACACAAGTTAAAAACCCATTGCTAGAATGTTATGCCACACTTACAAACTTATTAAAAAATTATAATCTAGGGATATCAATTGATAAAGTACAATTAAATTTTCCAATTAATTATTTAGGAGTTCTATTATCCTCAACCATGGTCAGTCCACCAAAAATTCAAATACGAGTAGATCAACTCAAATCAATTAATGACTTTGAAAAGTTATTAGGAGACATTAATTGGATAAGGCCTTATCTAGGTATACCAACAGGAGAGTTGGGACCTATATTTGATATCCTAAAAGGTCCATCTGATCCAAATTCACCCAGAATGTTAATGCCTGAAGCAAGAAAGGCATTAAAAATCATTGAAACATATATGGGAAATATGCATTTGGATAGATTTGATAAAATAATGCCTCTATTATTCATTGTGCTACCAACAAAAAAATATTCCTACAGGAGTATTTTGGCAAGAAGGTCCATTATTATGGATACATTTATCTTATTCTTCTAACACTATTATTACTAGGTATCCTGAGGCTTAGGGACAATTAATACTAATAGGAATAAAAGCAGCAAAGGGAGTGTTTGGAATTTCTCCCAATAAAATTATTACTCCATACATTATGAATCAAATTGATGAATTAGCTAATGAGTTAAATACTTGGGCAATAATCCTGTGTAAATCTAATGTTTCATTTGAAAACCACTTACCATCTAATCTTTTATTGTCTTTTGGGTCATTGCATGCTGTAATTTTTCCAAAAATTACAAGAAAACACCTATCATGAATGCTCCAAATATATTCACTGATGGGTCAAATAATGGTACAGCAGCAATAGTTACACCTGATCAAATTTTTACATTTTTAGCACCCCAACAATCAGCTCAAAAGGTAGAGCTTAATGCAGTATTATAAGCTTTTGTGATGTTTAAAGATTCTGTGTTTAATTTATTTTCCAATAGTCAGTATATAGTTAATGCTATAGTATCCCTTGAAGATGCTGGTAGGATTTCCCCTTCCTTTACTGTTTTCTCTTTGCTTTCCAGTATACAAAGTCTAATCTGGGACAGAAAAGATCCATTCTTAATAGGACATATCTTGGCACATACAGGATTGCCTGGAGCCCTTAGTTTGGGCAATGATTTAGCAGGTAAAACTACACATGACATACATACATATTTTCTCTACACTGGAAGAAGCTATAAATTTTCATGAAAAGTTCCATATCAATGCTAATACTTTACAAAAGCATTTTAAAATAACTAAGGAGCAAGCTAGACAAATAATAAAACAATGTCAAAATTGTGTGACCATTTTACCACATTTTAATCTTAGAGTCAATCCTAGAGGATTGATACCTTACCATATATGGCAGATGGAAGTCACACACTTGCCAGAATTTTGAAAAGTAAAATATTTGCATGTTACAGTTGATACTTCTTCTGGATTTTTGATGGGCTCCCTTCATGGGGGAAAAAAAAACTAAAGATGTTATAGCTCATTGCTTACAAAATTTTGCCACTGTGGTCATTCCAAAACAGTAAAAAACAGATAATGCCCCCGGTTATACTTCTACCTCTTTTAAACCATTTTGCTCATCATTTGGCATTACTCATATAACAGGAAACCCATACAATCCACAGGGACAAGCCATAGTTGAAAGAGCACATCACACTATTAAAATGTACTCATTAAAGTAAGAAGACAGAATTGGGAAGGAATATAAATTCCCCAAAGATAAAATTAAAATAACCCTTTTTAATCTAAACTTTTTAAATTTGGATTTTCAGGACTTGGTGCTGCAGAAAGGCATAAGTGTCCAAAAAATGTGTATAAGCCCGAGGTACTTTGGAAGGATATTCTAACAGGAAAATGGAAAGGTCCTGACCCATTAATTTTCTGGAGTTGGAGGTCTGTTTTTTGGTTTCCACAGGAAGAACAGCAGCCGATTTAGATTCCAGAGAGATTAACAAAGGTCCCGACCCAGTGATTGCCTGGAGTCGGGGGTCTGTTTATGTGTTTCCACAAGGAGAACAGCAGCCGATTTGGATTCCAGAGAGATTAACTGAAGCGCTTTCAATAGACCAAAATAAGATGATTTGGCTCAAATCCATAACAGCTGATATCAAAAACTCCAGTTTGGCTATCCTTACATCTGCGACAGATCAGGGATGCTTTTTTCAATATCTATTTTATTATTGCCCTTTCCCACATCATGAAGTTCTCTTTTGTTTTTTTTGAGCTCATACAGACCTAGGATAATGTTTTGCTTATCAGTTCTATTTTTTGACTATAGAGTTTTTAAACATTGCAATGATGATTTCACATGTAAAAAGTTATAAGGCCTTTACTATTATATTATGTGTTGTATATATTTATTATGTGTGCACACTTGTGTTTTGTGTTATATATTTGAATGTGCGTATGTCCATATATCACATATGATGAGTGCTAATGAAATAATATATCCATTTTTTTTTATTCACGTGAATTAAATTGTTTAATTTAAATTGGGAAAACAACTGTTCAGGATTGTCTTAATATGTGAAAAAATAGGAGGTTAACAGACGTGCTTGTTACTTTCACTTATCCTTTTCATTATATTTAATTATTCTCTTCAAGATAATGTAAATTGTTAAGAAAATTGTTTTCTTTTAGTGCCCTCAGGAATGTTACATAATTTTTTCGTTAGCCATTACTGCCAGAATTCCTATTTTCATACCAGTGCCAGTGAAGACAAAGATAAAACCAATCTACAGATTCTGCAATAGCCATCACTGAACTGCTTGCAGAACTTGCCTGGATTATGTATCACTTGTATGCATTGTGAACTCACTTGTATGCATTGTGAACTATCTGCTGCTGCAGCGAATTGTCGTAGTGTTGGGGTACTTATGCTGATGCTGTCATCAATGATAGAATTTTTCCAATAGGAGCCATCAATTGACTTGGTGTATCTTTCCTATTCTCACTTGATAGAGGTCAAAAAACTTACAGAGGGAGGTGAAAGACTTCATCAGCAATGACTGCTCTTTTGGCAATTTTGGTTTTGAATGCACACATGGGATTTTTCTTTAGATCTATCAGGTTCTGGGAATCAAAGCCACAACCTCACACAGGGCCAAGAGGCTGATTCAGACACATCCCTTTCCAAAGTAATTAAGCAAAGAGCCACAGGTGATGCCCATTCATTTCAATTTGAAAACTGTTTTCTTCAGGCTCCACAAACGGGTGGCCTGAGGCAAAGACATTCCTAACATTCAGGGCAAGGGAACCATAGGTAAGCAAATTGCCCAAAGCAGGGTTTCTCCACTGAGACTTTTCTGGTTACACTGATCTCTGAGGTTTCTGAGATGTTCCCATTCCATTCAGCTATCCAGTACATGGCTATGTCACAGAGTTTGGAGGTGGTACATATCTTGGACACAAAACCATGAGCCTATTCTGGAGAGAGGCCAGAAATCAGGAGGTGAACAGGAACTTGGGAAGATAGTAGGTGTTGTCTATCCATAAGGCAAGCTGCAGTCCATTCATTAAAAGGGCAGAATAAATGCCTGGAAGCTTCCTACTAGTCAGGACACCTCCATTGATGTATTGGCTTTTCTAATAACTACAACCACGGACACAGTGGATACACAGACATAGAAAAATTCGCCTTCTCAAACGACTTACTAGAAACAGTCGACTCCAAACCAAACAAACAACCTTTGCTACCTATTCTCAGAACATGAGACAAAAGCACGAACTCACACCCACACCCACTAAGGCACCTCATTCCCACAACTAGGTCTGTGACTATCCGGAGTGTCCTCTGACTGGTGGACCATACTATGTTCCCCCCAAATGGCCTGTCCTGTATCAGATCAGGTCCCTTTTGCCAACTCTGTTAAGTTGTCAGGAGCCAGCAATGAGCCACTACCTGCTTTCTCAGGAAAGGCCCCTCTTCAGAGTTCTCCTGGCATTTGGTCATCCTCACATCAGGACGTACCAAGAAAGACTGACTCTGTCCTTGGAAAATTCAAACAAGTGTGCCCACTGGGAATGGGACTGGCACTGGCTCTGGGTGCCTGGCTTCCTGGATCCCAAGTTCAGAGAGTTGTATCACCAAGGAAGTGAGGTAGGTCACTTCCTTCAGGAATTGAATGAGGTCAATACCTTGGCAACCACTTTGTACTAACAGTTGTTTACAAAGGTCCCATGAGATGGAGGCTGCCCCTACTTTCTCTGACTCAGTCATAAGTTAGAATGGTATATCAACCACAGGCACCATGGAACAGCTCTCCACACAGGCCTGGTTTTGTCCATCTTCTCTACATTAAGAACAGAGCGACTGATTCAGACACAATACTTCATCCTGACCGGTTTTTTTGCCATGGAAGATGATTTTGCGCTCTCAGGTCCTTCATAGCTGCCTAAGTCTTCTCCAGGGATCATTTCTGCATGGACCTTTGAGGTTTCAGCAGGTGGAAGATACCCTAAATTCCTGTATTGTAAGACCAACTCTGTCCCTGCTCTATTGTAAAGATAGATTGATGGAACAGTGTATGCTTAGGGTTAATAACAGGTTTGATTTGGGTTAGGAATCATTCTGTGTGATGAATAATGGTTTGGGGAACCTGCGATATTTACAAGAATATATAGGTGAAATATAAGTATGAACACAGAAATCTAGGTAAGATTTGAAACCCAGAAGTGCATTGGGCCCTTGATTGGGATACTCAGCTTTGAATTATATTCTGCACAGATGTCTCAGATAAATTGATATACAATGGCATAGGACCTTGTACCTTGGATGATTGAATGTCGAAAAGAACATCCAGTCAAAAGGATAGTCAGTAGGATTAGGAAGATATTCAGTAGGTTTAGAAAGCAGAGTGAGTATAGGATTTGAACCAAACGTTCTTTAACAGTAGGGTTTCGGGTAGAGAATGAATGTAAATATCAGTACATGTGAAGAGCCAGTCACATTGATGAACTCTGGAAAATATGTAGGAAACCATATATCAATAGAGACATTAGGAAATCAGGCAAAGTATAAAGTAAGTGATAGGATCAGGCATTTTCAACAGTGTTGAGGTTGAATATATAATCTTAGGAAGAAACAAATATGTAGTCATCAATAGGATTGACATTTGATAGCATTAGGCAACCTGGACATAGATGTTTTTAGTAATCCATACTCACTTTCCATTTAGACTTCGGTACAAACATAAGTGTGACCTTTGCATTTTGTGAAAGAAGTCTCATGAAAAGACCAGTCAAGAAACCCTGTGGAAAACATGTTTTCTGAATTAGGAAGTGATGGAAAGTAAGACAAAATGCCTATAAATTTCTGAACTAGTGGATTAAATATATATCCTACCATGTGCATTAACTGAAGAAAAAGTAATGTACCAGTATTGAATAAAAATGAAAGACAAAATACACATCACGTCCCATAGGAATCTACTTGCATTGATATAAAACTGTGTCAGTTACTGCAGAGATATTAGGATTTGTATGCACCATTTACTGTTAGTTTTCAGTACTAGGAATCAAATATGTAGTTCAGGTGGATGAATATTTCTCAGAATAATCTTGTGAAAAGTTGATTATTAATCCACATACATGAATATGAATGAATTTACGGAGTGTATAATAAGACACATATATTTCATATTTTGAAAAATCTGTAGAGTGTGTGTGTATATATATATATATATATATATATATATATATATATATATATATATATAAACACACACACACACACACACACACACACACACAGGCACGCACACAAACAGACATTAAAAAGTAGCAATATAAGCCAATTGAAATTCACCACGAAATATATGTCATCCACAGATCCAGATAAATTCGTTTTACTGAACATGGATTCATGTATAATTTAATTGTACTAGGAAGCTCATCAATAGTTTGAATTTTCAGTTTCAACAGCGTTTAGTAGGAGTGATCTCTTTTCACAATTTGTGTCTGCCAAGTGAGCCACCTCACAAGAATGTACGTGTGGTACCAGGTAGGATTCTATATGTGCATATAAAAATACATGCGCTGAATAGGATACAGAGAAAGGTAGACAGGAATTCACATATTTGTTAACTTGAAAAACACATGGAGAACCATTTCAACAAAAAATTGACTAGATTTATAACTCCTACCCTATATAAAGCAAAAGGCAATTCCAATGATACACCATTCGTCCTCTGAACTGCTTGTATTTCTATTCTGTTTGGGTTAATTTTCTCCATCATATTAGAATTAGTAGCCAGAGTCTAGTTGGCATGGGTTTGTGTCAGGGATTCAGTATTTCGAATGAAAATTTGGAAAATGATTCCAATGTTTATGCAAATATATGCTACAAAAGTATCTTCCCACTCTCATGCATAACAATGCCTTGAGATTACCTTGGCCCCAAGTTAGAAACAATTAGAGGAGAAGAGTTAGAAAATCTGTGAATACATATCTGGAATCAAATATGCTCACGAGTTCACAAACTTGGAGGTGGTAGAGGAGATTCCAAAAGTAAGGGACAGGGTAAACACTCCACAAACATGGAGCTCTGCTGGACTAAAGACTTCTTGAGGAACTGCCTCTGAGGTTGGGCACTTGAAATATGTGTTGTAGTCAGGAGATTTAGCTTCCTTTGTAGTGAGACAATCAAATCTGGGTATGCTTCTATGTGACGTGGAATACATGATTTCTTATTTTCCAATAAACATGAGGAAGCTGTCTTTAATTTTCTGTTTGTAGGTAAACTGTGGCCACTGGTGACTAATTGTCTACTCTTGTGGACTCCGAAGCCATTTGGTCATCCTCCAGTTTTCCTGGTGTTTCTTGCTACTGCACTGGGAGTTTCGTATTTGCTTCAAGAAATACAAGGAATTCACCTGGGACACAGTGCTGGAGGGAGTTCTGTCACCTGTGGTGGGTCAGGGCCTGCAGAAGAATGTACCAACCAGGCTTCTCTTCCACATAGCTTGCCTCCTTGACCATAGCAACCGGATTCTGAACATTGGCCTGAAACCTCTCCATATAAAAAGATACCTTTACATAGAAGCGTCTGCTGGCTGCACCATGTCAGTCACAAGCCAATTGGAAGTCAATGGCAGATCCACATGGCCCCACCACAGATTTTTTTTTATCACACACCTGCCCTTCACTGCACTAGGCCCACTACTCTGCAGGGTCCAACTTCCTGGAATCTCTGTTATCCACCATTTTCATGAAACTCAGTCAATCAAGTCACTGTCCTGAATAATCATGTTCAGCAACAGGACAACCAAAGTTTCTCCAGTGCCATCTGGTCATGGGAATTTCAAAAATTTCATGGTATTTATCTAGCAATTTTTCAAGGATGAAGTTGGCAGCATGTGGGTTTCAATTCATTCAGGGACCGTTAAATGTTGTGGACGTTCATTTCAAATGAAGTTCTGGAGAACTCTCACTGGCAAGGTTTCCCAAAGATTGGCCAAAGTGTCACATAAATCCAGGCCCATTGAGGTCTACAATGTAACGTCCATGTGTGTTTTGACTCTCAACTAAGACTGCCAAGTCGTTAAGAATAAAATCATGTGATATCAAGCCTGAGATTCCCAGTGGTCTCTGGAAAGCCACCCTGGGCCTAGATCTCAGTTTCCAAGGGTGACTCTCATGCTTGGTCTTCTAAAATCCCAACACAATTCATGGCAATACTTCTCTAAGTTCAGTTCCTGTACTCAGCCTCTAAGGGGAATCACACCAGAGTTCAAACCCAGGTGGACTCAGTCATCCCTTCCAACTGCCACAAAAATAGCCACAATTAAATCCAAAACACTCCCACATGGCCCTCATCTTCTTCCATATAGACACTCATCATAACCTCTGACTGGAGATTTTCATGAGGAATGCAGCCCAAGAGAGTGTCCAAAATATGCTTTCTTGCCCCTCATTTACCTAAATTCTGCGTGACCTGGACACCCTTCCTGTGAACCAGGAGTGATCAAATAGGCCTGCCGTTAATACTGATCCACTTCTCAAATTTGAGAACTACTGACTGTGGGGTTTAAATTCTTTATATGAATTGGAGTCATGAGAAAACCCAACAACCTATGAGCTAGCCTCTGCAGGGAACTGAAGAACTCATTTGACCTAAAGGATCCCTATTCTCAGTTGATTGATGTCAGAAACCTTACAGAGGAAGGTGAAAGACTTCATCCACAATGACTGCTCTTTTGCTATTTTGGTTTTGGATGCACACATGGGATCTTTCTTTAGATCCATCAGTTGCTGAGAATCTAAGCTACAGCCTAACACAGGGCCAAGACGTTGATTCATACACATCTCTTTGCAAAGCAATTAAGCAAAGAGCCACAGCTGATGCCCATTCTTTTTTATTTGAAAAAGGTTTTCTTTAGACTTCACAAAGCGTTGTCCTGAGGCAAAGACCTTCCTGACATTCAGGGAAACAGAACAATAGGTAAGCAAAAGGCCCAAAGCAGGGTTTCTCCAATGAGACTTTACAGGTTAAACAGGTATGTGAGTTTTCTGAGATGCTCGCAATTCACTTCAGTTATTCAGTACATGGCCATGTCACAGAGTATGGAGGTGGTACATATCTTGGATACAAAACCATGAGCCTATTATGGAGAGTGGCCAGATTTCAGGAAGAAAACAGGAACTAAGGAAGATCGTAGGTGTTGCCCATCATTATGGCAAGCCGCATTCCATTTATAAATTGGGCAGCATGAATGCTGGTAAGCTTTCTAAAAGACAGGACACATCCATTGATGCTTTCTCTTTTCTAATATCTACAATAACGGACACAGCGGGATACAGCGACACAGAAACATTCGCATTGTCAAATGACTTACTAGAAACAATTCACCCCAAACCAAACAAACCTCATTTCCTACCTCTTCTCAGAACATGAGCCAAAACCACAAACCCACACCCACACCCACAAAGGCACCTCTTTCCTCCAAGTAGGTTGTGACTATTTGGAGTGTCCTCTGACTGTGGGCCATTCTACGTTCCCCCGAAATGGTCTGTCCTGTCTCAGATTTTGTGTCCTTTGCCAACTCTCTGAAGTTGTCAGGAGCCAGCGGTGAGCCACTACCTGTTTTCTCAGGAAAGGCCCCTCTTCAGAGTTTTCCTGCCATTTGGCCTTCCTAACATTAGTAGGTACCAAGAAAGACTGACTCTGTCGTTGGGAAATTCAAAAAGTATAACCACTGAGACTGGGACTGGGACTGTCAATGTTTGACTGGCTTCCTGGATCGCAAGTTCACAGAGTTCCATCACCAAGGAAGTGAGGTGAGGTCACTTCCGTCAGAAACTGAATGAGTTCACTGCCTTGGCAACCAATCTGTCCTAAGAGTTGCTTCCAAGCTTCCCATGAGATGGAGGCTGCCCCTGCTTCCTGTGACACTTTCACAAGTTAGAATGGTATATCACCCATAGGCACCCAGGAGCAGCTCTCCACACAGTTCTCATTTGGTCCATCTTCTCTACATTAAGAATGGAGAGGCTGATTCAGACAGAACACTTCACCCTGACCAGGTTGTTTTCCATGGAAGATGACTTTTGCACTCTCAGGTCTTTCAGAGTTGCCTACATCTTCTCCAGAGATTATATCTGCATGGACCTTTGAGGTTATCAGCAGGTGGAAGATTCCCTATATTCCTGTATTGTAAGACCAACTCTGTCCCTGCTCTTCTGTAACGTTAGATTGAGGGAACCATGAATGGTTAGGGTTAATAACATGTTTGATTTGGGTTAGGAATCATTATGCTGAATAAATAATGGTATTGGGAACCTGCAATATGTATAAAAATATATAGGTGAAATATATGTATAAAAACAGAAATCTAAGTAACATTTGAAGCCATGAAGGGCACTGGGCCCTTGATTGGGATACTTAGCTTTGAATAAATTCATATACAATGGCATAAGACCTTGTACTTTGGATCATAGAATGTAGAAGAGAACATTCAGTCAAAAAGGATAGTCGGTAGTGAAAGGTTAATAAAATAGGTACTTGTCACTTCCTGTTTTTCTGTATGCTTAACAAAACACTGTTAAAATCTTGAGAACTGTTTGCTAATCTTGTTCCCAGAATGTGCTGTCCCCAAGTGCCAAAGTGTAGAATGTACTCCCTCACCCGGTTGCATGCAAACCGACCACTCGCCCTGAACCATCAGTAAACTTCCCTCCCTGCCCTCTCCAAGGAAAATATATATGTTCTGCTTAAACTGTTTTCAGGGCTCTCTGATCTATTCAAGTGAGCTCCGAGCCCCAGCATGCTGGACCCAGAATAAACCCTTTGCTGTTGGATAAGACAGTCTGTTAGTGGTCTCTTCCTTCCATGCTCGCCCGACCTTTACATATGGAGATTCCACCGAGTTTTGGCAGCGGCGGACAAAAGACCCTAACGGGTTCCTCTCGGGTTAAGTAAGGCCCCTCTTTCTTGTTTCAGTGTTAAGGTTAGGGCTTGGCAAAATGGCTTTCGATGAAGAGCGTGATTTCTCTCCGATGGTGGCTGACAGACGTGTCACAGAGCCGCAGACCACGTCCCTGGGGGACTTCCTAAAGACTCGGGAAATCGAGGAACAATAGTCTCCTCGACTCAGTAATATTTGTATCGGATTCGGAATTGCCAGGCCATTGGGTTTTGCTGGCTACTCAGTCCTGGTCTCAGTTTTGGATGTCCATTGAATGACTTTATTGTCTTGTCTTGTCTGTGTCGTGTGTCTTGCATTCACTCTTTGTGTATCTTTCATTATGGGACACAGCACTTCAATGCCCCTGTCCCTGACCCTTGATCACTGGACCAAAGTCCGCTTAAGGGCTCAGAATCTTTCTTTTTTAGTAAAACGTTGGACCTTTCGGAATCTCTGTGCCTCAGAATGGCCCACCTTTGAATTTGGATGGCCCCTAGAAGGATCTTTCTATTTTCCACTAATTTAAGAAGTCAGAGATATTGTCTTTCACCCAGGCACACATAGCCATCCGGATCAACAGCCATATATCTTAACTTTGCAGGACCTCTGCAAATCTCCTCCTCAATGGGTGAAGCCTTTCTTTGTCCCTTCCCCTGCTCCTACTCCTTCCCCCATGATCTCTCAAACCCTCTGCTCCTCCTCCTCCTCCACCCTTTGTAATCCCTGAGTCACAAGATTTGACTCTACTGTACTCTCTTCCCCCTTCTTATACCCTGCCCTCGTCCCCCAACCACCAACACCCTCTAAGTGATTCTCCTGCAGCTGACTCAGCCTCTCTACCATTGGAGGAATCTAAGCTGGCCCAGCGCCCTCCAGATAACTCCCCCGCAGCACACATAGCCCCTCCTCCGCAGGAGGAAGCTAGCCCAGCTAAGGGAACTTGATGGTGGCGAATGATTGAAAACCCTGGACCTCCTGTGATGCTCCGCCTATGTCCCTACGGACCATTGATTGACGAAGGCCATGGGGGGAAAATGCAAGCCTACAAATATTGACCTTTCTCCTCTTCCGACCTATATAACTGGAAAAATAACAATCCCCCTTTTTCCGAGGACCCCATGGGGCTCACAGGTCTGGTGGAGTCATTGATGTTTTCACACCTGCCTACTTGGGATGACTGTCAACAATTCCTAGGGACTCTCTTCACGACAGAGGAACAAAAGAGAATCTTCCTGGAAGCTATAAAAAAATGTCCTCCGACCAGATTGGAGACGGACACATCTTCCCAACTTAATCAAAGCTGGTTTTCCCTTGAAACAACCCAACTGGGACACCAACAACATTGAAGTTAGAAAGCATCTGTCCACTTATCGCCAGGTTGTAATAGTGGGCCTCCAAGTGGCCACTAGGCGACGAACTAATTTGGCCAAGGTAATAGAGATTATTCAAAGGCCTGATGAATCTCCCTCTATGTTTCTAGAGAGAATTATGGAGGCATGTAGGAGATATACTCCTTTTGATCCACAGGCAGAGGATCAAAAGGCATCTGTCATGATGGCCTTTATTGGGCAAGCTGCCCTGGATATTAAAAGAAAGTCACAATGCTTAGATGGATTACAAGATATGACTTTGAGAGATTTAGTCAGAGAAGCCAAGAAAATATACCTTAAGAGAGAAACTGAGGAAGAGAAAGAAGCAAAGTGAGGATAAAAAAAACAAAAGACAGACTAAGGCGTTGACTAAGGTCCTGGTCACAACAACAAAAGGGCCAGAAATTAAGAAACAGGGAGACAGGAAGGGATACGTGGTCCCATGCCAGAGGCCACCCCTGGGCTCAGATCAATGTACCAACTGTAAAAAAAAAAAGGACACTGGGCCAAAGAGTGCCCTAGAAAGGGACAGCCACGCCAGTCAGTCATTCTGACTCTGGAGAATGAGTATGAAAGTCGGGGCTCAGATCCCCTCCCCGAGTTCAGGGTAACTTTTGAAGTGGAGGGGACCCCAGTAATCTTTGAAGTGGATAAAGGGGCAATATACTCACCCCTAATGTCACATTGGGCCCTCTATCAAATAAAAGTCTCTAGTTCAAGGGGCTAATGACAGTAAATATCGGGCTTGGACAACTAAGAGGAGCATGGAACTGGGGAAAGGAAAAATCCATCACTCCTTCCTAGTGATCCCAGAATTCCTAGCCCCATTGATGGGCAGAGATCTGCTCACCAAGTTCCAGTCCAAAATAACTTTTAACCCTGAAGGCCTCCAAGTGGAATTTCTAAATCCTTCAGTAAAAACTCCTATAGTCACAGCTCTAAATACGTCAGTAGAAAATGCACATCAACTCACTCACCTTGGTTCAAAGAAACTGCAGGTATTTCTGAAGAATCAAGAACAGAGTTTTCCACTAACTGACTCACAGCAAAAAGAAATAACTGAATGGGTAAAAAGAGCCTGTCGAGTCCATCAATTGGTAAATTCTTACCCTTCCAAGCTTCCTGCAGGAAAGCACCTACGAGGAACCAGACCAGGACAATTCTGGGAAGTTGACTTTACTGAAATTAAGCCAGCAAGGTATGGACATAAATATCTTCTAGTCTTTGTAGATACATTTTTAGGATGGATTGAAGCCTTCCCCACTAAAAGAAAAAAAAAAAAGAAACAGTGCTAATGGTGGTCAAGCAGATCCTGAAAGACATTTTTCAAAGATACGGCCTGCCAAAGGTAATACGGTCTGATAATGCACCGGCGTTCATGACCCAAGTAAGTCAGGGGTTAGCCAGGAACCTGGGGATTCATTGGAAGTTTAATTGTGCTTACAGACCCTAGAGTTCAGGACAGGTAGAAAGAATAAATAGAACCATTAAAGAGACCTCAACAAAATTAAGCTTAGAGACCAGCATAAATGATTGGACTATGCTCATGCCTTATACAATGTTTCGTGCAAGAAATATGCCCTCTGTTTCTTTGAGTAACCACACCCCCTGTGAATATCTAGGGTGCCTCTCTTCCAGTAACGGACCAAAGCCCAACTCTAAGACCTAACGATCCCTTTCACACCCCCTTGTTTGACAGACTTAAAGCTCTTGAAAGATCTCAGTGATACCTGTGGAAACAGCTGGCCACTCCCTACCAAATTGGGGACGAGGGGACTCCACATCGATATCAAGTAAGAGACTTCATCTATGTAAGATGATATCAGGTGTCATCCCTGGAACCCCACTGGAAAGGACCATACCAGGTGCTACTTATAACATCTATAGTGGTAAAGGTAAACGGAATCACTTCCTGGATCCATGCCTCTCATCTCAAGCCTGCGCCCTGTACACACACTGGCTGGAAACTGGAAAAGACTGGTAACACTTTCAAATTGCATATTCACCGTGTGGATAAGCCTATAGACTCTCCCCTTGGCCACAAGTAGTCCTAACCCTCATCAGCCCGTTAAGCAGCGATGGCTGATCACAAATTTTACTGGAAAAGAAGTATAATCTATCTTGCATGCAGCCCACTTAGGGACCTGGTGACCATCTCTCCACCCAGACATTTGTCAGCTGGCTATAGGTCTTTCCTAATGGGATATCCCTGATGAAGAGGATCCCACTAAAATTCCATTAAATCCCTTCCTTACCATAGATAATGGAAACAAATATTATGGATGTAGGGACACACGAGCCAGATGCAGGTTGGCTAGCCTAGATTACTGTGTTTACCCGGCCGACTGTCAAAGCCAAAAACAGCCATGGCTGTGTGGGGGAAAAGCCGACTTCTTCTGTAAGTCATGGGGATGTTAGCGTACAGGGGCTGCCTGATGGAACCCAAACCCTGCATTAAATTCAGTAGACAGCATTGGCCATATTACGAATTAGATAACAAAAACTGATGGCCACAAGAGGGGATTCTAGATCCTCAAATCCTGCATGACCTTTTTAACATCTGCTAGTGCTCAAAAGGGTGAAAGGAGATTCCACTATGTGGAGGCCTTTTCCCTTCTTCGCTCACATCCTGAACTATGCTTATCCAATAGATCCTCACCTTCAGCCTTCTGTTCCAGAGTCTCTGCTGTCACTCCCACCTCAGCAACCTGATTTCTCCACTACAATTATTAGATCAAAAACCCAAACCTCTGCTGGTTCTCAGACCATTGCCCCCTTGCTGAGGTAGCAGGTACTGAGGTACCCCTCCACCCACTCACTCCTCTCTTCTGTTGACAGTGCCCGCACTGGGTCCCACCAGGTCCTCTTACCAACTAACCCAAAGCTCAAACCAGCTGAGGAGAGCCCTCAGACCTCTATCCAAGATGTAATGAAAATGGCCTTTAAAGTTGCTTTGTCATCACTGAAAACAGTTTACTACAAATTTAAAGTCCCTCTGCGTTTTGGGATACTCACTACCATCTTCCCCTCTGCTTGACATGTTCTACTGCTCAAATATTTGTTGCTAGGAAAATTCCAAACCTCTTTCCCATTATTTTTTTACATCTCTCTTTTCTCATTCTCAGATCCTCGGAGCTGCTCTCAGCCCCACCTTCTCCGTCTTTCCCCTCTATACCAGGCCCACAGAAAAGTCTTTAACTGACCTTCTCCAGAAGTCTTCACCATGGCTGACTTTAGGACTTTCAGCAAAAGAGTCCCTATAAAAAAGTTCAATGTAGTTAAACTTCCTATTTTCATGTTGCCCTGTTCTACTTGGCCACTGGCTAAAAAAAATCAGCACTCCTAATCCAGACACCCCCTTACTAGTTTTTCACAAAAATATGTGAACAAGGCCTCTGGCCTTGACGTGGGGCTTCACAGAGATGGCTACATTTCTAAGTTAACGAAGTTAGCAACTGGGCTCCGTAGTAACAGCTGGCAATGGGAAAATAAGAAAGGGAAGAAAAAGCTCTTTCCCTCCCAGGTGTCCTTGAAAAGTTAACTTGCCCAGAACCGATGAAAAAATAGAAACAAAAACTGCTTTTTTCAACTTCTGCAGACTGTGAACTTCTGAGCCCCTTCCCTTACATGTTGGGTACAAAATTCTGAAAGTACCTAAACTTGGGTTTCAGAGGATTAGTTGATTACAACAGAATCAATGCCCTCTGAATCTGGTTGCAACCAAATAGGACTGTTTCCCTGTCTTCAGTGCTATCTTAGGTGCGTTGCCTTGTCCTTCCCTACTACAGCATGATTCTATATACTTAAACATTGTTAATGTTTTCATGAAATGGTCAACAGATGTGACTAATTGTGTAATCGTGCAGATGTTTCCCAGAGTGCTCTATCATGATGCAGATTCTTTTGAAGATCAAATAGGGGGGCATTCAACCCGGTTCCACTGAAAATATATATCTCTCAATGTAGCCATCCTATTAGGAATAGAAATTGCTGCACTGGTGGCCGCGGGAACCACTGCCTTTGTCCAAGGGACTCAACAAATGACCCAACAAATGACAGCAATAGACCAAAACTAAGATATTAGAAACCTCCATCAGAGCTTTGCATGAGTCCTTTACCTCTCTCTCTGAAGTTGTTTTTCAGACCACTCGAGGGTTGGACCTCCTCGTCATGAGAGAAGGGGGCTTTGTGCTACATTGAGAAAAGAAAGTTGTTTGTATGCCGAGCATACTGGACTTGTAATAAAATCTAAGAGTAAATTAAAAAGATGCCTTGAAAAGCATCAACGAGACAGAGAGGCCCAAAAAAGGTGGTTTGAGTCTTGGTTCACACAGTCTTCCTGGTTAACTACGTTTTTATCAACCCTGGACGGTCCAATAGTAATCCTCATGTTATTGCTAACTATTAAACCCTGTTTTCTCATCCGTGTAATTTCTTTTCTCCAGGCTCAAATTGGACGAGTTAAACTTATGGTAATACCCTACTAGTATACATAGAATGTGACACCCCCCAATGATCATTTTTATGATTAAAAGTAGCCAGAAGAAGAAGTGGGGAATAAAAGGTTAGTAAAATAGGTACTTGTCACTTCCTGTTTTTCTGTATGCTTAACAAAACACTGTTGAAATCTTGAGAAATGCTTGCAAATCTTGTTCCCAGTATGTGCTGTCCCCAACTGCCCAACTGCAGAATGTGCTCCCTCACCCAGTTGCACGCAAATCGCCCACTCACCCCGATCCATCAATCAACTTCCCTCCCTGCCCTCTCCAGGTAATGTATATAAGCTCTACTTAAGCTATTCTCAGGGCTATCTGCTCTATTCAAGTGAGCTCTGAGCACCAGCATGCTGGACACTCAATAAACCCTTTGCTGTTGCATGAGATAGTCTGTTGGTGGTTTCCTCCTGTGAAGCTCGCCGGACATTTACTATAATGATTGAATGTAGAAGAGAACATCCAGTCAAAAAGGGATAGTTGATAGAAATAGGAAGATAGTACGTTTAGGAAGAAGTGTGAGTATACCATTTGGAACAAAAGTTCTTTAACAATAGGGTTTTGGTTACAGAGTGATTGTTAAAGTCAGCACATATGAAGAGTCAGTCACTATGATGAGCTGGGAAAAAATGTAGAAAAGCAGATATCAATAGAGACATTATGAAATCAGGCAAAGTATAAAGTGAGTGATAGGATTAGACATTTTCAACAGGGTTGAGTTTGAATACATAATATTAGGAAGAAAAAAATATGTAGTCACCAATAGGATTGACATTTGAGAGCATTAGGCAACCTGGACATAGATGTTTTTAGTAATCCATGTTCACTTTCCATTTAGTCCTTCGTGCAATCATAACCGTGACCATTACATTATTTGTCCAGAATACTACTGTGATAAAATGTATATGTAGATCAGGTGACATGAGTATTTCTTCCACCATTTCTGGAAGCAATATATTCAAGACGTAAAATTAGTATTGGGGTTACAAAGAGGTGCACCCTGTGTCTATGAATTTAGAGATAAAGTACGAATAGACAAT
This sequence comes from Callospermophilus lateralis, assembly GCF_048772815.1. NCBI lineage: Eukaryota > Metazoa > Chordata > Mammalia > Rodentia > Sciuridae > Callospermophilus > Callospermophilus lateralis. The sequence goes on along the minus strand of NW_027512661.1, from coordinate 336,843 downwards.
ACAGTGAATAAATAATATAACTTGTTCCAACTTTAAATAATGGATTGAACTGATATCTTAAAAATTACAGGAAATCTTATATTGATATACAATCATTCATTCCCACCAATTATACATCTAATGGTAATATTAGTGTTTTGGTTTATCATGAACAGTGTGTGAGTTTTGTTTCAAAAGTGATTATGGAAATCGAAAATAATATGTTTGGAAAGAAGTCTCATGAATAGACCAGTCAGAAAACCTGGAGGAATGCATATGTTGTAAAGCAGGAAGCGATTGAAATTGAATCAAATGCCTATAAATTTGCTAATTTGTGGATGAAATATATATCCTATGATGTGCATAAACTCATGAAATAGTAATGTACCATTGTTGAATAAAAATGAACGTCAAAATACACATCATGTCCCATAGGAATCTACTGGCATTGATTTTAAACTGGGTCAGTTACTGTAGAAATATTAGGATTCTCGTGCATTATTCACCGAATTTAGTTGTCTTTTTTTTTTAATTTTTACATATGGTTGCTCAAAACATTACATAGTTCTTGATAAATAATATTTCACACTTTGATTTATGTGGGTTATGAACTCCCATTTTTGCCCCGTTTACAGATTGCAGAATCACATCAGTTACACATCCATTGATTCATATATTGCCATACTAGTGTCTGTTGTATTCTGCTGCTTTTCCTATCCTCTACTATCCCCCCTCCCGTCCCCTCTCCTCCTTTCTTCTCTCTCTACACCCTCTACAGTAATTAATTTCTCCCCCTTGTATTATTTTTCCCTTTCCCCTCACTTCCTCTTGTATGTAATTTTGTATAACCCTGAGGTTCTCCTTCCATTTCCATGCAGTTTCCATTCTCTCTCCCTTTCCCTTCCACCTCTCATCCCTGTTTAATGTTAATCTTCTTCTCATGCTCCTCGTCCCTACTCTGTTCTTAGTTACTCTCCTTATATCAAAGAAGACATTTGGCATTTGTTTTTTTGGGATTGGCTAGCTTCACTTAGCATAATCTGTTCTAATGCCATCCATGTCCCTGCAAATTCTATGATTTTGTCATTTTTTAATGCACAGTAATACTCCATTGTGTATAAATGCCACATTTTTTTATTCATTCTTCTATTGAAGGGCATCTAGGTTGGTTCCACAGTCTTGCTATTGTGAATTGTGCTGCTATGAACATCGATGTAGCAGTGTCCCTGTAGCATGCTCTTTTTAGGTCTTTAGGTTTTAGACCGAGAAGGGGAATAACTGGGTCAAATGGTGGTCCCGTTCCCAGCTTTCCAAGAAATCTCCATACTGCTTTCCCATTTGGCTGCACCAATTTGCAGTCCCACCAGCAATGTACAAGTGTACCTGTTTCCCCAGATCCTCGCCAGCACTTGTTGTTGTTTGACTTCATAATGGCTGCCAAACTTACTGGAGTGAGATGGTATCTTAGGGTGGTTTTGATTCACATTTCTCTGACTGCTGGAGATGGTGAGCATTTTTTCATGTACTTGTTGATTGATTGTATGTCCTCCTCTGAGAAGTGTCTGTTCAGGTTCTTGGCCCATTTGTTGATTGGGTTATTTGTTATCTTATTGACTAATTTTTTGAGTTCTTTGTATACTCTGGATATTAGTGCTGTATCTGAAGTGTGAGGAGGAAAGATTTGTTCCAAGGATGTAGGCTCCCTATTTACCCCTCTTACTGTTTCTTCTGCTGAGAAAAAACTTTTTAGTTTGAGTAAGTCCCATGTGTTGATTCTAGTTATTAATGCTTGTGCTATGGGTGTCCTATTGAGGAATTTGGAGGCGACCCCACAGTATGTAGATCGTAGACAATTTGTCTTCTATCAAACACCATGTCTTGATTTGATATCAAGCTCCTTGTTCCATTTTGATTTAACTTTTGTGCATGGCAAGAGAAAGGGATTCAGTTTCTTTTTGTTACATATGGATTTCCAGTTTTCCCAGCACCATTTGTTGAAGATGCTATCATTCATCCATTGCATGCTTTTAGCCCCTTTATCAAATATAAGAGAGTTGTATTTTTTTGGATTGGTTTCTGTGTCCTTTATTCTTTACCATTGGTCCACCCACCTGTTTTGGTACCAGTACCATGCTATTTTTTTTACTATTGTTCTGTAGTATAGTTTGAAGTCTGGTATCGCTATACGGCCTGATTCTCACTTCCTGCTTAGTGTTGTTTTTGCTATTCTGGGTCTTTTATTTTTCCATATGAATTTCATGATTGCTTTCTCTATTTCTACAAGAAATGCCGTTGGGATTTTGAATTGCATTGCATTACACATATAGAGAACTTTTGGTAATATCGCCATTTTGATTATGTTAGTTCTGTCTATCTATGAACAGGGTACATTTTTACATCTTCTAAGATCTTCCTCTATTTTTCTTTTTAGGGTTCTGTAGTTTTCCTTGTATAAAACTTGCACCTCTTTTGTTAGGTTGATTCCCAATTATTTTTTTTTTTTTTAGTATATTGTGAATGGAGTGGTTGTCCTCATTTCCGTTTCAGAGGATTTGTCACTGATATTCAGGAATGTCTTTGATTTATGAGTGTTGATTTTATATCCTGCCACTTTGCTGAATTCATTTATTAGCTCTATTAGTTTCTTTGTAGACCCTTTTGGGTCTGCTAGGTATAGAATCATGTCATCTGCAATAGTGATAATATAAGTTCTTCTTTTCCTATTTATATGCCTTTAATTTCTTTTGTCTGTCTAATTGCTCTGGCCAGTGTTTCGAGAACTATGTTGAACAGAAGTGGTGAAAGAGGGCATCCCTGTCTTGTTCCATATTTTAGGGGGAATGCCTTCAATTTTTCTCCATTCAGAATGATGCTAGCCTGAGACTTAGCATAGATTGCTTTTAAAATATTGAGGTATGTTCCTGTTATCCCTAGTTTTTCTAGAGTTTTGAACATAAAGGAATGCTGTACTTTGTCGAATGCTTTTTCTGCATCTATCGAGATGATTATATGGTTCTTATTTTTAAGTCTATTGATGTGATGAATAACATTTATTGATTTCCGTATATTGAACCAGCCTTGCATCCCACGAATGAATCCTACTTGATCATGGTGCACAAATTTTTTGATATGCTTTTGTATCTGATTTGCCAGAATTTAATTGAGGATTTTTGCCTCTAGGTTCATTAGAGATATTGGTCTGTAGTTTTCTTTCTTTGAAGTGTCTTTGTCTGGTGTAGGAATCAGAGTGATGTTGACCTCATAGAATGAATTTGGAAGAATTCCCTCTTTTTCAATTTCCTGAAATAACTTGAAAAGTATTGGTATTAGTTCCTCTTTAAATGTTTTGTAAAACTCTGCTATATACCCATCAGGTCCTGGGCTTTTCTTACTTGGTAGTGTTTTGATGTTTTTTTCTATTTCCTCAATTGATATTGGTCTGTTTAGGTTGTCTATATCCTCCTGACTCAATCTGGGCAGATCATATGACTTAAGAAATTTATCGATGCCTTCACCGTCTTCTATTTTATTAGAGTACAAAGATTCAAAATAATTTCGGATTATCTTCTGTATATCTGAAATATCTGTTATGATGTTGTTTTTTTCATCCCATATGCTAGTAATTTGAGTTCTCTCTCTTCTTGTCTTCGTTAGCATGGCTAATGTTCTGTCGATTTTTTTTATTTTTTCAAAGAACCAAATGGGTTGACGTGTCTGCTGCGCTTGCAGGCCGCTGGGCCTGTTCCGCCTGTTGGTTGCAGGTCTGCCTACCTTGCGGGAGCGGGTGGTGGCTCTGCTCTGGCCCTACTGCCATTGGGGTGTCGTGACTACCATGCTGGCAGATCGCTGGGCCTGTTCTGGGTGCGGGCAAAGGCTCTGCTCTTCCCCTACTCCAATTGGGTTGACATGACTACCACGCCGGTTGGCCGTTGTGCTTGTACTGGGCGCGGGAGAAAGCTCTGCTCTGCCACTACTCCAATTGGGGTGTCATGTCTACCATGGTGGCAGGCCACTGTGCCTGTTCCGCAGGTCAGTCACAGGTCTGCTTTTGTTGCGGGCGTGGGCGGAGGCCTGCTTGGCCCCTACTACAATTTGGGTGACGTGACTACCACACCAGCTGGTGACTGGGCCTTATCCGGGCACGGGCAGCGGCACTGCTATTTCCCTACTCCATTTGGGGTGACGTGGCTACCACGCCTGCGGGCCTGATGAATCTTCCTCTATGTTTCTAGAGAGAATTACGGAGGCATATAGGAGATATACTCCTTTCGTTCCTCATGCAGAGGATCAAAAGGCATCTGTCACAATGGCCTTTATTGGGCATGCTGCCTTGGATATTTAAAGAAAGTTACAATGCTTAGATGGATTACAAGATATGACTTTGAGAGATTTAGTCAGAGAAGCCGAGAAAGTATACTATAAGAGAGAAACTGAGGAAGAGAAGGGAGCAAAAGGACGATAAAAGAAACAAAAGACAGACTAAGGAGTTGACTAAGGTCCCGGTCACAACAACAAAAGGGCCAGAAATTAAGAAACAGGGAGACAGGAAGGGATACCTGGTCCCACGCCAGAGGCCACCCCTGACCTCAGATCAATGTGCCTACTGTAAAGAAAGAGGACACTGGGTTCAAGAGTGCCCTAGAAAGAGGCAGCCAAGCCAGCCAGCCATTCTGACTCTTCAGCATGACTATGAAAGTCGGGGCTCAGATCCCCTCCCTGAGCTCAGCGTATCTTTTGAAGTGGAGGAGACCCCAGTAAACTTTGAAGGGGATACAGGGGCAATAAACTCAGCGCTTAAGGCCCCATTGGGCCCTCTATCAAATAAAAGGTCTCTAGTTCAAGGGGCTAATGGCAGTAAATATCGGACTTGTACAACTAAGAGGATCATGGACCTGGGGAAAGGAAAAATCCATCACTCCTTTTTAGTAATTCCAGAATGCCTGGCCGACTTTTTCTGTACGTCATGGGGATGTGAGCATACAGGGGCTGCCTGATGGAACACAAACTCCTCATCAAATTCAGTACACAGCATTGGCCATATTACCAATTAGATAACCAAAACCGATGGCCCCCAGAGGGGTCTCTAGATCCTCAAATTCTGCGTGACCATTTTTTTTTAAAGAGAGAGGCGAGAGACAGAGAGGCAGAGAGAATTTTTAATATTTATTTTTTAGTTTTTGGCGGACACGACATCTTTGTTTGTATTTGGTGCTGAGGATCAAACCCAGGCCGCACGCATGCCAAGCGAGTGTGCTACAATTGAGCCACATCCCCAGCCCTGTGTGACCTTTTTAACTTCTGCAAGTGCTCAAAAGGGTGAAAGGAGATTCCCCTATGGGCAGGCCTTTTCGATCCTTCACTCATATCCTGAACTATGCTTATTCAATAGATCCTCACCTTCAGCCTTGTGCTCCAGAGTCTCTGCTGTCACTCTCACCTCAGCAACCTGATTTCTCCCCTCCAATTATTAGATCAAAAACCCAAACCTCTCTCGGTTCTCAGACCATCGCCCCCTTGCTGAGTTAGCAGGTACTCAGGTTCTCATCCACCGACTCACTCCTCTCTTCTCCTGTCCGTGCCCGCACCGGGTCCCACCACGTCCTCTTACCAGCTAACACAAAGCTGAAACTAGCAGAGGAGAGCCCTCAGACTCCTATCAAAGATGTAATGAAAATGGCCTTTAAAGTTGCTTTGTCATCACTGAAAACAGTTTACTAAAAATTTAAAGTCCCTCACATGCATTTTGGGATACTCACTCTTGTCTTCCCCTCTGCTCTACCTGTTCTGCAGCTCAAGTTTTTGTTACTAGGAAAATACCAAACCCCTTTCCCATTATTCTTTTACATCTCTCCTTCCTTATTCTCAGATCCTCGGAGCTGCTGTCAGCCCCACCTTCCCTGTCTTCCCCTTCTGTACCAGGCCTACAGAAAATTCTTAACTGACTTTCTACAGAAGTCTTCACCATGGCTGACTTTAGGACTTTCAGCAAAAGAGTCCCTATAAAAGAGTTCAATGTAGATAAACTTCCTCTTTTAGTGTTGCCTTGTTCTACTTGGCCACTGGCTAAAAAAATAAGCACTTCTATGCTAGACACCCCATTACTTGTTTTCCACAAAATATATGAACAAGGCCTCTGGCCGTGAGCTGGGGCTTTACAGAAATGGCTATATTTCTAAGATAAAGAAGTTACCATCAGGGCTCCATGGTAACAGCTGTCAGGGGCGAAAAATAAGAAAGGTAGGAAAAAGCTCTTTCCCTTCCAGGTGTCCTTGAAAAGTTACCTTGCCCAGAACCGAGGAAAAAACAGAAACAACAACGGCGTTTTTGAACTTCTGCAGACTGTGAACTTCTGAGCCCCTTCCCTTACATGTTGGGTACAAAATTCTGAAACTACCTATACTTGAGTTTCAGGAGAATAATTGATTACAACAGAAGCAATGCCCTCTGAATATGGTTGCAACCAAATAGGACGGTTTCGCTGTCTTCTTTGCTATCTTAGGTGCCTTGCCTTGTCCGTCCCTACAACAGCATAATTGTATATAATTAAACATTGTTTATGTTTTCATGAAATGGTCAACAGATGTGATTAATTGTGTAATGGTGCAGATGTTTCCCAGAGTGCTCTATCATGATGCAGGTTCATTTGAAGATCAAATAGGGGGGCATACAACCCGTTTCAACTGGGAACATATATCCCTCACTTTAGCCATCCTATTCGGAATAGGAGTTGCTGCAGGGGTGGGCACAGGAACCACTGCCGTCGTCCATGGGACACAACAAATGACCCAATTAGAAGAAGCAATAGACCAAAACTAAGATATTAGATACCTCCATCAGAGATTTGCATGAATTTTTAACCTCTCT